>NC_137276.1:49170000-49732500 GCF_054371585.1 Giraffa tippelskirchi | reverse complement strand
CAACATCTCAGTCTCTCAGACTTAGGGTTGGGGGCGAGGGGTTGATTGATTCTGTTTATTTCCAAACACTTTAGGGAGAGCTGACAAGAGCTCGGGACCCCAAAGATGCACAACTCAAGAGATCCAATTGATAGTACAAGGGATTACCACCAGAGCATCAGGGAGAACCAACCAGTCTCGGCTGTGTGGCCTTAGATTAGTATCTTGACTTCTCTGAGCCTGGACTTTTCCTTCTATGAAATGAAATGATCCCCACTTCACAGGATCATTATGAGGATCCAGTGAAGTAATGCCACACTCTCCAAACTATGTGCCAAAGCATTCCCAAGAACTCAAAATGGCCCTGCAGGGATATTTTAAATTTTCAAGGGCAGGGGGAAGCCAGCCATATCTATCAGATGCCATGCAAGCTGCTGTACAAGGCAGATCATGGCTTCAACGGGAGATCTCGCTGCACTCCTTTCAAGGATGTCATATTTCCGTGAAGCCAGATTATACAAACACCACACAATCCACACGGAACATAAAGTGAGGAGCGATGGCATCCAATGTGATTCCAAGTTTAGAGGAGTCATGAGGAGCCCACTGATGTACTTCCCATTAGAAAGTAATGATAGTTCTTTAAGAATAAAAGAAAGCTATTATTTTTTGTTCAATTTACATGTGTTATTTTCAAATGGCTACTAAGCTTTTGGGACAGAAACACTTACTGAGTTGCCTGGACCTAACCATCTAATGAGCAGAACTGTAGGTATTTTTTATAGCCCAAGAGAGGCATGAAACATTAACCTGAGGTTCAAGGGACACTCAGGGCACCGTGAACTGAAGTTTGAAAAATTCTGAAGGTCTTGGTTTGGAAAGGATTCAGTACAGGTTCAATGTGTGGAATGGGGCTTAGGAACAATTGTCTGGCCCCAGGGCTGCCGGCCAGCACTGCATGAACCTCTCCAGGGCCAGGGCTGGGAGGAGACCTTTCTTTTCACGGGTCACCCTCAACTGTGCACTTATCCAATGGCTGTCTCATGACCACCTGACAGTGTTCTTGGCCCTAGTGACCACTCAGCAGGAATAAGGCAGCAAGACTCCCGGCACCACGGAGCACAGTTCCAGTGCAGAGGCACAGTGTCGTCCAGGCATGCTTCATGTGAAGGCAGGCAGTGGTGAGTGCTATTTAAAAAGTGAATGGAGTGTGACGCTTGGTAGATAGCCGAGTGCAATGTCAAAGAAACAGGGACAGGAACACTCAGGAGAGAACATGACAGCTAGGGAGAAGACCAGAGCAATGGCACAGAAATAGGGACAGAAGTCACCTGCAACAGGTATTCAGAGTGACCAAAGCCAGGGGTTGCAGGAGAGGAGGACAGCCAAGGAGTCAAGGAGTCACCAGGGCAGATGAGGGAACTGAGGTGAAATAACAAGTGGCAGAGCTGGACCTCACACTAGGCAGAGGGCTGGCTCCTTAACAGCTATGTCCTTCTGTCTGGAGAGAGGACACATACCTTCCTCTACCTTGGAGCCTTCATTGGGCTCTGCCTGGGAGTGAAGAGATCTTACCTCTGACTCGGGGCTCTTGTCTCTTTTTAGGGCTCCATTTGACCATCATGTCCTCAAGGAGCCCCTTGGGACCTGCCATCCAAAGCAGGTTCCTGGGTTATATGCTCCATCAGAACCTCATGTTCACGTCTTCATGGCACCGGCCACAAATAGTAGGTGGATCCTTAATGGTTTGTGACTGGTTTGTTGTCTGTCTGCCCTACACAACCCCAAGGGGGCCTAAATCACTGCTCTGTCCCCAACCCTTAGCACAGCACCTGGAACGGGCCAGGCCCTTGAGAAAGAGCTGTGGCAGGCAGAAAGGAGACAGGGACGGCCACCCAGGCCTGGCACCCACTTGCAGGATCAGCCTTCAGGAAGCAGCCTCAGCAGCATCAACCATGCCTGCAGCTGGGGCATACCCAACCTCCTTTCCCAGGGACAGGCTTCCCTGTACTGGAGTCAGGGTCCTTTCTCTCCCTGGAAGCACATTTGGGCATCTTTCTCTTCCTCTCCAAGTCTGCTCAGAAGCAGAGGGAAACTCACCCTTACCAGCACCCACTGTGGTCTCTTGTCATCATTCTGGCCACCCTGAGGGGAGGGCATCACTCAGCCCCACATTCCAGGTAAAGAAACAAGGCTCCAGGAATTGCCCAAGTCCACACAGTTTATTACAGAAGGGGGCCTTCTCCTGCAGGTCGTCCCCTTCTCCTCAAGTGTAATAGGAGGTTAAGAGGCAGCCATCACTTCCTGCCTCAATTTTGATGGAGGGGCCAATACAGCTGGCAGCAGATGGCAAGATGAGTGTGAGAGGAATCACAAGTGCCCAGTTTACACACAGAACTCTGAGAGCCCATTCCACCACCCGCACCCCTAGCTGGCTTTTGCCTGGTCGTGTTTCCAGTGACAGCAGGAGGCAAACAAAAAGTTAAAGGGTTCAAATCCCACATCCTGCTGGTTCTGCTTCTCCCAGCATGCTCACAGACAGCCACACGCTGACAGCAGTCTCGGCCTCACTGAGACTGGGGGTTGCGATCTTGGGCGGGAACAGCGCCTGTGCCCTGAGCCCAGGAGCCACTCCGAGGGCCAGGACTCACCCAGCAGGGGAGTCTTCCCTCCAAATCCCTCCCGAGGGGAGCTAAGCAGGAAGAGAACAGAAAACAGAGCACAGTGAACCCTCTCGGCAATGGAAATACTGATGATTTTCCTTTCTGTGCCTGCTTAGAACTTTCCTCATTTTTCTACAATATCTGTGCATTTCTTTTAAACACATAAGTTTGATTTTACATGAATGCTCAAAAGAAAGAAGACTGATATTAGACCCCCACCCTCAGCACATTTGGGGAGGGGCCACGAGGGGCTGGGGGTCTGAGGGGAGCTTGACTGGGGCTGTGGGCTGTGGGGGACCCTCAAGGGGCCACAGTCCCCAGACCCAGGCCTGGGCAGCCAACCCCACGTCAGACAAGCCCTAGAGGGGCAGGCTCAGCATATGTGTCTCGGGCTGGTTCTCATCCCCAGCAAGGCCTTACTCTGATGTAACATCAGAGAGGGCGTTAATTAGGCTGTGACTCAGTGATGAGCACATCACCTGCAAGATGCAGAAGTGCCACTTGGACAAGACACAACCTCCTGCATCCACAGTCTACTGCTAGTTCACACCTCCAACAGGCAAGGCCCCACAAAAGTCACCAACAACTACATCCTGGCCCACAAAACCCAGATTCAGAGGTGGAAGGTATAAGTTAATTCATGGAACGGAGGCTGTGGGAGGGAGAGCGTCTATGTGGCTTGCCTACTTCATCCCCCACACTAGACATGGGGAAACTGAGGACCAGATGAACCCAAAGACTCTGGGAGACTCTGCTGATAAACTATAAGGACTATGCTGCTGCTGCAGCCTTTAAAAAAAAAAAAAAGGAAATTCCAACATGGGCTACAACATGGATGAACCTCGAGGACATTATACTAAGTGAACTAGGACAGTCAGAAGAAACACAAATTCTGTTTGATTCCTTTTGTATGAGGTACCTAGTATAGTCACATTCATAGAGACAGGAAGTAGAATGGTGGTTGCCAGAGGCTGAGGGGATGGGAGTGAGGAGTGAGGTGTAATAGTATGTAGTTCAGTTTGGAAAGATGACAGAGTTTTGTAGGTGGATGGTGATGATGGTTGTACAATAATAAGGACATATTTAACACTTCTGAACTACACACTTAGACATGGTTAAGATAGAAATTTTATCATATGTGTATTTCACCATAATTAAAAATAAATTCTTCAAAACAAAACTGTAAGAGCAGAGGGAAAGTGAGGTCAAGGTCCTCGAGAAGATGAAGACTGCTCAAGACTGGGACTCCTTATTGCTCCTCCAGTGTGTGAGGACCCCCAGTGTGTCTCAGGCCACCCCCACACACAGATCCATAAGCAGCATCCTCAACCCACCCAACCCACCACATCTCTGGCCGAGGAAGCATCATGAGGTATGCATACCTCCCTTGAGTCCTTTCTCTGTCCCTTGACTGTACAGTACCGGTCAGGTGAGGATTTCAAAGCAGGACATCAGACCCTGAGAGATGTACCCAGGCCAACAAAAGTCTTTGGCATGAAGCCTGTCACAGATGTCTCCCTCTTTCCTCAACAACACCCCAAGTCTGAACAGCAGCTGACTGTCTATCAAAGGGGCATGATGCTCTTTGTGAAGTGAAAGTCACTCAGTCTTGTCTGACTCTTTGCGACCCCATGGACTATATAGTCCATGGAATTCTCCAGGCCAGAATACCAGAGTGGATAGCCTTTCCCTTCTCCAGGGGATCTTCCCAATCCAGGGATCAAACCCAGGTCTCCCACATTGCAGGCAGAGTCTTTACCAGCTGAGCCACAAGAGGTGCTCTTTGGTGGAGACTTAAATGTCTGAAAGCCACATGGAGGAATGATGAAAAAAATGAACCACTGGGAATTGCCTCCTCTCTGCTCTGCCCTGCCCTCCCTGGATGAGAACACAGAAGACATGCCGATACAGAAGGCAGATACAGACAAGACCAAGAGAGGCCATCTGAACAACAGAAAAGCTCAAAGGCAAACGCAGAAACAAATCTAATTCAATGATATTTATCAGGGAAATGGGTAAAGTCTATGATCTGTGACCAAAGATCCAACTGTCCAGAGGGGGATGTATCTCAGCAGTAGAG
The DNA here is from genome assembly GCF_054371585.1 of Giraffa tippelskirchi. Classification (NCBI taxonomy): domain Eukaryota; kingdom Metazoa; phylum Chordata; class Mammalia; order Artiodactyla; family Giraffidae; genus Giraffa; species Giraffa tippelskirchi. Next base: position 49,727,778 of record NC_137276.1, on the reverse strand, counting down.
CATGTGGTCAGTATGACTTCACAGTAAGTTCACTGTGACACCATACGGTTGTGAGTTGCCTTAACAGAGGCAGAACCTGCAGAAAAAAGGGAGGGTAAAGTCACAGTCAGACCATCAGGCCAGAGGGAGGGAGCTGTAGGGAGGAGTGAAAAGTGAAAGAACGGGGGCCTTTTAGGCACAGTGGATATGAGGTAACTGCCTCGCCCCGGTTTAGGGTAGAGTAGAAGCAGTAGATGGAGGGAGAGAAAGAGGGGTTTTCTTTTCTTTGTGTGTATGGTGGTCTCTCTCTGGGGGTGATGGGTTTCTGGTCATGGGACACTGAAGTCCCCTAGACAGAATGTTGTAGAGACTCCTCATGCACACTATGGGCTAACAGATACATTTTTAAATCCATTTCAACAAAAAATGAGTGGTTTTAGAATGGGATGTGAATTATAAAGCTAAGTCTTCCTTCCAACTTAAACATGCTTTCAGAATTTCAACTAATTTCAATTGAACTTAAATTGTCCAAAACCCAGCATCTCCCTTAATTCCCATAACCAGTTTTTAACATGGGGGAAAAAATGATTTCTACAAATAGGATCCTTTTAGACCTAACTCTTGATTTCTCCATGATTTCACAGTACTAACAACAATACGAGATTTCTCCATGTGCCTCCTGCCTGAACAAATTTAACAACCTGGAGCACTGTTGACAACAGAAATAGCAAAATATGAATGCACCCTTTGGAATGCTCAAGGCAGCAGATGAACCCATGTTTACCAAGTGAAAACCCAGACTCCAAAACACAAGCATTTTGCCCACAAAAAGTAGGCTCAAAGCCCTCATCACATACTTAAAGACTTCCAAATGCACGGCTAACATAACTTTTCTGTCTTACAAGGCTGCCACAAGCTAGAAAGCAATGATACTGCTAATAGCAGAAACGTTGATGGGTAATACTGAGGTAAAAGACAAAAAATTTATAAAACAGCCAAAAAGTTCAATATGCACAGCAACCTGGAGCCATTTAGTACAAGGCAAGCAAAGTGGCAAGCTTTAGAATGGCCTGAAGCTGTCAGTCCCTGGCCACAGGAACCACCGCAAGAGACGATGTTTGAAAAAAGGGCTTTGAAAACCACACGAAGTCTGTTGTCTCCTAGTGATGGGGTGACGCGGAGTCAGCCATGAAAGAGACTGTCCTCCTCTTTACTATGTCAGGGTGGTAGCAGATACTTTAGCAAATATCTACGCCAAAACCAAGTCATAATTATCAACATCCTATAAAATGAGAATAGTGACAGAACACCTCTGGGGTCTGAAAGCCAGATGCTGCCTGCAGAGGAGGAGGAAATGGGCTTTGAAGTTTGACTCCTAGTTCCACCGTAAACTGGTCATGGGACGTCACACTGTCTTTCCAAGCTCCAGCTTCCTCATCTATAAGAAGAGGTAATATATCTACCTCTATAAAGCACCTACTACTAAGTCCTCCAATAATTATTATTTCCATGACCACATACAAAATAAAGGGCAAGAGTAAGTTACAATGCACAGGTTGTTCTAGTTACCAGTTCAATTCAGTGACCAGCAAAGAACTAGACTTGCTCTGAGCATCCCCGAGAGGACACACAGAATGAACAGTGTGATCCTCCTCGAGATGCGTGGCTGTGCTGTGAGCATCCTTCACCCTGCCTTACACACAGTCCCTACACTGTTTTCACAGCTGTGTGGCTTCCTTGATGAGCCCATTTCCATCAGATCGAAAAGTAGAATAATTTATTCTGCCAATAGAATCTTGAGGAGTAAGCAAACAAACTTTAAAAGTCTTATCTTTTAATGTCTGGATTTCCATACTTGGGGCTCTAGTTTTCTTTTGTTTTTTATCTGTCAAAAAACTAAAATCATGAGTGGTCTAAAAATTAAATTAGTTACAAAGGAAGTCATTCCCATGTGGCAGATAGCAACAAAAAATTATGAAGAAACTAACCACCCAATTCTAGAGAACTGACTGAATAAGTTATAATCACCATATTGAATGCACTGAAGCTATGACAAAATTATATTGTAAGAGGATATTTGGTGCAAAAATATAGTAATGGTAAAATATTAAATTTTAAAAGTAGATTAAAAAACAGTAAGTCAAAATTATCCTATTTGTGTGTGTGTGTATATATATACACATATCTGTACATACACAATACATACATATGTGTATATGCACATGTGCAGCCATATACCATATCAATATAAGGTCACAGGTATGTATAGTACATAATACTATTTAGAAATAGAAAATATTTATAAATTTAAACATTTGATTAATTTTTTAATTCTAAATGAGTTTTAAAATACATAAACTTATTGGAGATACATATTTATAAATGGAAAGAAAACAAATGTACCAACAACAAATATTCATTGTGGTTGATTCTGGATGCTAAGATAAGCTTTGTATTATTCTTTGTGTTTTGTTGTATTTTCCGCTTTTTTTAAACTGACCGAGTATTACTCTCACAATAAGTGTGTCTTTCTCGTGACTCGTGATTTCCCATCTCCTTTCATTCAGATGATGAGAGAGATGCTCTCCTTTAGAAAAGAGTTCCACTGAGGTTTCTAAGGAGTAAGAACGGCATCCTCAGCACCCAGCTGAGACTCCATGACTGCTAATGGCCTCAGTCTGCACTGGAGCTATTGACTGGCAAACATGGAGCTGAGGACTGGCTGTGGAGGACCCACCAGGAACATTTCATCGATTTCCTGTTTGGTGGGGATCAAAGTCACTGATCCCTTGCATGGGATGCAACCCAACCCGCCAGCCAGCAAAGCCCCTACAGGGCCAGGACTTCTTCCCTCTCACCTACCACAAGTGCCATCACCCAAGCCTGTGCAAGAGCCTCCTGCTCCCCAAATGCACACTGAAAATTATTTTGTTTGGAGAACTTACTACCTCCTGGACACTAAATTAAAACGCACAATTAGATTTCCATTAAGTTACAGCAGATTCTGCTGAATTGATTTAATCGGCCTACATTCCTATATGACATCATGTTTTAAAGGCTTGGCCTGAACATAAATACTTAATGTAATAAATACAGTCTGAAGTATTTGATCTCCTCGGCAGTTTAATTGATCTACTACAGAGACTGACAGGAAAAATTAAGTTAGTTCTGTCTCATCTCTGCCAATAACACATTTTCATCATATAAAGGCACAAGAATGACAATTTTGGTTACAAGCAGAGCTCTTGCACACCGACTTTTTGCTAAATGTTCATGTTAACAGTAAGAATATTGAGCAAGTAAGTGTGTAAGTGGATTTATGAAACTTTTCATATACATATAGTTCATTTCTTTTTTGCTTCATAGCAAAGGAGAATAAACATGTTCTGTGATTCCTAATACCAGTTCCTTACAGTTTGCAAGGAGTGTGGGGGTAACAGTGTTGGCAGACACCTATAATATTTAAACAGAGATTTTTCAACACCGTGGCTAAGTGCGTTCACCAATAATCAAATATACAACAGAGTCCAATTCATTTCCAGGTGACTTCTATCACAGAACTCCCAAAGTGCTTTCTCCCATCTCTGTGTTACGGTTTTTATTGCCTCTTTAACAGGAGTTGTGTTTATTTGTGTACCCACCTCACCTCCCAAACTTGCAGGGTAAGAGCCTTCACCTATCCTCACCCCACAGCCCTGATTCTAGAGCTAAAATGTTCATTCTGGATACAAAGCACTCGATTATATTTGGGGGAGGGAGGAAGGAAGGGGAAGTCTGTCTTTCCCGACCTAGGGAGCATATTTTGATTCCTCAAAGTTGCCATCTCCCAGGTCCTAATCTTCCTCAATACCCCATGAAAAGAAAAACTATGGTCACCACAAAGCTACCCAACCTGATTAATGCCAAAATCCCCAGGTTCATTTGGCAGGTTACCCTGGGGTGGTTTAGTTGCTAAGTTGTGTCTGACTCTTGCGACCCCATGAACTGTAGCCTGCCAGGCTCCTCTATCCATGGGATTCTCCAGGTAAGAATACTGGAGTGGGTAGCCATTTCCTTCTCCAGGGGATCTTCCTGACCCAGGAATCGAACCCGGGTCTCCTGCATTGCATGCAGATTCTTTACCAACTGAGCTACAAGGGAAGCCCTTACCCTGAGGAAGTAGACACTAAATCCCTTCCCGTCAATCCCACATATGCATGCATTGTCCCGACATCTGTTTATTTACTCAGCAAATGCTCCCTGATGGGAGTCAGCTCAACCAACCATTCCTTGTGCTGTGACCCAGTCTGGGGCCAGCATTGATGTCTCATTTCTGCTTGGATGCCTTTGAGGGGGCAAGCAAATGATGACAGCACCCAGATCCAAGAACCCTGCTCAGCAGGGGAGCAACAGGGACACACACTGTAGGTGATCTGATGCCAGTGAGTGCCACCCTCCCTCCTTCCAGCAGCCCCTAGAATGGGCAGCCTGCCCCCACCCTGCTGCCTCTGGCCATAAGCCAGGAGCCCTCTGCTCAGCCCTGCACTCCAGGGCCCCATTGATTAGCAGGAAGGGCAAACCCATCAGCACCCATAGGAAATGGCTTCTGGAAAGTGAGTTGCAGTTTTTAAAGCCAGAGAATGACAGCAGGGGCCTGTAAAAGGAACAGAATCAATATGGGGTGTGGGGAACTGGACAATGGGACACTTGGGTCCCTGGCTTGTCTTACCTCTGGCAGACACACTATGTGACCTTGGGCAGTCCTATCCACCTCTGAGCCTCAGTTTCTCCCACTGTATCCTGGAGAAGTTGTGGTAACATACTCATCAAGGAGATTCCTTCCCAATGTTAAGTGCTGGCGTTCTCCACCTCTGTCTTCCTGACATGGGCTAGGGAGAGGAGCTAGGGCTGACCCAACCACATCCCCCATGAGGACAGATCATGTTCTAGCCCTCGGGTGCCCTGTTTCCCCAACACCTGAACCTTCAGAAATAAGCCAGGGGTCCTGCAAGTCTGTGCTGCTTTCCTGAAGCTGCACACACTGTGGACCTTAGGCTGGGAGGCTCTCCCATTGAGTAGTGAACTCTGCAGGAAGTGGGATCCTCTGCCCTAGTCAGACTTCACTACCTTCTACTCTGCACCAGCCTCTATGTTAAGGGCAGAGGTGAATGCCTTGGAAGGATCTAGAGGTGAGTCAGATAAAGACAGTGCCCTTAAAGCACTTATAGCCAGGACTGGGAAGTTAGGTGAGTTCAAAAACAAACATCTCAGGAATTCCCTGGTGGTCCACTGGCTAAGACTCCACACTCCCAAAGCAAGGGGCCCAGATTTGATTCCTGGTCAGAGAACTAGATCCCACATGCCACAACTAAATTCCCACATGCTGCAACTAAAACCTGGTGAGGCCAAATAAATAAATAAATATGTGTTTAAACCCAGCTCATGTCACAAGGCCAGAGTATCCTCAATACCTGTGCAGTCAGTCTCCAAAGAGGGCCTTCAATGAACCATGCTCCCAGTGTTCACACCTGTGTGCAATTCCCTCCACTTTCATCTGAGCTTCCATCAATAGAATTCAGCAGAAGTAACACTGTGCCTGTTCTGAATATAAGTCTTAACAAGTCCTGGCATCTTCTGCTTTTATAATCTCAGAATCCAACCACCATCCAACTCCCACCAAAGAGAGAGAGAGAGAAAGACAGGGCACTCTCAGCATCCCTGCCAGGGCACCAGACACAGAGGTGTTGCCATCCTGTATGTATCAGCCCTAGCCACCATCTGACTGCAACCTCATGAGACACTCTAGGCAAAAACAGCAACAGAACCACCCAGCTGAGCCCAGCCCGTCCTTGGAATTGGGAGAGACAATAAAACAGCTGCGCAGTCCTGCTGCTGCTTTTATTATACTAAGTTGGGGGTAAAGTAAAACAGTACTGAAACTCGGAATAGAGGTTATCAGGGAAAAAAATTACGAGCCAATTTATTCATGATCATAGACAAAAAAGCCCTAAACAAAATATCAGCCAGTCTATCTGTATAAAAAGGATAACATTTCACCTCTAATTTGGGTTAATTCCAGGAATGCACAATTGGTTTAACATTAAACAATCAACCAATGTAATTTACTGTATTAATATTTGAGAAAGAAAAACCTTGCGGTTGTCTCAACAGCACCAGGAAAAAGTATTCCATGAAATTCAACATCCCTTCATATTCATGATTTTTTAAATAATAATTAAAATAAAATTCTTAGAAAACTAGGGCAAGAGAAAAATACCTTTACTTGATAAACTGTATGTTAAAAATAAAAAGGCAGACGGCAAACATGATGGTGAAAACTTCGTGAGGTTGTGAGAGCTTTCTCCTGAGATCAAGAATAAAGGTATAAAGCCAGGATCAGTCACAAAGACCAGATATTGTATGATATGATTCCACTCAGTGAAATATCCACAGTGGCAATAACAGAATATCCACAATATGTAGAGACAGAAATATTAGTGGTAACATGGGGCAGGGAGGGTTGGGGGAAACGGTGACTGACTGCTAATAGGTCTGGGGTGATGAAAATTTTCTAAAGTCGATTGTATGATGGTTTCACAACTCTTGTCTATACAAAAAATCACTGAGTTGTTCATTTTAATGGATGCATTGCATGGTATGTGAATTGTATTTCGATAAAGCTGTTACTGAAAAAAAGAACAAGGTAAGGATGCCTATTATCACCACTTCTATTCAATACTGTACTAGAGGTTCTGGCCAGCATAGCTAGACAAGAAAAAGAGAAATAAGTGCAGTCTGCCCTTCTGTATCCCCAGGTTTTACATCCTCAGATTCAACCAACCAATTGAAATCAATCCACTAATTGGTTGAATACAGAGATGTGAAACCCTCAGATATAAAGGACCAACTTTTACATTATACTCATTATATTACTACATTTTCTATAAGGGACTCAAGGATGGGCGTGTTTCAGTAAGGCAGGTGGGGAAGGTCACCCTGGAACCAATCCCCGTGGATACCCAGGGATGACTGTATAAGGACTGGAAAGGGAGAGACATATTCTTGTCATTATCTACAGATGATCTGATCATGAACAGAGTATATCATTAAAAATTGACAAGTAAACCTAATTACACTGATAAATCTCCCACATATGCCGAGTCAAAGGAACGAGGCATGAAAAACACATCCTACATGATTCTATTTATATGTATATACATGTACTGTTCAAAAAAGTTCAGACTAGACAGTAGCATTTCAGAATGCCTACTCAGGTGGTTGGCAAAACTGCATTACCATTACAGTCAGCATAATGGTTTCTTTTAGGGGGAAGAAAAGTGACATGAGAAGAATGGGGCATGGGGATTCGGGGGCTTCTAGGGTACAGGCAGAGTTCCAAAAGAAGGGTGGCACATGAGTGCTTAAAATTATTCAGTAAGTTCTAAATGCATATTTTCTGAATTTTCCTGATTATCATAGTTCATAACAAAATAATTTTAATTGCCTAAAAATCACAATACAGAGGAAAAAGTGATTAAGAGAATTAGGGGGAAAACGTTTCCAGGGGCTTGAAAGAGGAAAAGGCTGCCTCCAGCTCTGTGTTTAACCCTGACGGGGAAACACTTATTGGCCGGTAAAGCCCTCCCAGTCTCAGACTCTGGACGCTTTACCTTGGCTTGGAAGCCCAAGGGCCAAGTCGAAAGGGCACATTCTGGGGTAGCTATGGGGCTTTTTTTCCAGGAAGGATGTGGCCAGACCCTTTCACAGCACTGGATGCCCTGCCCCTCGCCTCTCGCCTCTCTCCTCATCCTCACACATGTGATGCAGGCTCAGGACGGCTACTCTGATTGCAGCATCAACTGAGCACCCACTGCATGTCAGAACACCCTCATCTGGAGGGACCTGGAGGAATGGAGCTAGGCTACAGAGTTGGGACCAGGTCTGGCTGCCTCTGGGCTCCTCCCCACCTAGGCCTCACGTGGGACCAAGGCCTCACCTGGGGCAGGTGGAGAGGGGAACGTAAGAGGAGGTCAGACCTCCTTCCTCAGCTCTGCTGCGGTTCTCTCAGCTTAGACCTGACTCCAGGGGTCCATAGAAGACACTGAGAGTCCCCCCAGGCCTGCCTTGCCTCGCAGGCTGCCCATCCTCGCTCCTGTCCCCGTCTTGTTGAGGACGGTCAGCTGTGACGCCCCGCCTAGCCGGGGAGAGTGGCTCCACAGCTGTTATGAAAGCTCTCCCCTGGCAGCTGTAAGGAGTTTCGACCTCACACCCAGCTCTCCGAATCACAAGTTAGATACAGCTAGGCTAAGTACACCAGGGAGAGGGCCTCCACTGACTGTGGCCCGTCCTGCGGCCAGCACTTCCCCGGAACAAACCCAAGCACTTCCCTCGGCCATTAATAACCTCCTCTGCATTAATGAATTGTGAACACGACGCTGGCCATTAAGACAGTGCAGGAAAACTCTTTGTGTTACAAAGGCTTTTTCTCTGGATACTCATTATTGTCACACAAACCCTGGCGTCATGGGGTAGGGTCCTGCTGCCTTTTTCTTTTCCAGTTTCCGTGGGACATCCAACACAGAAATACACTGACTGCCTGCCCGGCCGGGGTGGGCCCTCTCTGACCACCCCGGAGTACAAAGCACATCACTGGCTGCATGAAACCCCAGGGAGGGAATGAGTGCCCTGACCAGCAAATCTTAACAGGGATGGGAAGGAGCCACCATCACTGCCAAAAATCAGAACAATGGAGGGTTATAGGAAATAGATGAGTGTGAGCAGAGATAAGGGCTTCCCATGTGGCACTAGTGGTAAAGAACCCACCTGCCAATGCAGGAGACACAAGAGACGAGCGGGTTTGAACCCTGGGTCGGGAAGATCCCCTGGAGGAGGGCATGGCAACCCACTCCAGTATTCTTACCTGGAATTCCATGGACAAAGGAGCCTGGCAGGCTATAATCCATAGGGTCACAAAGAAGCAGACAGGACTGAAGTGACTTAACATGTCTGCACAGCAGTGACAAAGTTCAGAGAAATAGGAGAGGCTTGGAAGAAAAGACGTTTTATTGGGTCTTAGGAATATGAGTGGGACCAAGTGACTTGGAAATGAGAATAGAGGAATCTAGTTAATAATGATAGTGTTAACTCACACTTCCCACTGGTCTAAGAGCCTCAGATATTCTAACTCATGCTCCCCTCATTTATTCCTATAAATTCAGTCCTATAATGTCAAGATCCCCAAATTTACAGATGAGGAAGCAGAGGTAGAGATTCCCAGTACTTTACTCCAGATGTACATGGCTAGGGACTTCCCGGGTGGGCCAGTAGTTAAGAATCCACCTTCCAAAGCAGGGGACACAGGTTTGATCCCTGGTTGGGAAACTTAAGATCTCACATGTCGCACAGCGACTAAGCCCACGAGCCACGACTAGGGAGCCTATGTGCCGAAACTAAGAGCCAATTCAGACAAATAAATCAATTAATTAGAATAAATAAATAAACTTCAATAAAAATTAAAAGATTAACATGGCTAAAGAATGGAAGCAAGAGGATTCTCACCAGGCAGGCCACCCAGAGCCCTTGCTTAAAGCTACTGGGCTAATAGGCTGCTTGATAATTAAGGGAGGAAGCTTCCACAAGTGAGTGGTTTTCAACTACCTGGTTCTGTCACCAGTGGACAGTTTCCTGGCCCCTCTGTTGGACTCAGCCCAATGCCCATCCAGGAGCCTGCCCAGCATAGACTACAGGCTAGTCTGCTATACCTACACCTATAGGCTCTCTGTTTAACCAGCCCACCCAGAGGGTTCATAATCTCCTGTCCTTCAAGGGAACCAACCCTACCTCTCATGCTTCCTAGGCTCCTAATTGCTTGAGCAGCCTTGCTGACTCGTCTAGATACATCCCTCCTTGAAAATCCCCTCTACATACTCCAACACTGAACCTGCTGAATGGGTGTCCCCAGTGCTCCAACCTCAGAGCCTTCCCCCAGCCTCCTGGGGCCTGGCAGCAGAGCAGAGTCACCCAGCCCAGGATGTGGCAGAGGCAGGACTCCAGGAGGTCTCTGCCCTCAGCCCCTGACCTGAGGCAGGTCTACCAAGCCAGCCCAGTGTGTGCTGTGCCAGTTCTGAGTTGTGCAGATTTTCCAAAGCCAGGGGTCCTTTCCAGCTTCATCTTGGTTTTCCCAGCTCTCCAGCTGCTTCTGAACCCCAGGACCCTACCCTCAACAGGTCTCTCCATGCAATGAAAATTAGGGCCTCTAATTTCCTAAGAAAACCATAATCCAGTGTTTTCTGCTACTGACTTCTCAGTCTGGGTACTAAAGCTCTGCAAAGCAGCTGGGAGACCTGTTCCCCTTCATCTTTTCTGGACCACATTCCCCCTTAACAAAAATTTAAAAGCAGAGTCTAGATACACCAGCATGTGCTAGCTCACAGTCAAGGAGCTGCCAGCACTCAGCCAGTCCACCCATTCATGTTGGAGGCAGGGCTTGGGGACACCCTACAGCTCTGTGCTCTAGCACCCCCACCTAGCACAGTCCCTCTGTAACTAGCACTCTGGATCCACTCTTGCTTGCCTTTTTCTCCTCCAGTGACATCCACCCCAGGAGGAGATAGCCAATATTCCAAGAATGCTATTGTTCTCAGAGCACATTCAAAGCCAGTGTTTCCAGGAAAGTGAGTTCAACAATTGCTTAAAGACCTAAGGACTTCAAGGACCAACACCGAAAGCAACTCAGCACCCTGTACCTTGCCAACATCTAAGCTCCCCCACAAACACTCCTGGAGGCTCTCTCAGTGTTCCCCAGGTGAAGACTTCACATCTGTCACAGCAACACCTAGAATCAGAGGACCAGGACTCCTGACTCAGAGTCCCTCAACTTATAGAGAATGCTCTGCAAGTAGTCAGCTCTAGGACCACTGGCCGGGGGGGTGGGGGTGGGGGCTCCATGTGCCTCCAGGGAATTGATCCTGCCCAGGCACTGGGAGCCCGCATTCCCCTCACACTTAGGCCGGGCACTAGTGCTTCCTTGGCTTGGATCCTCAGGCCCTGGTCTGGAGTCTCAGGTCTGGAGTCTTGCGAGTGACATCAAGAGTGCCATTCAGAGCAGGATCAGCACAGTGCTGTCTTTAGTCCAGGGCTATATGATCCCACCAGGACCACAAAGTCTGGGGAAGGAGACACAAGCACTGGTCTGAGTCCAGAAGCTGAAATTCCCTTTGATTCTTTTCCTGTGGGTCATTTGCAAGTTGCCTCAGGCCTGGAGGAGTGGGTTAGGATCTCTGAGCTGGAAGGGCTGTGGTGCTCAGCTGACAGTCGTCCTGGTCTCTGCGTGAGTCCAGACTCCCCCACCAGGGCTCATACCCAGTGGACTCATAGCTGCTCTCACTTGCCAGGGAGAAGAGGTGGGGAGTCCAAAGCCCCTACAAGCAGGTGTCCACCCAAAGGAATGAATGAATAAATCGTGTCTGGAGGAATGAGCACATCAGGACCTGTGGAGATCAGCCCTGATCTGAAAGGGGAGACCTTGCTGATATAAATGACATGTGAGCAAGTGGTTTTCCTTCCTGGAACCTCAATTTCTTGTTTATGAAAAGAGGGATGGGTATGGAAGCCCAGATATATACCTTCTAGCACCCACATGCATCAAGCTCCCAACATTAGGGCGCCCTCTTGTTGGCCAGAAGCCCCTGAGAAGCAGAGTTCAGGGCACCAGCTTTGCCAGCACCTGGCTGCCCAGCCACTTGTGCGGGTGAACTCGGGAGACGGAGGCTGGTTGACAGCCCAGAGGTCCTGGCACTGAGCCAGGCCTAGAAAATTGGGATTGCTTCTCTCTTGGGTCCAGACTGGGCCATGCACTTAACTTCTGTAGCTCGAGGAATCCCGATAAGAGACATTGGCTGTAAGAGTCTACAGGTCATAGTCCTCAAACCACTGAACAAACGTTCCACAAAACAATCAAGTGTTGAACCCCAGGGCATCCAGAACCTGACTTTCAGGTACATACTTGTTACCCCAGGTCCTGAGGCAGAAGCAAGTCTGCCAAGCACATCTCCAGGGGCGGCCGAGCCCACCTGGACTGGAGCAAGGCTGTGCTGATCAGCTGACTTGGTGGAGACGTCAAGCTCAAAAAACCCCACTGCCGACAATGCCACCTCACAGGGTCAGGCACTTTTAGAATGCAAAAGTACCCCAGCTAATGCTAGCTGTTATCTCAGAGCCATCCCAGCCCTACTGACCTATGGTGCAGCTCTAGAGCCTCCCCGATACATCACTGACTCCACTACCCTATGTGAGAATTAAATGGGACCAAATGTGAGACGGTTTTAAACAGTTCACGGGGTTGTCACAGCTAGAATACTGGTGTGGTTTGCCATTCCCTCCTCCAGAAAGAAGAAAGAAAGAAGAAAAGAGAAAGAGCACGGCAAAATTGATGCTTTTGAACCGTGGTGTTGGAGAAGACTCTTGAGTGTCCCTTGGACAGCAAGGAGATCAAACCAGTCAATCTTAAAGGAAATCAATCCTGAATACTCTTTGGAAGGACTGATGCTGAAGCTGAAGCTCCAGTACTCTGGCCACCTGATTCGAACAGCTGACTGATTGGAAAAGACCCTGATGGTGGGAAAGATTGAAAGCAGGAAAAAAGGGTGACAGAGAATGAGGTGGTTGGATGGTATCACCAATTCATTGGATATGAACTTGGGTAAACTCTGGGAGATAGTGAGAGACAGAGAAGCCTGGCATGCAGTCCATGGGGTTGAGAAGAGTTGAACATGACTTGGCAACTTAACAACAACACCCACCATCAGGCATAGCACAGAAAAGGTTTTCAATAATCACTCTCTTCTGTGCCTTTCCAACATGACTTAGCTTGCAGAGATTAACAAGCCAGCTGCTCAGAAAGACCAGATAGTAAGGGCCATGGTGGGTAAGGGGGAAGGATGAGCAGCAAGAGGGGAACTTTGCCGGGGAGGACAGGACTGAGGAGGAGTTGTGACTATAGGGTGAAGAACACAGAAAGCAGAGATGGGAGGGGTGGAGTAAAAGTGTCCCCCACAGAAAGGCAGGCCACAGGCTGGTCTCACCAAGGATGTGCCCATTTGGCCCAAAGAATTGGAAGCCACATTTAAAAGATGGGATTATTCTAAACAAAAATCTGGATTTCCAGCTTCTCCTGAAATTTCAGTAGTTCTGGCAATGTTGGTTCCATATATCCATTTGCCTACCAGGGGCTGACTTGAATGGCAGTTGACATTTGAGTGGGCAAATGCTCCCCAGCCCACCCCCCACCCCCGCCCAGTTCTGCTGAATCTCAAGGTGCCCCTTAGCATGATCCTTGCATAACTGCTGATGTTAGAGAAGCGTGCCTTTTCCCCACCCCCTGCTCAAAAGTGGGAGAAAAATGCACAGACTGAGAAGGTTGCGTGTTTCAAGTGATCAAGAGCTCATTTGTATCTGCGGGAGCGAAGGCAAAGCCTCATATACTCACTTCGCTCACTGCCTGCCTCGCTCTGTAAACATGGAATGTGTCGCCCGCCCCAGCACACCTCATGTCCCTGACTGTAGCCAGGAAGGCCTTCCAGTGAGGATGTCCAGGTTTCCCAAGCAAATGTCACCACAAGGCACAAGGATGTGCCCTGGTTTGGTGTGCACACTGTGATTCCCATCACCTCTGCAGAGTCCTACACACCCCAAGCATTCCCCTCCATCAAAGGAAACTCTGTTTCCAGCAAGGCAAGTTCAGGGCAGGCCCCAAGGGTGTACTGGGGTTGGGGGGAGTACCTACAAGTAGAGGAAGAAGAGGAGGATGACAGGTTTGCCTGCCCCTCCCCCCAGCCCTGCCTCCTCCTGCTCTGTCCTGTGACCCCCTCTCACCACTGCCTTCGGCCTCTCAGTTACAGGCAGGCACTCTTCCCTGCTCCCTGCCAGCAGTCTGGGCCTCTCTCCCCTCCTTCGGCCACCACAGGCCTCCACCAGGGCCTCAGCTTGCCACAGATCCCCCAAAGGCTGTCCCAGCAAAGAGATGTGGGATTCACCTTCAACTCATGAGGCTGGAATGGAGCAAGCAGAGAATGTTTATAAAATAGATAGTCACTCCCAGGAGCTGAGCTGGCCCTCACCGAAGCAGAGATGATTCAACAGATGACACAGGATTGTTCCTCTGTCTGGACAAGCTCCCTGAATGATACCTACATCCCACTGGTAATCTCTTTCCGGAACCTCCTTGTAATGAGACCCCCACCTTCATTCTCAGTGCCCTGTCAGTCCATTAGTCTGTGACTGTGTCCCAAGGCCACTCTGTAGAGGGCCCCTACGTGGCCCCTGGAGCTGAAGGAAGCACTAGGAGGGCCCAGGGTCCAGAGGTGGATGGAGCTGAGCCTCATCCTCCTGCACCAGGATTTGCCCAGCTGCCTGGACCACTCAGAAGTGGCTCCAGGCCTCAGGCCCCCACCTCCTACAGTGAAAAATTCCACTGTGAGAGTGTGGCATCCAGGGCCTGCAAGCTCTGGCCCTGCACCTTATCTCTTGGCACCATCCCATGAGCACCCAACATACGGGCCATTCTCCAGACAAGCCTGGATCTCTTCCCTGCTGCTCCGCACGCCTGTTTCCTATGTCTAGAACACTCTTCTCCCTTTCTCGCCCTTTAGGAGATTCCCCAGGGAGGCTCCATCATGCCCTCATTCAGACTCCAGAAACTACATTTGCAATGCAGATTGCCACGATGTATGTGTGTGTGTGTGTGTGTGTGTGTGTGTGTGTGTGTGTGTGTGTGTGTGTGAAGAACCTGCTGGAGGGAGCACCCCTAGAGGCAAGGAGACCTCAGACCCTAAAAGAGAACACACAGGAAACACCCTAGTTGGGGCCTCTCCCACTACTAAAAGGCTATAGCCCACACCTACCTGCACCTCCACCTCCCAGACCCACTGTGATAGACAAACCCCAACACTAACACTCGCTGCCCCACACCCACTCTGGGGCCCAGCCCTGCTCCCGGCCAGTACAGCTGCCTGGCTTCCTCACAGAGTGGGTTTGGGGCCAAGAACTAAAAGACACTAGATGGACCATCCAGTGGGTTGCCCCAGAAACCCCCAACGGACAGTCCCATCAGAGTCCCTCTCTGTCGGCCTGACAAAAATGCCCCAGATGGTTTCTACCCTTCAAACAATAGCAGCCTTTGAAAAGAGAGCAAATCTTAGAAAACCACAAGCTCTAACAGTTCAGACCTCTGACCTGGAGTGGGAAATAGCAATCCACTCCATATTCTTGCCTGGAAAATCCCAAAGATAGAGGAGTCACGAGGGCTACAGTCCATGGGGTCGGAAAGAGTCAGATACGACTGAGCACGCATGCTGATCTCTGGCATCAGGAGGCCCCGGGGAAGGCTGGTGGGTGAGCTGCATGCATGGAGAGGGTCCTCGCAAGGTGGGACAATTGTCCATTGCAGGTCTCACCCATGAGCTGCAGGCTAGCACCTAACACTGATCAACTTGGAGCGGGGAAAGGAGAAGGTGGGATGAATTGAGAAAGCGGCATTGACATATATACACTACCACGTGTAAAATAGACACCCAATGGAAAGCTGCTATGCAACACAGGGAGCTCAGCCTGGCGCTCTGTGATGACCTAGAGGGGTAGGGTATGAGGAGGGGAGGAGGCTCAAGAGGGAGGGGATATATGTATATATATAATTATGACTGATTCGCGTTGTCGTATGGCAAAAACCAACACAACACTGTAAAGCAATTTTCCTCCAATTAAAAAAATTTTTTTTTCAATTAAAAAAAAATAAAATCAATACCAATGCAGTGGCCCCTTCTGAAACAGCCACCTCTCAGCCAGTGCTTTCGCCAGTGCACTGAAACTTAATGACATTCACCTATATTCTCAAGACATATAGAAATCAAACAAAACAGCACGTGTGCAAGCGGATGCTGTTTGCAACCCTGGCTGAGCCTGAAAGAAGTAGAAAAGGAGCTGCACCCGCCCCAGGGGCAAGGATGGGCCAGACCAAGAACAATCTCCAAGATCCCCAGGGAGGAGGTGCAGGTCAGCAGAGTCCAGACTCACCTTTCAGGGAGGCGACGTGTGACAGGGCCTGGGCGTAGGTGGCCGTATTCAGGAGGGTTCCCGGCAAGCAAGAGGGGAAGAACGGCCCTGTGGGACCCACAGTGCGTCCCAGGCTGGCAGAGAAAGAAAATCACAGGGTGAGTTCTCAACCTGGCCTTCCCACCAGCCCCGGCCCCCCAGGCCTGGGTTCAGCCAGCTTCACCTCTGCTGGGCCTCCAGGGCCTCCTTCTTGCTCCGGGCCTGGTCCCCCGGGGGCGGGGAGTTGAGGTTTCTCACGGGTGGAGGCGTCACCTCTGCCATGGGTTCCTTGGCTCCTGGCTCCTGGTCAGAGGCTCCTCTCTCTGTTTTCCTCCATTTGGCTCTTCGATTCTGGAACCAAACCTGAGTCCGTGAAGGAAACACACACACCCAGAGGAGGCAGAAAATTAGACAGAAGGAAGCAACCAGAACCTAAACCCACATGCCTGGTCCCCATGCCCGGGCCCAAAGGTACCTAACAGCAGGTGTGTGGGAGCACAGCCTCCTCTCTCCAGAGATCTAGCAAAGCGATGCTCCCTGAATTGCAGCTTCAGATCCACAGGTGGGTCAGAAAATCATTATAGAAAATGTGACAGGCATTTTTAAGATTTTTTTTTTTAATGTGGACCATTTTTAAAGTCTCTATTGAATCTGTTATAATACTGCTTCTGTTTTATGTTTTGGTTTTTTGGCCATGAGGCATGTGGGATCTTAGCTTCCTGACCAGGGATCAAATCCACATCCCCTTGCATCAGAAGGCAAAGTCTTAACCACTGGACCACCAGGGAAGGCATTTTTAAATGAGTATCAAATCACAGCAAGTATCCAAAGGGACTGCCCAGAGTAATGGTAAATGTACCCTCTTGTGGAAATTCTCAGTGTATGCAAGTTCATTTATGTGATGTGAAATTGTTTCCTATGGGGAGTAGGGGGAATTCATCATCAAAGCAGTTTGTAAAACACTGCCCTGCGTTTTCCTCATGCAAAATACTCATTCTCTCTTTCAGCAGGTTTGGCCTGAGTGTGTCTGGACTCATGCATGTGATTTAATCCTGACACATCATCACATCATGACAAGTACATCACTTGTGCACCCAATAGAAACACTGACTCTGGAGTCAGCTCCGGCTTAGAATCCTGGATCCCAGTGAATCTGATTCAGAATCCACTGCAAACTTTTCAGGCAGGCCGCTCTTCTATCCCCATTTTTCAGATAAGAAAACTAAACACAAAGTGTTTAACTTGTCCAAGATGATTCAAGTGCTATGTGGCAGATCCACAATTTGAAGCCCAGTGACTTAGCTGGGGACCATGATCCAAACTGTTTGGGAGCAATAATAGTGCCCCACCCCCTGCAAGCATTGTTAGGAAAAGGAACAGAGACGCATGAAGAACACTGAACACAGTGCCTGGCACAGAGCAGTTAACCACGCGGTGAACATGGGCTAGTGTTATTATATGCACCATCTTCAGGTTAGGAGGCAGCTTATGATTCACCTGCTCTGAGCGCCTTCTTAGAGGCGGGTGTGAAGTTCTTTAAGACCTGGGAACTAAGACTGTTTGTAGGACAGCCTCAGGGTAGCCAGGCAGACTGGGCCCAAGGTGTCCCCAGAGGTCAGTGAAATCCTGCTGTTCTTAACTCTATGCAGCTAAACCTCTTTCCTATCTTTCCTGGGAGATTAGTCCTGGTTTAAAAAAAAAAAAAAAAGGCTTGGCTAGACCTCGCTCCTATTCCCCTGGGCATCCTCTCATCCTCCTGCCAACAGACTGGCCCAGGAGTGAGCCTGGGAGTTGAGGCTCACCCCACCTCTGAATTTTCATTCTCCTTTAACTGGGTTTCTTTCTTTTTTAATCTAGTTGGTTTTTAATTGCACATATCAGCAACCATTGAATAATGACTTTATCTATATTCTAAATTTAGGGCAGTTAAATGCAAAGCAAAATGCAGACACTTTCTGGCGTCTTAATTGAATGAAGGTCACAGCTATAACAACATTTAATTGAGCTATTTTTCATTATCATATTTTAATGACTTTGCACTGACAGTTCGCCTGCTTCTGAGGAAAGAGCATGATGGAGTCGTTTATTTCCCTATTTAGTTATTGTTTGACAACATCAGCTTCGATTAAGACCCTGCTTTATAGAACATTAATCATATTTGAATGAGCAAGGGGTATAAATGTAAACACATCTCCCTTCCCGCCAGCAAAGCCATGTCCCCACATGGAGGCTCACTAAACAAATGCTTCACAACCATTGTCTGTTTGCATAATAGCCAACAATAGCCCGAACAACAATCCCCAGCTTTAATTGTCACCACCCCTATCTCACCCTTGCACCTTTCAGGGAGAAGTTATGATCTTCCACTTCTGAATGCTCAATAATTGTGTCATTTATCTCAATTTGCAGTTCAGTCTTTAGGCAGCTATTGGCAAGCTAGCATTAAAAAAAGAAAGGATAAACAGCATCCTGGCCAAAGGAGATTTTCATTTCCAAATAATAATCAGTTTAATTTGCCCGCATATGACCAATGATTCATGTTCAGATTTAATAATCAGGATCACATAATCTGATTATAGGGGAAATAATTTGTTTACAACCCCCAATTTACTGCTCAGAATTCCATTATCTCTCTTCAGCCATTGGTTTTTAAGAGATACTAACATGACCCAGGGGAACTGAAAGCAAACTATTATATTTCCTACAATTAGATCTTTGCATAGTCTTAACCCCAAGCCCCTACATAAAAAAGAACAGAAACAGCATGGAGGAAACCCCATAAATAAAATGAATATATAATTGTGCTCAAAGAATAGCTCTCCCAGAGAGGCGGCACTGTGAATCTATTCCTCCTGCATTCGGGCACATCTGCTGGGCTCGACGGGCTTGTGCACTTAAATGTAATCACAATGGAGCTTCTAAAAAGAAATCCTGCTTAGAGACGGTCACCATGGGCCACGCTCAGCTCAGAGGCAGCCCTTCAGTGCTGCCGTTTAAAGATTTTTAAATTGCCCATGTTCTTCATATCCACTTCACTGAAAGAGTCCACACACTGGAGAAAAGTTGGACATGATGCAATTTCTGGAAAGCAGATCCTACCCTGTTCCCATATGAAAACATAGTTCTCTGCAATTGACCGGCCTTACCCCAGAGCGGTCAGAACTGCTTTGAGAATAGCATCTCAGCTCTTTTTTTTTTTCCAAAGCAAGGAAATGGATGTGCATTGATGTAATTTAGTACCTTAGAGACGCGGACAAATTAGTGTAGAACATTATCACTAGTTAATTATGAATGACCGATTAATCAACCTAATCTAATATTCCACATTATGTTGATGTTATTAAAGTGCATCATGAAAATGACAGATAGTCTTCATTTGCTTTCTTTGGCCAAATGTGCACTCTGCAGTCATGATGTCAAAAAAAAAAAAAGTTTGCCAGTTTTAATATTAGAGAGTTAAATAATTAAAAAGAAGGTTTACCTGCACTCTGGCTTCTGTGAGGTTGATTTTCATGGCTAGCTCTTCTCTGGTAAAGACATCGGGATAGTGTGTTTGGGCAAAAACTGCCTCCAGAGCTTCTAGCTGGTAAAAGGAAAAAATATTTACCGGTGAGAGGTTGCGGCTAGGTGAGAGGAAACAGACGCATATTTCAAATTTTCTATGAGTGGTGAGGAAGTCATTTCACAGATCAAATAGGGGAGGAAGAGGAAGAAAAGAGCTCTTTGAAAAGATCCCACAGAATTAGAATTTTCAACCGCGGATGACTTAGGAGCGAAGACTCACTAACAACCTCAGGGCTACGCCAAGAGGTAGAAGGAGAGAGGCACTAAAATGTATATGCCTTTACATTTGAAGTGCAGCCCACATGGCTTTCACTATAGGGCTTGGAAGAATACAAGCAACTTGCACAAGCCCTCACTGTGTCAGTTGCACGGAAACCGCCTAGGCTTTCTGCTCCAGGGTGCTCTGGGAGAATGATAGGTTTAAGGGCCCTGGAAACACAACGTCAAGGTTCCAGTTGTAGTCCTTCCACCGATGGACAACAATACCTTCTACAATTCCCTCAACCTCTTGGGCTTTCTCATCTATCTGCTGGGGATGAGAATACCTGACCTGCCTTCCTCAGAAGGTTATTTCGAGGTTGAAATAATATTGCTACATCGCTGATGTGAACATGTCCCCGACATTATCAACCTGACACAAATGGGCGCCAGCATCACTGCCTCTTCATTTACTATCTGGGATTGCAAGGTCACCGTCCTCTGCCCTCTCTCCAAACAGATTCCTTGACACACAAATTGTTCCAGAAAGCAGAAAGATCCGGTTTAACATAATTAGTCGGCAGCTTTAATTTTAAAAGACAAAGAAGAGCTGCTCAAACTTTGAGTTTTTTGGAGGCAGGAAGTAGCTGGCTCTCAGAAGGGAGACATCATCACCTGCTGAAGAGTGAACGTGGTCCGGTTACGGCGCTGTTTTCTCCGCAGAAATCCATCGTCGAAATCTCCCGTAGAATGGTTGCCAAAGGGTGCAGTGCCTGCGGTGAGCAAACTGGATCAGTCTGAACACAGCCCCACCCCCACAGTCCTCATGCAGAGCCCCTGCTATGCACCCTCATTGGGAGGCTGTGGCCTGTCCCCTCCAGACAGAACCTCTTCTGGCCAAAAGTGTTTTTCTCTGCTCCTGTTGTTAAGGTTCCCCCTTTTCCACTCTCTCATGCGCTCTCTCTCTCTCTTTCTGTCCCAGCTATCTCTGACTTCAAGCTCAACTATGCCTATTTCATAGGGTGATGGCAACCTTACTCCCCTAGACAGCCAAGTCCACTCGTGAAATTCTGGACCCTCTGAGTCAGGAAGGATCACTGACTTGAGATGGAGCCTTCATCAGCTTTCTGGCTCCAGCTGCATCTCTGCACCTTCAGCTCATCCCTTCTACTTCTGATCCTTTAATAGAAGCCTCGAAGTTTCCCTTTTGCTCACCTGTTACTTTACTTTTCCTTGTTTCTATAAACAATAAGGGTTAAAGGCTGGGAAAAGGAGAAGAAAGAAATCTGCAAGAGATTTCCCCAACACTCCTTTCCTAGAACTTCAGGGCATAAGCAAGTAAAAAGTTTATAAATGAATATTAATACCATTGGTCACAGCTCATCGGCGCCATAGTGGATCTGTTATATAGATGTCAATTAACAAGAAATCTGCTGTAATAGTGACTATCCTGAATTCCAAGCAGACTTCAACAGAACCATTCTCAAAGGGCATCCCAGCCTCTGGCCAGGCTCATAAAAGACCCACTGCTCCTGATTCTCTGAAAAGAAAGGCATTCTTTCAACAGTCCTCCCTGGCAGCCTCCAAAGTTTGTATTAAGCCGAAACAGAGTTTGGCCCCAAAAGTGCATTCAGATCATTTTCCAAATGTGCGTCATTTACTTGACAGTCCACAAAGACTTCTTAACAAAACAAATGAGCAAGTTCCCATTAGCCAATGAATGCTGTACCTGCCATGGGCTCCGGTCTCAGAATCACTGCATGCTCGGCATTAGGAGCTGACAAGTCATGCTGCCCAGGCATTATCCCTCTGAAGGACCTCGGGTCCAAAGGAGAGACGTCCTTTGGGCTTTTTAAAATTCTGTGGACTAAAAGGAGTCCCTCCTAGTCATTACGCTACTCCCCTCATCCTGTGCCACAAGACCTCCACTCTCCGGTGAAGACGTCTCCCTCCATTGTCTCATCCAAATTGCTTTCTTCCTTGAGATATTATTCTCTAGCTCATTGGAAACTTCAAAGAGACAGCCCCTAAACAGTCTTATTCCCATTATTTTGTGGGAAACCAAATTGTCTCCTTTTTTTTTTTTTTAAATAAATTTATTTATTTTAGTTGGGGGCTAATTACTTTACAATATTGTAGCAGTTTTTGCCATACATTGACATGAATCAGCCATGGGTTTACATGTGTTCCCCCTCCTGAACCCCACCACCACCTCCCTCAAATTGTCGCCTTTTAAAACAAAGCACCTGACTGGTGAGGATGAAGTGCAACCTCTAAGACTCTCCAGTCACAATCAGCCTCACAAATTCCTGCTTGTTTGTCCCAAATTGTATCACAGAGTGTACATATAATATCTTTAAATGAAACCCTTTATGTCATACTGGATCCTAAAAAAAGTTTGACAGTTGATCAAATTAATAAGAACAAAGATTGACAACCTAATAGAAAAGAGGAAAATATAAGAACATGTTTTTTACTTAAAAATAAATAGAATGGTTGATAATGTTATGAAAATTTAAGCCTTTAAATAATTAAACAAAACATTTTTGCAAAAAAAAAAAAAAAAGATGCACAATTATAACCAGTACAGATAAAAGCATAATGAATTGTACATACTCTTCACCATTTGTAGGAGCACGAATTGGTGAAGACTTATTAGAGGATAATTTGACAATATCTGACCCAAATTTTAAGTGTATATACAGGTATTTAGTCTATAAATATACTTAAAAAGTTTGCCAAAATAGAGAAAGAATATTGTTCCTGGTAACATGATAACAGAAAAAAATGGAAACAACCAAAGTGCCCAACTGTAGACATTTTTTGTATGACATATAATGGAATACTACACTGCTGTTTAAAATAAGCCAGTAGATCTGCATACATTAACACAGAAAAATCACCAAAATCTGCACTATGAAGAGGAAAAACCAGTACTGAATGATGTGGCAGTATGACCTCAGTACAAAGAAGGCATAACATATACAGGAAAAAATACATAAATGAGGGTAAATGCAGGTAAAAACACATTTTTCTTAAATGAATCACAAGAAACCAGCAATAGGGAGTATCTTTAGAAAAAGAGATAGAGAAGGAGGCTCTCACTTTTCAGTGTACAAGTTTCTGTTCTATTCGAATTTTCTGAGCAGGTAGATGTAGTACTTTTTAATTTAACTTCAGCAAAATTAACTAAGAAGTGAGATTATGAGCCATGTTTGCTTTCTCCTGTATGACTTTCTAGATTAATAAAAATTAAAAAGCCAATAGGCAATAACGAGATGTCAGATTCCAAAGATCTGTCCTCAGCCTTTCCATCTGCAGCAGTCACCTCCTCCCAGCAAGACTAAACTAAAATAAAATACCCCTTCCTGTAAACCTGACTTTGAAACACATCTGCAAAGGAATGAAAAAAGTTCTTAAAATCCCATCTCCTTTTCTTCTGGTCACAGAAATCAGAATCACCGGTCGAGGTGGGATGTGCCCAGATGCAGGAAAGAAAGATGAGCTGAGCTGAGGGTAGCAGCAGCTCAGTGCTCTGGGGCCATGACAGGCTCGCCAAGGCTCTCCCCAAGTGACTTCTGCAACCCAGTCTGCAGGCTGGACTTTCCCCTTCAGTCGCCCTGGCAGCCCACCATGTGCTAAATGCCCAAACCTCAACCATCCCACTTTAACTGGAGAGATGGGCTGCCGAATACCAATCAGTCCAAACCCAAGATTCAGATATGCAGAAAAGGAGTGTCTACTGCAAAAGCAGAGGCTCTCTCTGTAGTCCTAGGTCAGGGGATGAACCTCTCAGACCTTTATAAAGCCCATCAGCATGGGTCCTTGGGAGTAAAAGGAGGTAAAATGCAGTTATGTGTCTGTCCTTCCCTTCTTAGGAATGCTGATCAAGCTGGCAGGGCTTGAACACTGGTCTTCCTTGGCCTGTTTTAGAAAATCTTACTGAACTCCTAAAAGCTTCTATGGGAAAAACAAAACAAACTTTCTGAAATCCCTTGTGCATGGCCCCGCTGAAGCCAGCTACTGCTCCAGGTAACCAGGACAAGGTGAAGGAGCATGCTCTGATATTTCAGGTTCTCCAGGGTCTCACTACCTTTTGCCCTGCCCCATGCCTTTGATTGCTTTACCTCCAAAATTCACTCACCTTCCTCATCCCCAAATAAATCAGGGGAGTAGGTTGCCAAAACCAAGTCTTGGTATTGCTCCCAGTTATACATCCTGATAGCGCAAGGCTGAGACTACTGTCTGAGGAAGGTGCTGTTAAAGGGCCAGAGTGTGTGGCTTTGCATTTGCCTGAGGCATTAGTAACTTCCTCTGTTTGTGGAGGGCCCACCCCTGGGGAGCCCTCAAGACCAGCGATCCAAGCTCTCCCCTTCTCACCAACTTATCCCCACCTAACAATCTACTGCAGGGATCATGCCAAGGATCCTGAAGGGAAATTGATTCTAAGAACTGGAGACCCTCAGAGACCCAAACCCTGGCCATGAGATGCCCATGGAAGTGGGAAGTGGTTAGCATTTGGGGTCAGAAAACCAGTGAGTCACAGAGGAGGAGCCATGCCAGGGCATTTGGTGGGCACGGCCACCGGACTCCTGAGGGCCACGTTTTCCTGAAGCAGACCTTGAGGACCCTGAGCAAAACTGCCTTGGGCAGGGAGTGAGAGCAGCCTGGCAGAGGGTGGTTCCTGCTCCTTTTGGTCCCAGGGCCATGCAGGCCACCTAGTCCACCGTGAAAGATTGATGCAACCCCCTGGGCAGGGGAGTCTCGATTAGAGGCGTGACACCAGCATCTGTGCTAGGAGGATCCACCCGTCCTGGCAGCGCACATTGCCTGGGGCCGACCAGCCCAGGCAGGGATGCGGGAGGTAGGAGGCAGGTGGCGACGAGGGGCAGAAGGCTGGAGCGGGATGTGGGGAGGGGTCTAGGGGGCCTCTACCCAACTGCCGATGGCTGCGCCCCTCTCCTAGCGGAAACCTAACCTAACCAGCCCCAGCTGCCACTCGGGCCCTTTCTGGCCGGCACCGGCCTTTTGGAGCAGCTTCGGCTCGGCGCTTACTCACCCTCTAGCTGTGGTGGACAGTGGAAATAAAACATCGCCGACGGCCCGATCGACTGCACGGCCAGGACTCGGGAGGGTGACCGCAGGACCGCCAAGGCACGCGTACGCGTCGATCTGGCCCGGCTGCAGAGCAAACACCGATAGAGTCTAAGTCTCCCTCTGCCTTAGCCTCCCGGCCCGAGAGCTCACTGGGCGCTCCCTTCCTGGAAAAGCCCTGCCAACGCCTTCAGCCCACTATGGGGACTGGAGGGGAGGTCTGGGGTGCCGTCGCAAGCCGGGGACCCTGTGGGCAGCCCTTCCGTTCGGATCCACCGCCCGGACAGACGTCCCCCAGCCTCGGCCCCAGCACCAAGCCTACGCAGTCTGGTTTCCGGCTCTCAGGGGTCCCCACCGCAATCCCTGCACCCAAGCCACCGCAGCCGAGTCAGCGAGTGCGCCTGGGCATCAGCGCCAAAGGCAGCCCCCACCAGGAAGGCAGCCCCAAGGCCGGCCGCACCGGGCTCGGTGTGCGGGTGGGGAGCCGCGCGTACCTCGGCGGGCGGCTGGAGAGGAAGGCCGGAGCGCGACCGCCTCTGGTCCGCTCGCCTGGCTCGACTGGCAGCGGGCGGGGCTCCGCGCGGCTGGCGCCCGCAGGACCAGAAAAGTGACTCGGGAAGTGGCCAGATGTCTTGCTGTCTGTCTACCGCGCTCGCCGCCGCTCAGCACTCGCCTTTATAATCTCACGCATAATTGGCCTTAATCTGATTATTTCCAGCGCTGTCTACAGCGAGTAACTTGGATAGGTCTACTGGGCCTTACAAATGGCCCACGTGGTGTAAAAAAAAAAAAAAAAAATCCGTCATTTCTTAGCAAACATCAAGAATGTCTTTCCTCTTTTCTTTTAGAAGGTTGAAACAATCACCACTACCACCACCCCCAAAAGGCATTATTCTCTGAACACTCCACCCCACCCCCACCCCGAGTTCCCTCTGCCTCAAACCTTTTTTCTCCGCCGGAGCTTGACTTCAGGCTCCCCTTGTCAGAGGCCTGGTGACTCCCGGGCTGCGAATTGACAAAGAACTGCTAATTGTCGCCACCGGATGGGTTTTGGGGGGACTCTTTGCACACGGCTCCCCTTTCCAAGCGACCGTACAAAAGGAAAGTTTGATTTTGTTCTCAGCAAGGGGTCCCTGAATTTATGTTCGCTTCTCCATGCAAATGATATGCGGTGGGACCCTTCGCAATTACTTTTAAAATGCATCGGAGGCAGACACTCAGCGGAGAGAGACCGCCCTTCCCTCTGCCTGGGTGAAAATTAAACTCTAAAGTACCGGGCTGAAATTTTCAAGTCAGGGGCGCGGGATTGGATCAAATCACATAAACTGCAAAAAAAGCAAGTCTAATGGCGCATAATTGGTTCTGTAATAGCATTACACTAGGATAATAGCCCGTTACGGCCCCCTGCACTATTAAGTGCTTCCCTGGCGGAAAGCCTTTATGATATTAAAGGGGGAATATAATGATATTTTGGTTATTAAATGCGTGTAATTAATTTATGCACCACTGAAAATAAAGTTGGTATTATGACCCACTCAAGATGCATCAGAAGATGCAAGTCAGACAACTGTTGATAAGTTCTGGTGTCTGTGTTCCGTCTAGACTACTGATTTTATTTTGGGACGATGGCTTCTTGGACAGACTGCATAAATTGAATATTTTATAAACATTCTAATGCTGCGTTCAGGATCCCTGGCGAGTCAGTAGGTCGGGTCCCTGCATTGCCTGGGATCCAGCCTTGATCTTAAAGATACAGTGAGTGGGAAACAAAAGGCCTGGCGGCCCACACATGGACACCCACCCCAAGGAAGGTGCATGGAGCTGGAGGGCAGGTTGCCTGCCAGGGCCCTGGACCACCCGTGGACGACCCTCTGAAAACCGCCAGGAGGAAGAAGCAGAATTGCTTCGGCAGAGACAGTTTGGGGCCGCTACACTTCAGCGGCCCCTCCTGGGCTCAGCCCGCCCAGGCGCAGAAAGCCAACCCCGTCTCAAGGAAGAAACCACTGGAAACGCTGGCTGGATTCTGAGTGGAGAGAGCCTGCGGCACCAGCTTCGCCAGGGCCACCAATTCCAGGAGTCCAGGCGACCCGCCAGTGGGGAGCATGCCTGCAGGTCTGGGCGGCAGGTGCAATAGCAAGCTGGGCTGGCGGGGCAGTGAGAGAGCCGTTTCCACTCCATCCAGAAAGGGCTAGAGCCCCGAGAACCGACCCTATTTCAGCCCAGGCTGGGAAGCTCAGCGCTCTCTCTCTCCTTGTCTGCCTCAGAGCATCTGTGCTCTCTGGAGTTCTTTTCAAGAGCCGGAGTCTCCCCTTGAGTTCCTAGGTCTGCCAAAAGACCCCTCAAACTCCTACCTACCCTAGGCAGCCTCCTGCAAGCACCCTGCACGCTCCGGCACCGAGCGCAGGTGAAGCAAGGTGAGGGAAACATCTGGGCTGGCTCCACAAGGTGCTCCATGGAGCACCTGAGTATCTGTGTAGGAACCTCAGGAACTAGGCGCCCAGCGCCGCGTTGGCCCCAAAAACCAACGAGGTCCAAGCCCGTCTCAGGTCCCTATTCCTGACACCGGCCAAAGCAGTTTCCTGTCAAGGCCCAGAGATGTCCTGGGCACCGGACAGGCTTGTCCTGGGTCTGTGGGCAGGGCGCTCCCCGAGCCTCCCTGTCTGTCAGAACCCTGGACAGCGGCACCTGTTTCTACCGGCCGTGTGCTCCGCGGCGGCGGGACCCACCCCGCCAGATTCTGGGTGTTGGGAGCCGATCCCAATCCTCTCCTTGTCCAAAACGAGAAAGTTGCTTGGGACGCTCGTTCAGTGCTCGCAGCAGGGGCCGAACTCTCCGTTCCTCAGCCCAACGCCCAGCTTCTGCCCCGCGGCGCCAGCCGGGAAGCGTCCAACTGCCGCTCTCCCTCTGGTCCCGGCCTTCCCAGCGTCCCGCACCCGAGCCTGGCTGTCTCCCCGGTGGGACACTTAGCCCGGCTCCCGCAAAACACTCACCTAGAACGGGGCTCAGAGCCAGCGGGACCCTCAGTCTCGTTTCCCCGAAGTTCCTCTCCCCCAGCCTCGAGGCCGGGCTCGTTCCTGTTGGCAAAACAGCGAATAAACAACCAACCAAGCAGTCACAGAAAGGAAAGGCTACAGAAAACTTTGATGACGACGTGGGGCCTCTTTTTTCCCTCGGATTGTCTCCGACCCTCCGGGCTGGGACCGGAAAGAGGTGACTAACATGTATTGCTACCATTTCCCTCCCCTCTAAAAAAGAGCTTCGGTAACGAAAAGGTTATTTTTTCTTAATTCCTGTGCGGTAAAATGTATTTTCCAATTAACCAAATTCACCGATCTGTCCTGCTTGGACACTCTGATAATTTACAACCTAAAAGTGTACTTTCTTTATCTAAAGACCAAGGTGACTGCTTTTAATTTTCTCTAACCTCTTTACACTTGATGTTCACCAGACTCATAATGTTAATTGGCTTCATATACGGATCATCAGTTTAATGAAGAAATAAATCCTGTGTTGCTTTATGTTTTAACAGTGATTGCTTTAATGAGGAATGTGACGTGTTCCAAAATCAAAGCTGCAGGAGACATTAGAGGGGGCTTCTATTAGGATGGGAATGCTTATTTAAAGTTAAAACCACAGGTCATATTTCAACAGATTCTATCAGCGCCGGCCTTCCCCACTCCCACCTGGGTTGCTTCCAGTCTCTAGAAGGATACAATTGTGTGGTTGGTCCTCAAAGGCTCCTTCTCTGTATTTAATACACAGCAGCCGCAGTCTTCATTCTCTCTAAGAATCATTTTCTAGTTACTAAACAGGCATGCTACCTTACCTTCTGTCCAGCAGAGCAGAGAGAAGCTGGAACAGAGTAGTGAGTTCAACTTTCAAGGTTGTTCAGTTAAAAAAAATAAAATCAAGTGGGAAGACAGTACCACACACCCTAAGATTTGTATGCAGCTGTTACAGAGTGGTGCCCCTAGTGCAGCACTGAAAATTCAAGCCTCCACTCTTAAAAGACAGACAACTTCAGCTTGGGCCGAGTGGGCGGTTGCTGACCCAGGCTCTGGCCCCTGAGAATGTCTGCAGGGGATGCGCTGGGCTCCCGTCTGGGTGATGGTAGCTTTCCATCTCCATATCAATTAATAGGAGAGTAAATCTGCTTTTTCTAATGGGTGTTTGATTTTTCTAATTTTAAGCTTGTTCGCTACGAAGAGAGAACTGTCATTGCAAAAATACTGAGAACAGCAATAAAATGCTGGAAATTGGAACATCTATACCTGGAAGCCCTGAATTGTCCTTCTGTTGAATTATGAGTTATTTTTAATTGATTCCTGAAAAGAATTCCAAATCCTTAAAAAATGTAGGGGATTGAGACTCCAGGTCAGTGTCTCCAACATCACACATAGTATTTATTTCTTACCATTTGCTCTGTTTTAGGAAAATGGAAAAACATTTGGAGACACCACTGTCAACATCTTTTGAGTCCAAATGCATTGTGTTGGATTTGACATTTCAGCTGTACTCAAAAGAGATTTTTCCAACCTCCTTTTCAAAACTTCCTTTAGCAGAAAAAATTTCAGTAAACACAGTTTAAAACTATAACAATGGGGTCAAGTAGATAAAAAATACTTCAATTTTCAGGGAGAAAAAAAAACACGCTGAATTCCTGTTTATGAGTTTTCAAAGTGTCCGAATGATCTGCAATATTGTTTCACTATTTAAATTTTTTAAAGCCTCTCAGGTGTAGCTCCCTGTGGCCACACAGCTTTCCCAAAACAGAAAGTGCAGCACATGTGTGCTCAGTAGGGACTCCATATATCCTCTGCAAATCTATTGTCATTTGTAGTTTTGGAAATTGCCAGCCAAGAAAGTTTGGTTTGCTAAACATGATGGAATATGTGGGAGAAATAGCAGCTAATTGAAATTCCAGATGAATAGGATACACACACACACATACACACAACAAAGAAAAGATAGGCATTTTATTATCTTGGAAATTTCCTACCATTCATTAGTTTTACTGTCATGTGAAAGTAAGAGCAGCTACTTAAATACAACCCAGCTTCCAATAACTTCACCTGCAATGACCGCAGGACAAAGTGTATTCCCATATGGTTCTTGGGGGCTCTCATAGCTGGCTCTAGTCTGCCTAATCCTCACAAGGTGAGAAAGCATTGCACCCAAGGCAAGCCCGCTGCCTGAAGAGTCTGTGCATACTTGTCATCACTCAAGCAGGCTCCAGTCCTCATGAGCAAGGTGAGCTTGAGCAGGTCACATGCCCTTTCAAGACCCCCATGACTTTCTCCACAAAGAGGGGATAAAAATGCCTACATCAAATTCTGGTGGGAAGATTAAAAACAGTGCTAAAGGGCTTAGGGCAGTGAAAATATTCTGTATATTACAGTGATGGATACATGTCACTATACTTTTGTTAAAACCCAAAGACTGTACAACACTAAGAATCAACCCTAATATAAACTCCGGGCTCTGGGTGATTATGATGTGTCAGTGTAGATTCACTGACTGTAACATCTGATGGGGGTGCTGATAATGGGGAGGCTATGCCTAGAAAATTGCTCTAAAATAATAAAATCTATCTTTTTCAATTAAGGGGAGGGGAGAATACTGAAAACAATTCCCATCACTTAACAACCACTCATTTGCTACAACTATTATACTATCATTATTGTTACTGTTGTCTTGCCACTACTATGATCCACTAGGGGGCCACATTCTTGGAGAGATGCTACTCTGAGCTGCTCTGGATACTTAGAGATGGCACATGCCTCTTCTGGCTGTCTCCAAGATGAGTCCACCTCGGGCTGAAGCAGCACCATGGGGAGAATCCCTCTTTGGCACCTTCTCCTACCCCATCTGCCAGTCTACCAAGCTTGTTTCCTTACATTTTTCCCTTCATGCTTCATTGCTTGGTTTGTTGAGTATTACTCAGCACACACCTATTTGGCTAGAAACCTAAACCAAGGCCCTTTAAACTGTATCAGAGGTGTTTTACTTGGCCAACAGAAATCTTTTAGAAATTCAAATTGAGTGCCTTTAGACTGGGCATGTCAACTCTACTTGCCTACAGCCCCCACTATTCCATACTACTTTCCTCCAGGTCACCTCTTATATTTGTGTGACCCACCAGGTTCCTGCAGACATTTGACTTTCCTACCTCTGACATAAATTGTGTGTGAGTCTAGCATAATTTCCAGACTGTTAATGCATTCTTATCAAATATTAGGGTGGGAAAGGGGTATATTGAGGAAGACAGAGTCCACAGTCCCTAGAGTTTCAGAGTCTAGTTCAGTCCACTTCTGTAAACATTTATCTAGCAACCCCTCTGTGCTAGGCACAGGAGACACAGACCTGATCTCTGGCCACAGGAGCCAATCTCTAGAGATTTTGGATAGGAAAGGAAATGGGAGGGAGCAGGGAGAAGGGAAACTGGCACCATCTGGTACCACTCTGAAACGCACCGGATTCACTGGTCTTCTCTCCTCTTCCCTAGAGAGCTCTCTAGAAGGGCAGCTTTCATAATATAGCCCACCTCCTGCTGGGGGAGGGGCTCCCAGGATGCTCCTGCATCTTTTTGCAGCTTCAGATGGAGAAGCACCCTCTCTGCCCAGAGCACACAACCGAGTCTCCCCTCGGTCCTCAGTGTCCTGGCCACCACACCAGAGCCCAAGGGTCTTGATAAGGCTCAGTATCAGCCCTCAGCCTCTTGCTTCCCAATTCCTGCTGCAGGGAAAGTCTCAGGGAGCTGGACCATAGTCTGGGATATGTCCTAAAGCTGAATCTACAGGAATCAATTACTAAGATCCCGACATCCAGGACTACTCTGCTGGATCTACTGGAGTCACTGACTTGGAGCAAAATCATTTTAGCAACATTTAGTTGTTAATTGTAGCTGGCTATTATTAAAGACATCGTAATAAGTTGCTGAAAAGAAAATGAAATCAATCCAAGGAAATCTCAAATAGGATACAGCCTAAAATAGAAGAAAGATCTGTCTCCAAATCTAAATGATCTCACCAATAAACCTCTAGGACAAATAACTTTCAAGGTCAACCCTTCAGTGTAAAACAGTTCTCCTCTTCAGAATAAAATAACAGAGTTGCTGAACGTTAAGGGGGAGTGGGAAGATAGCACCTGGAGGAACTGGTTGACAACAGAAGCAGGACTGGAGTCCATCTCCCAGCCACAAGCCTTGTGCTCTTGACTGGCCCTCTTTAATAAGACATGTTTCTCCTGAAACAAAATACATAGTCAACTGTCCATGCTAAGTGTTCAGTAAATGTGCAGAATTTAATTGAAATAACTATTAAAGAAATGAAACGTTTGCAACATGAATATTAGTAAGCACAATAAAAGCATTCTAATTTCTAATAGACTCAAATTATGTAAAAACCTACAGTGGGAAGGGAGTAGGTTTGTAATCACACAGACTTGGGGTTAACTTTGGCTTCTTAAAGTCTACAAAGCAGGATTGACAATGCCTGCCTTTCAGTATCTGGCAGGCCATCAGTACATCAGAAGATCAGTACCTTATTCTCTCTCTCTGTTTCTGTCTCTCTCTCTCATACACACACGCACACTCACACACACACACACAGTAGGTGCTTCAGAACTGTGACTTCTCTGTGACATCCTTGCAAGCCTGGATTTAGAGGAACCTCCCCCTTCTCTTCTGACCAGCCCACTCCTGTCTGTGGTTAGACCCCGCCTCTTCCAACCTACTGTCCCTGCCCCCACACCCAGTTCACAGCTCTGCTCATCCTCTCTGGTTCTGCCTTTGTGACTCGGTTTACCATGATCTTGCCCAGCATGGACAAGCCCTGGGTGTATGTAGCAGAACTTCTCAGCACACTCCAAGAGTAGGGTCCACTTTGCCTCCCTTCCCTCCTGCTGGCCTCACTCAGTGGGAGCCTCTCAGAGGCCATTTAAATCTCAGCATAAATATCTATTCAATGAAACTGACTGATGTCTGAGCAAGGCTGGTGCAGGCAATTCCCACCACTCTGCCCCATCACCGATCAGCCCACAGTGCCCCACAGGCCAGCCTGGTGAGTGGCAAGGCTCAGCTTGACATACTGATACACACTGGGGACATCCTCCATGTACCTGTCTATCCATCCGTTTTTTCATTCATTCCACAAAATAGCTGTGGAGTCCCAGTTCTGTGCCAAGTGCATTCAGGGGATGCATTTGTACACAAGACTCCCAGGGATTGAGGAGGTTGGTGTGTCAGGAAAGCCTCTCTTAACCATTGTAGCAGAACTCACTAAAGTCCAGGTTCCAGTGACAGGCTGTACCCTGGAAGGGTGGACCCCTGCTGCCCAAGTCTGCCCCCTCCCAGACCCCCAGCCGTATGGTCCAGAGTCCCGGCCAGAGAAGCTGAGTCCAGCTGCTGCAGGAGGGCAGCTGAAGCAGCGATGGACAAGGCTCAGCTTTGCCGGGGAAGTGAGGGGCTCCTGCAAAGCTTCCCTGATGCCATGCCGAAGCTCCAATTTTCCTCTTCTTCACCTCTCACTCCTCCAACAGTTGCTCACTGAGAGCCATGTTGTGCAAGAGATGGCTTTTCTTTCACTATGCTTAAAATCTTTTAATTTTGTTTATTTGTGTGATTTTTTTTTTTCTAATATCATCTCCCCAAGTAGACTAAAAGCCTTGAAGGTAGAGAACAGGTCAGCGTGGGTCCATCATGACATTCTCTGCCCTTAGCCCAATACCTAGTACCTACTACTAGACATGCAATATAGAACACATAAGAATGAGACAAGATCTACAGGCTCAAGTTCAGGAGGACATGGACATCAGTAGAGCATTTGGCGATCGATGCTTCTCCCTGCAGTGCTGGTCTGTGTCCTTTAATGTTCCCTAGGATGAGCCAGGGCACAAATAAGTACATGAATCAAGGGCCAACCAATTGTCTCCTCTCTCCTGTATCTCTTACTAATTGTTGCAGAGGGCTTTTGAATAGTCAGAAGCAGTCACTTCCGAGATAATCATGAGCAAAGTGGACACACTGTGCAGTCTTACAGGAGGAAAGCACTTCTTCTAGGCTGTTTTGCCCAACTTGACTCACAAATCATTTGAGAGCTTTCTCTCTCCCCACTTCACAACCTGCAGTACTAGACTATACATCGTGTTTTGTGTCTGAAATCCCCAGTGCTGCTTTCCAGCTCCTGAACATCATCTCCCCATTTGCAACAGATAAATGATTTCCATCTTGGAAAAAGTGCTTTATGATATGGTAAAAGGCTCCATAGATGTGGTGGTGGAGGTTAGCATGTGTGAGGCCCCATCCCTAAAGAGGGGCAGGTTTGGGGAACGGGTAATAGCCTCTCTGCTTTTGCATCTTCTCTGTCTCTCTCCCTGTTCCCTCCCTCCCTCGCTCTCCCTCAATGCCCTCTGTCTGGTCCAGCCCCTAACTGGCAAAGCCTGTGCTAAATTCTGTCCTATCTAAGGGATGCCCTGTCTGCTTTAGCTCTCCCAAGATTGCCTGTGTGGGCTCTGACCTCTCACCACCTTTGTCCCTTTAACCAAGAAATAGAGTTCGGATGGGGGGAGGTACCAGTGAAGAAATGGGGGAAGGGGAGAGAATCCCCAATTTTTAATTTCTGAAGGGGTGTCCACCTGGCTACTGTGAAAGTTTTGTTGTTGTTGTTTAACCAGAATCGATATTGGCTTTGTTTTATTACGTTTGAAATGTGAAAACGATTGTACAGAACACCACTGACCAAGGTCCACACCCTGACTCTTTGTAACACTGGTCCCTTTACACAAAGATCATTTCTACCTGACATCTGAGGGCATCTGAAGTTATAATAGATTATAAGATTTTTTTTAAGTGAGTAGATTTTTTGAAGTGGTAGGTTCCTTTTATTCTGCTCCTCAGAAAAAGCTGTTTAAAGGAAAAATCAATGAATTAAATGTGAAGATATTTTTTAAAAAGCACATAAGACAATGACATTTAAAACATCCACAGTCTTACAACCTAATGCTAATGCTAATGCTAAGTCACTTTAGTCGTGTCCGAC
This sequence comes from Giraffa tippelskirchi, assembly GCF_054371585.1. Classification (NCBI taxonomy): domain Eukaryota; kingdom Metazoa; phylum Chordata; class Mammalia; order Artiodactyla; family Giraffidae; genus Giraffa; species Giraffa tippelskirchi. The sequence goes on along the minus strand of NC_137276.1, from coordinate 49,692,841 downwards.
TCTGTGCGATCCCATAGAGGGCAGCCCATCAGGCTCCCCCGTCCCCGGGATTCTCCAGGCAAGAGTACTGGAGTGGTTTGCCATTTCCTTCTCCAATGCATGAAAGTGAAAAGTGAAAGTGAAATCGCTCAGCGGTGTCCGACTCTTAGCGACCCCATGCACTGCAGCCTACCCGGCTCCTCCATCCATGGGATTTTCCAGGCAAGAGTACTGGAGTGGGGTGCCATTGCCTTCTCCGTTACAACCTAAGAGAACCATTATTAACATTTTATTGTCGAGCTTACAGATGTTTTATGCGAATTTGTTTTATGTATATTTTTTAAAGAACAAAAGTGGGACCATAACACTACCTGGTTCTTACTCACTTCACAATATATTGTGAATGTCTTTCTGTGTCATTAAATGTTCTTCCACAATATTCTCAGTGGTTCTACACACATTTAGGATATATGTTCAGTTGTTGGGATAGAGACCTTTAACAGTGGCTTAAACAAGACAGTGCATTTCCCTCCTGTGTGGATGTCCACCCTGCTTTGATGGCTCTCTTCTCTGAAGTGGCAGGGCTCCCTTTAATCTGCTTTCTCCACCATCCCTCAGGTGTGGCCCTTGTCCACGTGGCCCAGGAGGACCCTCTCCACATCTGCCTCACAGCCAGCAGGGAGGGTAGAGAAGGAGGGTTGGTGGCATACCCCTCATTGGAGGGCACAGCCCTTCCAGCATCTGGAAGGTACACATGCTACCTCTGCTTGCATCCCGGTGGCCAGAAGCGTATCTCCACCCAGCTGGTAGGGAGACATCCGTGTGCCCAGATGAATATCACAGGGTCTGTTATCCTGGGAGAAAGGAGAGTGAACACTGGGGGACAATTGTCAGTATCTGCCACAGTGCTGTTTCGTTGAGGGACTGTTGTGGAACATTCGTACAGCCATTGTTTTTCTCTTAAGATAAATTTTCCAGTAGACAAACTGCTTGAACAAGCAATAAACATATTGAAGATTCCTGAGAGTCATTCGTGCATATTCAGTCACTAAGCTGTGTCCAACTCTTTGTGACCCCATGGACTGTAGCCCACCAGATTCCTCTGTCCATAGGATTTCCCAGGCAAGATTACTGGAGTGGGCTTCCATTTCCTTCTCCAGGGCATCTCCTCAACTCAGGGATCAAACCCGCATCTCCTGCAGTGGCAGGAGGATTCTTTTACCACTGAGCCACCTGGAAAGCCCAAGTCTTTTGTACTTCCTCCCAATTCTGTGAAAGCCTATGCCCACTTAAATATTTTTCTTTTTAGCTTCCCTTCTCGCTTGTGGCTCAGCTGGTAAAGAATCCGCCTGCAATGCAGAAAACCTGGGTTCGATCCCCGGGTTGGGAGAAGGGAAAGGCTACCTACTCCAGTATTCTGGCCTGGGGAATTCCATGAACTGTATAGTCCATGGGGTCGCAAAGAGTTGGACAGCACTGAGCGACTTTCACTTTCACTACCTTGAGCACCCTTCATCTCTCCATCCTTTACCAAGGAGACCAGTCCGCATGAGTGGTAGACATCAGTGACCAGCACCCCAAACTGAAAACTGTAACACAAATCCCACAAGCCTGCATCAGCCCTCTCTAGTCTTGGGTGGCAACACTGAAACCACACAGGGTCTCAGGGACAGCTCAGAAAGTCAGATGTAAAGACTCACAGGCCAGGGGACAATCTGGATGGAAGACCCTGATCCCCTAAACAGACTCTTGGAAGGCTGATTGTGGACGGAGATCACAATCAGAAAACCCAAAACCAGGAGACACTGGGGTGGGAGCTGGAATGTGGTGTAGGCAGGTTCTGGGAGAGGCATGCAGTCAGGGCTTTCTTTCCCAGGCTAAGGAGGAAGACAGTCACAGTTCAAATACCAGGGGAGTCAGGACTCGAGCACTCTAGCCTGCTGGCTACTTTCTCCCTAGAGTAGGGGCATAAACAGTGGTCCTCAGGACTTCCCAAATCTCCTCGGCTCCTTCACCACCAGGGCTGCCACCAGCAAATGAGGCCTCTGTTCACACCCCGACAGAATGGCCATACATCCTGAGTCACAGGTCAGCACTGGTGACTTCATGAAAATGTGAGTTCAGATTAAAAGGAGAAGAGGGGAAGTGGGAGGAAGGCAGGAAGGAAAACCTTGAGCAACCCCATCTTGGGGACCAGAAAAGGGGAAGGGGGAGGGCTCTCTCTGTCCCCAGTTCGCTCAGCCCAGTTTCTTCCGACTGGGCTGGCGAAGAAGTGTTACCCACTGGCCAAGCTTCTGAGAGTGCTGCTGTTATCCTGACATCCCTTTGTGCTCCCCCAACCCAGCTGCTGCTGCTGCTGCTGCTAAGTTGCTTCAGTCGTGTCCGACTCTGTGCGACCCCATAGACGGCAGCCCCCAGGCCCCGCCGTCCCTGGAATTCTCCAGGCAAGTACACTGGAGTGGGTTGCCATTTCCTTCTGCAATGCATGAAAGTGAAAAGTGAAAGTGAAGTCACTCAGTCGTGTCCGACTCTTAGCGACCCCATGGACTGCAGCCTACCAGGCTACTCTGTCCATGGGATTCTCCAGGCAAGAGTACTGGAGTGGGGTGCCATTGCCTTCTCCCCCAACCGAGTCGCCCCTATTGATTTAAGCCAGAGCCAACAACTGCCACCAGGTGGCACCAAACTGCAAAGACACTCGCTCCTTCCTCTACAGCAGGAAGTCCTGTACAGACAGCTTCACATGGAAGACTGGAGCCCCCGCTGATTTATCTGGGTGTTGCCTGCTCCCATCAAAGCCCTGGCACAGAGTGGGGTCTCAGAATGTGTGAATGTCTTCTGGTCGCAGGACAGACGGGCAGATGGACGGATGGATGAGTGGATAGAGCTGATACCCACTGCAAGAAATGGGCATGTCTTCTCCTCCAGGTGGGCACTGCAGATGAAGCTGGGGTCCACCCTGGGCCTCACAGGTAGCTCTACTCAAGAACGGGATTTTCCCGATGCTTCTGTCTCTGGCTCCATCTGGGCCCACAGACTGGGCAAAGGGTCTTTATTATACAAATTGGTGGTTTATCTGCTTATGGAGAGGGGGTGAAGGGGGTGGGGGGTTGAAGAGCAAGAGGTCACTGGGAGTGTCCTAATGATCTCAGGGCGATCAGAGAAATGTCTCCTGTACCCAGTCCCCACCCTAGCCTGGCCAGCCAAATCTTCCCACCTTCAAAGCTCCAGCCTTCCCATTTTTCATTCCCAGCTCAAAGTCATCTCTTCAAGAGAAGACTCCCAGGGCCACCACAGAACAACTCTCCCCACGTCCGCAACTCTCAGCTCTTCTCCTGCTTTAATTTCCTTCTTAGCCATTAACACCATCCCACGTTTTATTGGTCCACCTCTCTGCTAGCATGCAAGCTCAGTGGAGCATCTCGGTGTCTAGAACTGCACCTGGCACACAGCATTCTGCTAACCGAACAAACTCCAGCTCTTCCCCTGGCTGGACCAGCTTTCAGCAGCCCCTGGTCCCCTCCCCCACCCCAGCCAGGACTCCCACCCCCAGGGAGAGCTCATTACCCCTAAGAGGTGTACCTTTGCACAACAATAGGCAACTTCCCCTTTATTACTCTGCTGATTTTAGGTCCTGCAGTCCTAGCTCTGCACCAGCACCATTGCAAACTTCATTCCCTTACAAAGCCCAGGATAAACAAATCTAACATATTTTGTTTTAATTATCGCTGTTTAATGAGCCGTAGTGAGACTATGGCGAGGGTGCGCGAAAGGAGATCATTTAGGGGAGACCAGTGCAGAGGTGTTGGTGAGTGAGAGCCTTACCTGAAGTTTCGTTTGCTGTCGCGTGGCTGCCTCTCTGCCTGATGGAGAGCAGTCGCAACCCAGGGGCCAGGCGACAATTGAAGCTCCCACTGGCCGGGTGCCTGGCTTGCTCCCCATACTCATGGAGGCAGCAGACAACTTTTTAAATAATTTCTGACAGTCTGATAAGCCTCAAACAAAAATGGCATCTTGTTTTATCTTTTTTTTTTTTTCATTTTTAGGTGGTTAAACAGTTTATTGTACATATACTCTGTTTGTTGCTTAGTGGCTAAGTCGTGTCTCACTTTTTGCGATCCTTTGGACTATAATTCGCAGGGCTCCGCTGTCCCTGGAATTCTCCAGGCAAGAATACAGGAGTGGGTTGTCATTTCCTTCTCCAGGAATTGAACCAGCATTTCCTGCATTGCAAGCTTATTCCTTACTGCTGAGCCCCCCAGGGAAGCCTATACTGCTTCTACTGTAATGTATTTCTTTGGGGTGTTTTAGGGGGGGGTCTGAGTATTCCATGCTTACTTTCCTATTGGAAGGTTCATGATCCCTACTGGAGGGCTGATGATTTGCAAGAGGTTTAAATACAGCAAGATTTTCCCCTTCTGTTTGTCATCTGTGTTGTATATATTCTTAGTTTATTGTGCGGCAGTGGCTGTGTGTCTGACCAGGACAATCCCACCTGCTCTGGGCTTTCACCTCAGTGAAGCAAGGTTGTCCCCTCACTGCCCTTGCGATGAGTTGGAGGAGGCAGAGCCCTGGTTCCTCCTTAAGGCATTGGTTCTCTGGCTACCCAGGAAGGGACACCCCTCCTCCCCAGCCCCCAGGAGGACTCCATTCTCACCATCACCTACATCACTTTGCCTCCGCCCTGCACGCCCGCTTCCCTGCTTTCCCAGACACTCCCTCTATTCTAGTGTTACATTTAGGCTCCTGGATCCATCAAATGTTTGTTTCTGCCTAGGAGGGGACAGGAGAAGGAGCACCACTGAGAGAATTCAGGGGAAAGGAACTATCCAGAAAAACCACACACAGAGGAGCCTGAAGACTCCCTGCGTGACGGCTTGCCTTACTTGTCCTGTTCACCTTCTAAAGTCAGGGTCAGTCTAGGAGTGGGATGAGTGAGGACTGCTTTCAGCATCTGCCGCCCCCTCAAAGGAGTATCTGATAGAGGAATTTGGGGAGGCAGAGTCAGCTGCAGAGAAGGTGGATGGACCTTGGAAACAGCTGAGGCCTCCCTCAGGTGACACTCTGCTCTGCAGAGCCACAACTGGTCACTCACAAAGTGCCCCTGACCATTGCAAGAGCCGAAGCCCTGGGAGGAAGGTGCAGGTGCCCCCTTGCATGGGATTTCCTGGCTCAACCTGACCGCGGTCCTAGTCACACAAAAACGTGGAGGGAAACAAAGGCATGAGGGAGGCTTGTCTGCCCGCCGCCAACTACAGACAGGAGATTATTTGAAGAAAGTGGGTATGGGTGTGCTTTCATCTATTCAGTCAACAAACTGTTGCCAGGCTAGAAGGGCCCAGACACACCCAGAGGTGTCCTGCTGTCAGGGCACGTCCATAGTAAAACAGCAGAAGGCTCTGCAGACCTAAAGAATCCATTCCCATTTGGATCTCCAGACAGCCAGTGTTCCCAAAGACATTTGCCTATGCAGTTGGGTTTTTACTACAAAATGATAAGCTTCTGTCTGCGATGGGGATATTGATGTTTGGGAGCTGGGAGACTCAGAACCAGGGTCTCTGACTGCCAAGTGGCTCTGCAGGTTCCAGCCCCACAAAAGGTGAGAGAGGAGGATAAAACCTCAGAGCCACAGAGGGACAGAGCTGGGGCAGAACGAGGCCTTGCCAGTACCCCCCCACCCCAACTCCATCATGACGGACTGATGGAAAAACAGCCAGGACTGGAACCTGGGTCACTGGGCTCAAGTCGTTGTGGCACGAGTGGAGCCTGAGCAGCTTCATGCTGGCCAGCCAGGCAGGACCCTGTGGGGAAAGTGACCAGGAGAGAGGGGAGGGTCAGAGTCCAGCGAGGGCTGGGGAAAGACTCTGAATGCAGCTTCTACTCCATCTGGGCCAGTGGCCAGCATACCCATGCTTTGGTCCTGCTCATTCAGGGTTTTGACTAAATTCTCAGCATGCAAAGGGCTAGTTCCAGACAGCTTTCATCTCTAATGTCCCCCCTGCCTGTCAGAGGGGCCGTGACACTCAGCGCACTGTCAACAGAGCCCTCGCTCTCTCAGGATGAGTGTGAAGCCATCCTCACCATTGGGCAGGGCTGGGTAGTCCCCCAGGGGGCTCCTTGCCCCTGTTGTTGGTGTAGATGACAAGCAAGGGGTTCCTCTTCTCTTTCCTGTCCACTTCCGGTTGATCTTGCCATAGCTGTCCTTCTGCAACATGCCCAGTTTGTTTGCAGTCAGGACCACAAAGAACAGAAAGCTGCTGGTCAAGGCCTTCATCTAGATCCAGACAGACAGCTGGAGATGCCAGGATCCAAAAAGGAATCAAACAAGATGCCCCTGCAGCCACACAACCTGGGTCCAAACTCTGGGTCTTATTAGCTGAGTGCTTTTTTCCCCCCAGTGGTTAGCATTTATTGGGAACATTCTACATGCCAGACACTTGATATTTTGCATTATCTGAAACCAGTCTTCACAGTAACCCCATAAAGTAGGTGCTATATTTATTCCTATCTTATATATAAAGAATCTGAGACTTAGAAGTAAGATATGTCGAGATAAGTAAATTTCTTAATACGGACCAGTTCCCCATAAGACAAACCAAATGAGCAAGTCATGGTTTTCTGCCTAAGCAGACCCAAGCCAGTGCATGTCTTTAATGCATGTCCCTCTCCCATGAGATACTGTATTCCTTGACTGGAACCTGAGAGAGGGAACACCATTTTCTTGGATTACAGATTACCTGGATTATAGAATCTGTCATCACACTGAGAAGGGGAGGAAGCAGGGAAGGAATAGTCTGTCAGGAGTCACAGACTTTAGCTGTTCTTACCAATATTTAGTAGATTTCTTGACTGTCTCTTATTTACAATATACCCTTAGGATTATATCCGGAAACATTAAATTTTCCAGGGAGGGGAGGGGTGTTTGTCTTCTGGAATTTTGTCCAGTTACAGTCCTTTTCTGGATTGCACTTCTGCACAGCCCTTCACACTGCCATTCTAGGAGTCTAAAAGATGTTTTAATGTTGGAAAATTACTGTGAACTTTACAACACTAAGAGATTTAAAGGGGAAAAACACAATTAAATCAATAGATGCAGAAAAAGCATTTAATAAAATTCAGCGCTGGATTCAGAACTGGAAAGAACATTTCATTAACTGCTAAAAATCATTTGCCAGAAAATAAAAGCAACCACATGTTTAATGGTAAAACTTTGGAAATTTAATCTTCAGTGTCAGGAATAAGGCAAGGATGCCAATCATTGTCAAATATATTATCATATTGGAAATATGTAGTCTAAGTATTGAAATGAAAGAAATACAATTGTCATTATTTGCAGCTGCCAAGATTGTTACATACAGGACAATTTATAGACTTATTGGATTTAATAAAAGAGTTCAGCAAGGTTGCTAAATACAAGACCAATATGTAAAATCCAACAATACTCCAGTTTATAAACTAAAAAATGGAATATTTAAAATGTCATGATAGCAACCAAAACTGTAGAATTAGGAATAAATGTAAGATGTGCATGACCTTATAAGATGTAAGTGAAAAATACAATGGAATTATGTCTTTATAATGTGTATCATAAAGAGTGACATGTTCTATTCATAGTTGAGAAACTCAGATTTGTAAACAATCCTCTGCAAGTAACCTGTACAGTCATTACAATTTCAAAAACAAGATCCAAATGTGACAAGCTGATTCCAAAACTTAAGAACAAAGGTCCAAGAAATAAGAAATTTCTTAGAAGATGAGGGGAATCATTCTACTATATTATGATTGCCAATTATAAAGCTACAATGATTAAAACAGTGGGTTACTGGCAAAATTAACTAAGTAGACCAATTTAACATGAGTACAGAGACCAGAAATATTCCCATAATTACATGGAAATCAGATATGATAGATGAAGGCTTATAAATCAGGAGGGAAAGGATGAAATGTTTTTAAAGGTGCTAGAAAAAGTAACTATCCACATGGAGTTTACAAGAGAATTTATGAGAATGTTATTACGGCTTTAGGGAAAGGGTTCTCAAGGAAACAAAATGAAACTGAATTTGACTTTATTTAAAAACTTCTATATAATATCATAAAGTTCGCTGTTCTAATTCTCCATATCTTTATGTAGAAGTAAAAAAATCCCTAACAAAACATCTGTAGAACAGCTAGGAATCAATTTAATATGAACCGTGCAGGACCTTCATGAAGAAAGTTATTAAAATTACTCTAATAAAATGAAGCCTATCATGATACTAACAGCAAAAACTACATTAAAAGAAGTCTATTATCCTCAAATTAATGTATAAACGAATACAATCTCAATCAAAAGAGCAACACAATTTTAGTGGAACTTAATAAACTGATTCTAAGTTTCACCTGAAACAGAAAATGCACAAGAATAAGACAACGGCGGTGGGGGAGACGGAAAGGAAACCGGCCTATAGATAGCACAACACTGTACCAAGTCAGACAGTGAGGTGTGCGGTCACAGGAACAGAATCTAGATCCACTGTCCACAAACAGACAAGTGAGCATATGATAAATCTGGCATTTTTCAAAAGGTTGGAGAAAAGATTGGACTATTCAATAATAGTAGGAACAATGGCCTTTCTGTTTTAGACATATCTCTAAGACAGAAAAGGACCTATAGTAAAACTAGGTAAACATAACATGAACAGGCAACTTGTAAAGGAGGATCTACAAGTGGAAATGTTTCTTTTATAAGTAATCAGAAAAATTCAAGTTAAAACAAGGTATTTTCAACCACAACACTAGCTAGGAAAACAAACTCCTGAGACTAACATGGGCTACTGTTGGCAAGAGCGTAGAGAAATGGTCCTTTTGTGGGGTGTGAAATGAAGGAGGTAGTTCCACAACATCCATTAAATTTAAAAATCCACCTAATTTTAAGTCCAGCGATTCCATGAAGGTAGAATTATACTTAGAAAAATGAAAAGGTGTCTAGCATATGTTAAATGAGAAGTTAGGTGTTAAATAACAATGATAATAATCGCATTTTTGTAAATCACATGTAAAACAAAACAAGCTGCTGTAACAAAGAGACTCCAAAAGACAGTGGTTTAAACAAGTCAGGAATTTATTTTGCTCTTAAGTAACAGGTGAAAAGGAAGCAGTTTGAGACTGGCAAGCCAGAATCTCCATCCTCAGCACACAACTCTGACCCTCTTGTGTCACTGCTTAAGCTCCCACAGGCATGTTGGCCAGCATGAGATGGGAATGTTGAGCAAAGTGGATACCCAATTCCTTATTTCAGGGCGTAGTCTGGACATTCTCTTCACATCCCGCTGCCTGTCACGTGGCCACAATTAACCATTTAGCAGAGTGTTGAGTGAGCAGCCTTAGTGTCCAGGTAAAAAGCAGGAGTCTTGGCAGGAAAGGAGAAGGGAAAAACGGACATTATAGCAGCAGTTGCTGCCACATGTATCTGCAAAGGCATGGAAAACAGCTTGGAAGAATACACACCAAATATAGTACTTATCTCTGGAACAGGAGCAAGAAGGGTGGGAGGCAGAGTATTGCTTGAAATATTTTAAACAGTGATCATGTTTTAACTATGAAATTTTTCACATTTCACAAAATTTTAAAATCCTTTATTGTAGCTTAATACCAATATAACATGTTAAATACATTAAATCTATTTACATTGTACAAAGATTAAAAGGTCCAAAAATTATTTTTCATCTAAATGAATAAGTTATTCTATGTTGTTGAAACTATAGTTGGAGCATCTTCCTCTAAGTATCTTCACCCAGAGGCATGATGACAAAGTTTACCAATGTCCACACTGAGACACAGGCCAGGCAGTGACTACCCAGGGTCTCAGCTGGTGGTAGGGCTGAGACAGGCTGGGAGTGAAGACCATCGCACTGTGACTGCATCATAACTTTTGCCAGCATTTTCTACTTGAAGAGAAGGCTACAACTTCCCTCGCTCAGTAGACTTTAGATTTCAGACAATAGAGGTATGATGCCCAAGCACTTCATACTCGTGAAGAGCATCAGTACTTTAATCTGAGAACAAGAGGGATGCAATTTTCTTACAAGTTAAAGATAACAAAAATGAAAAAAAAAAAAGGAACTTCCCAGAAACAAAATTCATGAATTTTGACTCCCTTCTGAGCCAAGTAGTCAAGTCTAGGATGTACTGACCCGTTTAAAAGTCTATTATTTCTAGACAATGATGGCAGAATGAAGATGATAGGATCTTCCTCCTCTAATAATGAACCACTCTAAAAATGGAATGAAATGAACAAGCCAGAATCCAGAAAAAGAAGCAGAAAATCCTGCTGGGAATTATGACTCTGACTACGACATCTCCTGTCTAAAGGGAGGGACTCGCGGACCAAGCTATTTAACAAAATCTCAGAAAACATAAGTAAAATTCAAGTCTTCAATCAAAAGCTTCACGTGGCCCAGTAGAGCCTCTCCTTGACTCTGAAACCCAGAGCCCTCCTCTTTGAGTGGCAGAGAAGAGCACACAAGAGATCGCGCCCAGCTGCTCACTTTCAGTATGAGCTAGATGGGAGGAAGGCAAACACAATACAGAAAAATCAGACAGAGGGAAAACAGCAAGCCAGAGAAAACAAATCTAAGGAACAAACAAACTGGACCATGACAGTTCTAGAAGACACTTACGAAATCTGGTCAATGTAAGAAAACAAGACTTCAGAGCTGAGATGATAAAAGTAACAGTGAGAAGGAAAGAAAAACAAGGGTAAGAAAACAAACTAAGGATCGAAACAACACCATAACAGAACTCTATAATCACATAAACAACAACCAGAAACAGACACAGATGAAAACCAAACCTCTAAAACAGCAGAGTCATGGTGAATGCAAAGGGAAAATAGAGACGAAAATGACCAGACAGAAGAAAGAGAACAGTGAAGCCTTATAGAAAGTTACCAGCATTCTCAGAAAGGCAGACAATGAGTTAAGGAAAAAATGTTCAAAGTTCCCTTCCAGCATGTAAGCAGAGAAAGGGCTGGAATGGTGGTCACCATGTGGTGATGATGTTATATCCAAGTGTGGTCTGGAGTGATGTTTCCATGCACGGGTATGTGTTGGTGGTTTTATCTGTACTTACTTTTGGTTAACTTTGAGTTTTGTTTTTTTTTTAAAGATAACACATATCCTTTTCCTAAACCCAAAACACTGTAGGAGGGAAAAGGTGCCCTTTGCTTAAAATAAAGCAACTTTAAACTGAGGAAACTATAACATTCTGCAAATACACATTTCATGATTTATTACCAAACTATTCCATGCTTTACAAATAAAAAACTTGCCAATTTAACAGTACCTTAATGGAAGATTGTTTAAAGGCAATCGACAGGATTCAAAAGGTAACAAACCTGATCTCTTTTTTGAGTGGCAAATGATTGGTTTAAGCATTTAAAAACAAGGTACCCAAAATTATACTGTTAATAGCTACTGATGAACTGATTATCTGAACAGGTCTAACTGAATGTAAGACATGGTTTTAGCACCAATAACGAGAATTGTTGCAAGCTCTGATCTATAAATTTCAAATGAGTAGTAAGTAATGTGTTCCCTGATAGCATCTTCTGGGTAAAAGAACAAGTGTGTTCCAAGGATTAACGGTTAGGTCCCTGATTTTATAACATAATTTATTTTGGGGGAAAAAAAAAGTCAACCCAGGTACTTTTAAAACTTAAGTTTTGGAGAAGAATTTCTTCTTCCCTAAAGTTTTGTTTATGAGGTAGCTATCATTCAAAGTAAACATAAAATACAGCCAACTTCCACTGACAAACTTATGATAATTAGATAATTAATGTTGTCACCAGAAAAAGTCAATGAGAAGTCCAGAAAGTAATGTGGCTCAGCAGTATTCTGGCTTGAGTTTCCAAATGCCTTCGCCAGCAGAAGTTCTATGAAAAGTGCACAGTCTTCTCAAGAGTTCTCTAAAGACACAAGACTGTGATGCTGATAACTTGGACTCGAACTCCTGCAGTATCTCCCGGGTGCTGGCCTGGCCATCAACTTGGGCCTGAAAGGCAATGAAGTTTCTCATTTCCACCAGAAGGTCATCGTGTTCTGTGCTGCAGGGCAGCGGAGGAGCAGCTTCTGGGAGGTGCCCACTTTCACTTTCTAAGCGCTCTGGCAAAATCAGGTGGTTTCTAGCTCTCATTTTAGCCAACAGTGAGGATGAAGTGAGGGCCCTGGATGAAGACTCTGCGTCTTCAACTTTTCCACTAAAATGCTCCAAAACATGATCTTTTCCATCCTTCTTTACAGTGCTGTCCTGGAAAGAGAAGACCAGTGCATGGATATATTTAATCTCCTATTTATGCTCCCACTTATTTCTCCAAAGGCTCTGAGGGGCCATAAGATAACACATGTGCCCAGGGTGCTGAGGCTGATGGGGGAAGAATGAGATGCTGTCTGACGCAAAGGGAAAGGAGGAGAATTCAGTGTCTAGAAATTCACCTGCTCTTAGAGAACATTTCCTAAAAAAACCCCGAAACTACACTATTTACTTCGTCACCATCTTGAGTGGTGAGTATGGAGGGAGCACCAGGCTTCCAGAGAAGACTTCTAGGAAAACCGTCTCCAGGAGGTATAGGCTCTGCGGGCTTTTCCTGTTCTTCCTCCCAAAGTTTCTCTGATCTGGGCACCATGGGATAAGGAGCAGTATCAGAGCTGTACTTCTTTTCCTTCACTTTTAACCTTTCACTACTTTACACCTCATGTGAGTTTCCTCAGAACAGCAACAGAAACCTAGCTTTTCTTCATATTCCTACTGCTAAAAGAATGTAACACGGGAAGTCAAAAAAAGTTTCTCTACTCCTAAATGTGTTCAAATTAATCTAAAAGTAGGAATCTGAACCTCAGAGTTTTCAAATTTCATAAATAACACAACCCTTAAGCAGAAAAAAAAAAGAAAGTATTAAATGATAAGAATATGGCCTACTATTTACTCTCAGTGAGGCATTCAAGGCGTTGAGGGGCTTGCAGGACAGGGCGAGACGGAGGTGATGCTCTGCTGCTGCTAAGTCACTGCAGCCGTGTCCGACTCTGCAACCCCACAGACGGCAGCCTACCAGGCTCCTCCGTCCGTGGGATTTTCTAGGCAAGAGTACTGGAGTGGGGTGCCATTGCCTTCTCCATGTGATGCTCTGGTAGCTTGTAAATTACAAACAATACTCAGGCGATTTTCTAGATCTTTATTCTAGACAGCAGTGGCCCCTCGAGCTAGCACTTCACCTCCGAGTGGGGCAGGCAGTATGGGCAGCAACATACATCACCTACCCTGTGTGAACTTCTGGAGAACAAAACAGAGATTCTACTATGGATCTTGGGTTAAAGGCTTTGTCTTTTCTAGGAAGTTAGCTGGCCCTTTTAAATTCACACAAAAGTGCTTCATAAATGCATGAAAGTGCATGAAATAAAAATAGTAGATATCATTATGCCAGTGATGTCCTTCACATGTGGAATTGAGTGAGATTTCCATGGCAGTTCAATCAAGTAAATCTTGTGAATGAAAAACAGAAAGTCTATCCGATTACCTGGCATTTTTCCTTTGGAGATGTTGAAGAAGGATCCTGCACAGAGAAACTGGAGTTCCTTTTCTGACCAAATCTGCTCCTAAGTAAGGAAGAGAGTCATAGTTGATAAAATGTTGCTTTGTGACTTAGAGATGAGAATGCCCTTCAATACCTTAGGCCTCCAATACCTAAACTCTTCTTGGAGAAATTTTCTTCTGCATGGTTTTTCTCTCATAGCTGTGATGCTTCTGCTCTACCCGCTTAGATTCCTATACTTTATTTTTCTGGGAAATCACTACTGCATCCCAACGTAAGAACCACTCAATAGCCTTGTTCAAGTCACAGTGGAAACTACCCTCGAATTCTAGGTAGGAAAACTAGTTTAGAAGAGCAGAGTAATTACTGATTGCTGAAACATAGCTAATCATCTTACTAAAGTTTAATTGTTATTCTATAACTATTTTATAACATCACCTCTTAAGCAAAAGAGAGTTCTCCTTTTCCCAAAAAATTAGCTCTGGAAAGGAAGGAATGAAAGCAAACAAGGTAAGATGGTAAGTGTATTTCTCTAAGTCATGCACATCTGGCTGGCCCACTCCCTCACTGAGGGATTTTCTCCTCCTACAGATAAACAGCAGGAGTGTATCCACCTGCCCTGATTTTATTCCCAGCCTGGCCAGTTTGGCCTCCTCACAAGCATGTCAGGGTGGCGATCTCTTACTTTTTTCCTGCTGGTGCACCAGCGAGCCCTCTGTGGCCAGTCCAAGTGGGAACACCAGATGCTGCTCCCAGACACCGCTGCCGAGAGAGTCTCAGTGCTTTGAGGGCATCCTGAGCCACGCGGTTGGCCTCTGCCTCCACCAGGACATAGTCTGGACTGGCTCCGTCCATGATGGCATCATGCTTCATGACGCTGTGCACGCCCACTGGCAAGAGCAAAGGAAACAGTGAACATGCTATTTCAGCTCGGACACAATCACATGTTTTCCTCTGTCTAGGCTAGTGTGTTGTGGGTGGAGAAAAAAAGCATGAATATTTTTGGCTGCTATTCACGCATGACCACCAGGACCCACAAACTTTTACAAACATTGCAGATCTTCACCTGCACTCTACCCAATGAGGGAAGGACTGTCAACTATCGCTGCATTGTATCATCAAAGCATAATGCTTTAATTCCACACTTCCACAAGCTCTTCCCTGCTATCTGGAAAACTTTAAAACCTTCTACTAATGTATCCTCTAATGAAGGGGGAAAATATAAAGGTATAAACAAAAATTACATAATTTCTAAAAAGTAATGATCACAGAAACACTACACACCAGAAGAATTCAATACAGCCTTAGGTGGAAAATTCATAGACCTAAATATTTATATTAATAAAAATGAAAGAACAAAAATAAGTGAACTGAATTCCAAGCCAGTTTTTAAAAATTAGGACCAAAAACATTAAAACAACAACAAAAACAAAAAGGAAGAAAGTACTGAAGATAAAAGCAAAAATTACAGAGGCAGAGAACAATCATGTATCTAATTAATTAATCAAACTCCTGGTTTACTGAAAAAAAAAAAAAAACACAAAACAATCTACTGGTTTAATCTGATCAAGGAACGAGGAGGGAAACAGACAAAAATTGGAAATGACAAGGGGGAAATTATCTTGAAATAGTCAATTTAAAAAAATGATTCCATGCAAATAAACTTGAAAATTAAATAACATAGATAATTTCTTAAGAAAGCAGATCAGGAACTGTAGGAAAAAACAGAGAAAGTTACTAATGAACTACCTTACAAGAAAGCACCAAGCCCAGAGGCTTTCCTTCTGAGGCATTGTACGTAAGCCTGCTTTCCTGAACAGAGACCCATTTGGAGACCTTTGGTAACTCAAGACCGTCACCTTGGGAACACAATGATCTGTGAGACCTGAGCAAGACAGTCCCAGGGATGATTCAGCTGTGCAGGCTGGCCTGTCCTGCAGGGTCCTGAGCAACTGTTAAATCTGCTTTCCTAATTTTTCTCCCTTGATATTAGCTATCAGCTTTCCTCCTTCCAGAGTGCCTGCCTCTGGCCATGCCCCCTCCTCTCCCCATGATCTGTCACTTGACTCTCCTGTGGCTAGAAAATCAGATATATAGAGCATGCAGAGAAATATTCTATGAATGTTCAGGTGGTACAAATCTATCTTAAGCATTGCATCCCTCCTGCGTATGGTTAGAAGTCAGGTCCCACTGCTCACCCAAGGTTCAAATTCTCCTAGGAAAGAGAGGTGAAAATGATTTTTAAAAATGTCAGTACAGGGCTCGCTTGGTGGCTCAGTGGTAGAGAGTCTGCCTGCTAATGCAACAGACACAGGTTCGATCCCTGATCTGGGAATATCTCACACGCCTTGGCGCAACAAAGCCCATACACCATAACTATCAAACCTGTGCTCTATAGCCCTCGAGCAGCAACTACTGAAGCCTGTGCGCCCTAGAGCCTATGTTCCTCAACAAGAGAGGCCACCACAGTGAGAAGCCTGCATACCGCAACTAGAGAGTAGCCCCTGCTCACTACAGCTAGAGAAAAGCCTGCACAGCAAGGAAGACCCAGCACAGCCAAAAATAAATAAATAAATAAATAAAATTATTTCTGAAAATGTCGGAACACTTCAAATCTGACTTCTAGAAGGAAAAATACTTTCAGTTGAGTGCGCATTCCGCTCTGTCAGGGATGCCTGCTCCCACAGAAGCAGCCCCTCGGTTCTATTTCTAGTGGCAAGTTCAGCAAAAGGAGTACCTGATTTTCTGAAAAGCTTTTCCAGGACATAGTCGTCATGGCTACGTTCCTTGGCCTCGCTCTCGTTTTCACTGTCTCGCCTCCGGTACTGCCTCTTCTTCACCAGGTGTGGAATTCGAGTTCCCTCAAACTTGGCATCTCTGCGGTGCTTAGAGCTCTTTGGCTTTTGATTCGGCCTCAGGTGTTTCTCCATGGTCTCTTCTGCCACGTGATGTTTCATTTTCGACTTGTGCTTATAAAAATTATTTTCCGTTTGCTCATTCTCCCAAAGAGGCTGTTCTCTCTGGACCTGGCAGCTTTCTCTTTTATCAGAAAGACTCTCCTTTTCATTGATGCTTTCCTCACCAGATGTCCCACACGTTCTGCTGATTCTTGGAGAATCTGAACTGTCCCCGTTTTCATGAATCGCTAAGGACTCCCGTGGTCTGGAGACTGTATCTGTCTCTTCTCCAAGCCTCTCACTGCTGGTTAGACTATAAGGTGTCTGAACGGTATCATTCAAAGGAATGCCTTGGTCAGAAGTTACTACATTCACTTCAGTACCTGATGCTGTAGATATCTCTTCAGATGACATGGCATCATTTGCAGATGTCTTACAATCAGGGAACTTTTTGCCCACTGGGACATTCTGGTCTGTTCCACAGGCCAGTTGAAGTCTTCTCTTTAAATGGCGTTTGGGTGTCTGAACATCTGAGCCAGTTCCTATGAAAGAGAAAAACATGCTAATGTCATACTGCATAATCCTTACATATTTCATTACTTTAAGTTAAATTATTTCATGGAATACCTGCGAAAATAGCACTTGTTTCAGTGCTCTGGGATGTATCAGGACTACTCAGAGTAAACAGCTCATAAAGGTCATTGGACTTGAAAAATCGTCTTTGCTTTGGATCTTTTAGCACTCTATTTGTCAAAAACTGCTTGAAGATTTGTCTAAAAAGATAAAAATTAAACTGGTATGAAACAATGTTTGGCTGCACCTCAGGATTCTAAACTTACAGCAACAGTTTGTTAATAAGGTTAAAAACAATCAGGCTCAAAGACATTAAAAAAAAAAAGTACACACAATAAGCCATCTAAGCTTATTTTAATGAGAAAGAAAAAAACAAGAAATTATTAAAAAAAAAAAAATCTCTCAAATTACAGCAACTATTTCTCTGAGACGGCAAGATTTCTTGAAGTAATGAAGTAATACTTCTTAAAAATTCCCTGCTCCAAAACCTGGTGGCATGCCTCTCCCTCTTACACACCCACAGCCTGGAAAGCAGCTTCTGGTCAAGGGGTGCAGCTGTGTGTACTGACCGGTGGTAAATCTTTTCTTCAATGGTGCCTGCAGTTAGAAGCCTGTACACTGTCACCTGCTTCTTCTGGCCTATCCTCCACGCTCGCTCCCGGGCCTACAGCAGAGAAAAAAAGGAAAGAAAGAAAGTGAAGTCGCTCGGTCGTGTCCGACTCTTTGCGACCCCATGGACTGTAGCTTACCAGGCTCCTCTGTCCCTGGGATTTTCCAGGCAAGAATACTGGAGTGGGTTGCCATTTCCTTCGCCAGGATACAGCAGAGAAATGCGGCTCAACAAGGGCCCTTCTCAGCAACAAACACTGACTAACAGCCAGTCACTTCCTTCCACTCCCCACATTAGAACTTTGGCTAATGAGGCTAGATACACCCAAGGCCTGTTAAGGAAGACAAACAGGCAGGCGACAAAACAGACCAAGCCAGCTCTACCTGAAAAACAACGGTGTCAGTTTCCTCCCATGTCCTCTCTTAACTCACGTCTAGTGTGGATGCTACGGATAAACTGAGAAGACTCTCCCTCCAAGCGGAAGACAAGACATAGCCAGGATGTGAGCTCTAAGCTGAGGCTAACATGGCATGGAGGGATGCTCCTGAGTGTAAGCCATCAGACAGTATGTCACCAACACAGTCCTTTAAGGAAATAAACAGACCTGTGTGTCTGTGCTTGGGTTCCAGTCGGGATCGTAGATGATGACGCGGTTTGCTCCCGTCAGGTTGACTCCTAGGCCACCCACCCGAGTGGTCAGAAGAAACACAAATATGGATGTGTCCTAGAGGTAAGACATATGACATTCAGTATGCACACGGAAAGTCAGTTACAGCTGTTCACCTCAGCCTTCACATGTTCTACACATGGAAGCCTGGATTCAGCACAAGCAATGGGTTATGCCGTAGAGACCTTTGATCAGTCAAGATCCCAACTCACAGCTTCTGCTTTTCATAGCAATTACATTATCAATGTTTGAAAACTGCATTTTTAAAAAGGAATACACATTCTTTGTTTAAACATATACACACATCCCATTAACCCAGTAATGCATCTAGTTAACAGTTGCCCAATCCCAGATGTAGGCACTGTGGGTGCAGACCTCCCCTTCCGTCCCCTCTGCAGAGTGGCACCATGTGGCTTCATGGTTCTGTTCACTTGTTACCTCATTGTATCTTGTAATCAGTGGTTGTCTGGAAGCTATTGCCGTGGTGCCATCCATCTTGAGATAGGAATACTTTTGGGCTCTGAGGAATACTTCAAGGATGTCCAACATCTGTTTGGGAGAAGAGGTGGATGATGTAAGAGTTTAAAAATCAAAGGTACGCCTCCAGTGAGTATGCGACACTCATGTAAACAGGATCACCTTTCCCCAACAGGCTTAAATTAAAACGAGTTTCTTGGTTCGAGGTGGATAAATAAAACTACTACAAGAGTATTTTTGGTATTTCCATACTGTTCGTACAAATTTTGCAAAAAGCAGGACATCTGAGTTCAGACAAAACTCACCCACACCCCAAAATCACATGGCAATAAGGTCTCTTTTTAAAAAAGCCAACTTCTGGGCACCAACTCTAGAGAAAGATCCATCTCCTGAAGAGCTTTGCAGCTTGCCACTTCCGTATCAGTGAGTGGATTTGCCTTTGGAATCATTTTAAACCATATCCCATTTTTTTTATTTTTGGTTATAAGTCATAAAGAACCAACTTGCTTCTTGTATAAGGCTTGTATACGCACCTGTCTGGACTGAGAAAACAGCAACACTCGTTGGCCCTGCTTGTGCCATATTTTCAGCAAGGACTCAACAACTATCATTTTCCCAGAACGTTTCCAGTATCCAAACTGATCTTCCCCTAGTTCCTCGTCTGGAATGCCTTTAAGATTCTTGGGGCCTCCAGAAAAGAGATCAGGGTGGTTGCAGATTTTTCTTAGGGCTACAAGTCCAGAGAAAATCTATGGTACAAAAGAATTATATCCACTCAGATCACCCCATGTAAAATAATATTCACTCCAGAAGGAAAGGAAGGAGGCTGTTCAATACATAACACAGATTAAGAAGTAATCTTTCATCAGCTTTTTAGTTTTCTCCCCAACCACAGCATATTAGGAATGGGAAGAACCTTTACACATCTTTCTCTGACAGGGCAAGTTCTCTAAAAACAAAAAGTTCTGTTGGACTAAACATATCTACTGGGGTCATATTCAATTGCTGATGATTCTCCCTGTAGAAAAAAAGGTATGCGGTTCACAGTATATAAAAAACTGGTTCACATTTTAAGCATAAATAAGAAATATCATGCCCATTCTCAAGAGAAATCTGGGCTTCCCTGGTGGCTCAGATAGTAAAGAATTTGCCTGCAATGCAGGAGAGGTTCAATCCCTGGGTTATAGCAAGATCTCCTGGAGAAGGGAATAGCAACTCACTCTAGTTTCTTGCCTGGAGAATTCCATGGACAGAGGAGCCTGGCAGATTACAGTCCAATTGAGGTCTCAAGGAGTAGGACATGATTGAGTGGTTCCAAATAGGAAAAGGAGTACATCAAGGCTGTATACTGTCACCCTGTTTATTTAAGTTATATGCAGAGTACATCATGAGAAACACTGGACTGAATGAAGCACAAGCTGGAATCAAGAGCCTCTTGATAAAAGTGAAAGAGGAGAGTGGAAAAGTTGGCTTAAAGCTCAACATTCAGAAAACTAAGACCATGGCATCTGGCCCCATCACTTCATGGCAAATGGATGGGGAAACAGTGGAAACAGTGGCTGACTCTATTTTGGGGGGCTCTAAAATCACTGCAGATGGTGACTGCAGCCATGAAATTAAAAGACGCTTACTCCTCGGAAGGAAAGTTATGACCAACCTAGACAGCATATTAAAAAGCAGAGACATTACTTTGTCAACAAAGGTCCGTCTAGTCAAGGCTATGGTTTTTCCAGTAGTCATGTATGGATGTGAGAGTTGGACTATAAAGAAAGCTGAGCACTGAAGAATTGACGTTTTTGTACTGTGGTGCTGGAAAAGACTCTTGAGAGTCCCTTGGACTGCAAGGAGATCCAACCAGTCCATCCTAAAGGAAGTCAGTCCCGGGTGTTCACTGGAAGGACTGATATTGAAGCTGAAGCTCCAATACTTTGGCCACCTGATGCAAAGAGCTGACTCATTTGAAAAGACCCTGATGATGGGAAAGATTGAAGGCAGGAGAAGAAGGGGAGGACAGAGGATGAGATGGTTGGATGGCATCACCAACTCAAAGGACGTGAGTCTGGGTAGACTCCAGAAGTTGGTGATGGACAGGGAGGCCTGGTGTGCTGTGGTCCATGGGGTCGCAAAGAGTCGGACACGACTGAGCGACTGAACTGAACTGAATGACTAAAATTTAGGGAAATCTGCCATGTAACTTAGCAAATGCATTTAAGTATTACACTCCTAAGTACCTCACTAGAAGTTCTATAGTTTACTATGTGAGTCAGAGGTTGAAGTTCCACTGACTTTTACATTAGCATATCAGAAAACATGCTGCATGGAAAATACACAGATGGAAACACTGGTGGGATGGTTCACAAGGTAGAGGGCTTAGGAGCCCCAGAGTGAGAGAGCCCACCTGGTCACCCACAAGCAAAGAGGCACACAGCTTTCAGCCCATGACTCAAGTCACACTCACCAGTATAAAAGCTCAAGTGGAAAAGATAAACCACAAATTGAGCAACAATCAAAGAGTATGGTTATTCTAACTAGTCAACAGTTAAATAAATAACACACGATCTGAACAAAGCAGGAACACCATCAGCACTCCCCAGAGTCATCTGTAACTGCTCTTTCTTCCTTGAGATCTCTGCTGTCCAACACAGCAGTCACAAGCCACGTGTGGCCACTGAGCACGTGAAGTGTGGCAAGTCCAAACTAAGATGTGCTACCAATGTAAAATACCCAATTCTAAAGACTCAGTACAAAAAAAGAAGAGTAAACTATCTCAGTAATTTAAAATTTTTGATTACACACTAAAATGACATTTTAGATATGTCAGGTTAAATAAAATATATTATTAAAGCTGAATGCACCTGTCATGCTTTTCACCTTTTTTTAATGTGACCATTAGAAAATTTAAAATCACACACATGGCTTGTATTCTCTATCTGCTGGACAATGCTGATCCTACCCACCTAAGGCTTCACAACTTGGAGGCATGTGAAGATAAGTCAGGGGAGATACAGGAGAGATGAATAAATGTGAATGGTTTAGAAACCCCTTACAGATGCCAATGATAGATGAAATAAACTTTAGGAGATGGTTAAAAGAACAAAAATGACTTGATCTGGAAGAAAAAACATGTAGATATTATGGGACACAGGCAGCCTTGTCACCTATATTCATCTCCATTTGCCTCCATGTAGGGGCAGGACAGTGAATTTCAGAGTGTCCCCTGCTCCTCAGCTGTGCCTCCAACGAGGATGAACCAAAGACTAAGGAATTTTACATGTCAAATAAATAAATAAATAAAATACAGTTCATACTTTAAGATACTGAAGCACAAAGAAGTTGAAGAGTTTACATGGAGCTTCTGACTAAAGCCTAATAAAGAGACATTTACCCACATATATTGCTGAGTATGGCCAATAACTAACATGCTATTACTTATACAAAAATGCATAATAATAATTTTTCCTCCATGCACCCAGCAGCCCCAGGCTGCTCCCGACATTCTATATAGGACCGACAATCCCTGTAGGACTGGCAATCCCTGCAGGACCCCCCGTTACAGACCCCACGGTCTAGTGCATTTTTCCACTAGACCACACGGTGCTGGGTTCAAATGTAACAGTGCTGCAGTACAGATAAAAAGGCAGCATTCTCAAACTGTGTATTCTCTTACTTCTGGAAGGGCTTCAAAGGAAGTAAAGGTTCACACCCAAACGTTTTCAAGATGGTAACAATAGTGAATCTCTGACTAGTACTGGTTTCCTTTCCTCCCCCATGTCTCTTGGCCCACAGTTCTTTCTCTCCATCGTCTATTAATATTACTTGGCTGACCTGCATCTCTCCATTGAGAATTCTGTAAACTTCTTTGGAATCAATGAAATTTTGGTAGACTTTATGTTGTTCATCTGTAAGACGGCAAAATAAGACCTAGGGGGAGAATAAAAAAAAAAAGACTTAAAAAAATTTAACAGTACAAAATAACAAAATCAACCAATCAAAACAAGCATGATGTATATAATTTTCACAATGTGCCTCTTATTAAAAACAAAACAAAACAAAAAGACACCTTAGAGCTGAACAATGAACAGGTACCTCCTTCACAGCCCCTTCATTTCCATCATCGATCCACCCTGTGATCCCCATGCCCCATGGTCCCCACCCCACTATCTCTGAGTCTCTGAAGCCTGGCTTCTTGCTCCCAAGGAAGTTCAGGACCAGGTTCGCAGCCATTCCTCCACGCCAACCTCTAAGGGCTCAGACCCTCTCAGCTCGCAAGCCCCTCACCCAGACTTCACTTCAGCAAGCCCAACCAGGCTCCAAAATGTTGCCTGGCACCCCCTATCCTGAGTTCTAAGCCATACACAAGATTACCAGACTGGTCTCTGACAACAACCCCTACCCTGCCGGCCATCTGTGCCTACCACTCCATGCCACTGCCTCTGTCTCAACCTCTGATTCATGTTGATGTATGGCAAAAACCATCACAATATTGTAAAGTAATTATCCTCCAATTAAAATAAATAAAAGAATTTTTTAAAAATCCAACAAAAACAATAAAAATAGAACTGAAGCTATCAGGCCTGATTTTCTAATCATCAGTCTCAAAAATAATCTATCAATACTTCTTCATCTGCCACATGTGGTTATTTTCCTTTATTTTCAGACCAATAAGTCCCTACGTGAAGTCCAGGACAACCCTTCCATCTTTGTACTAGATCCAAAAACCTACTCATCCTCATCAGGTCAGTGCTCCATGCCTTAGACGCTCCAAAATCCAAGGGGAAAAACTCCCTGAAAGAATGTGCACAGTGATCACCTCTTCTCGCCT
This sequence comes from Giraffa tippelskirchi, assembly GCF_054371585.1. Lineage (NCBI taxonomy): Eukaryota > Metazoa > Chordata > Mammalia > Artiodactyla > Giraffidae > Giraffa > Giraffa tippelskirchi. The sequence goes on along the minus strand of NC_137276.1, from coordinate 49,669,252 downwards.
TCTAGTCACTCCTGAGCCCAGAAGGTTCACATGTCACAGGCAGGTGTATACAGTAGACCCACCTGCCCCATAGCACCAGCAACCACACCTGTTAGCCTCACCAATTCTATATGTGAAAAAGCACAAAGAATGACAGGTATATCATGCTTTAGGAATGTTTTGATAATTCCTGGTTTTACAGACCTGTTCATTTTTATCTGGCAAAGAAAGGCTCATTTTGACATCCGACTTCATTCTCCGCAGTAGGTATGGATTTATGGTATCTCGTAAGACGCAGGCACACTTATAAGCAGTTTTAACCTTTAGTAAGAGAAAAGGGGAAACAATTACTCTGTCTAAGGAATGCGTTTGCTCTTACCTCACAATTGATTCCAAAGTTTAAACTCTTTTTTAAAAAAGAATATCAATGGTTGTACAAAACCATTGGAAAATGGTTTGGAAAAATTTAAGTTCCATATACTCCAGGACGCAATAGCTTTCATAAGATGATCAGTAAAAACAAATAAACAAAAAAAAAAACTTCTCACTAACCAAAAATGTACAAAAGAGCAACCAGGTAATTTTGTGCCCTCTTCCACCTCTATTTAATTACTGTTATATACTTAAACCCTAAAGTAGTGATTTATTCAGTGCTTGACCCCATCCCCCCACAGGGAAAAAACTGCTTTCAAACAAATCTCAGTTTATAATCTTATATTCTCCAATGGCCACAAAGGGGCTGCTACTTCACAAAACTGAAGATCAAACGCTAACTCTAGGGAAACGCCGCAGCAAGGGAAACAGCAGATAATAAGCAGAGATTACTGCCCACAGGAGATTCGGAGCGTGAATTCAAGGAAAGCCCTATGATCCCAGAAATGAAAGGTCACTCCAGCCTAAAATGCAGCATATGGCTCTGTAATGGAGCACAGCCACATGAGATGGGTATTAACTGTCCAGAGAAAAACAAAGACCCACAGCACAGGAAACCACTCCCCCTGCAATTCACTTAAAGGCAAACAAAGAATTCAATAAATTATTGACACTTAAAAAAATCTAAATAGGCTTAACAACCTACTATATACTAGTTAATGGAACAAGAAAATCTCCAACCAAAGCTTAAAGAAGTTATCGGCAAAATGAATAATAAAAAGAGCTTGACCATAATATATAAATACAGAAAAATTCATGTTAAAAAATTAACATGGTAGAAAAGAAAACACTTAAAAACATCCTAAGAACACCTCACTCAAGTCTGTATGTGTGCTAAATCGATTTAGTCATGTCCAACTCTTAGAAACCCTATGGATTGTAGCCCGCAGGCTGCTCTGTCCACGGGATTCTCCAGGCAAGAATACTGGAGTGGGTTACCATACCCTCCTCCAGAAGATCTTCCCGACCCAGGGATCGAATCCATTTCTCTTATGTCTTCTGCATTGGTAGGTGAGTTGTTTACCGTCTGAGCTACCCAAGAATGGCAACTATGGCATCACCGACTCAATGGACATGAGTCTGAGTCCAGGAGTTGGTGATGGACAGGGAAGCTGGGTGTGCTGCAGTCCATGGGGTCACAAAGAGTAGGACATGACTGAGCAACTGAACTGAACTGATGGTCTTAAACAAAAAGGAGCAAATAATAGCAACACCCTTGCTCCCAAGGACTTTACAATGTAAAAAAGGAAAAAAAAGACAAGTGCACAAACTTCTGAAACAAAGACTTCAAGGAAGAAACAAGACTATATTTACATCATCTCAAAGTATTCCCCCGTGACTTATCAACTATACAGAAGAAGAGGTAACTTCAAAGAGTTTAAGAAATCTGGCCCACTCATCACCCTACCCAAGTAATCAGACCACCACCAATGAAGGGATAAACCCACAGCATGTGCCTCCAGATAGGAATGGAACACTGAGAAACATCATTTCTAGAATATTCTTGCCAATAATGTGTAACCTGATTTCAATCATGAAGAAGGGAAAGACAAACCCAAGGTAAGGCACATTTCACAAAATAACAGGCCTGTGGTCTTCAAAAATGTCAAGTCATGCAGGCAGAAGAAAGATTAGAGGAACTATGTCAGATGAAAGAAAACTGAAGAGACATGGGAATTATTGGAACAACTGACACAATGTGAATGACACACAGATTAAATAACAGAATTACATCACTGCTACAAATTGTCTCCTGATGTGGATGTTTACACTATGGTTATAAAGACATCTCTGTTTTTAGTAAATACAACTGAAGGATGTAGAGGAAAGGGGTATAGTGTCTGCAACTTACATGATTCAGAAAAAAAAAGATAAACTCTGTGCGTATGTGGGAGGTAGGGGAGAGGGTGGGAAGGAAAAATAACGCAAATATGGCAAAATGTCAGCAAAATGCTAAAAACCAGTGAATCTGGGTGAAGAGTATACAGGGGTTCTTTTCACAATTCTTGCAACTTTCTCTTAAGTTTGAAATTATTCCAAAATGAAAAGTTAGGAAAAAAAACCAAAAGTTAGGATTCCTAAAGGATAATGGGGACTCAGTGGAGGAAGAGAGCTTTTATAAAAGTTAACGGAAGATCAAAACTCATTTAATCTCAAATTTTTAAAGGTATTAAAATGGTATTCGATAGTCCTCCAATTTTAAAGATCTAACGTCCTTTTTCTAGTTTTAATATTTCAAAATATGTGACCACCTCTTTTGGTGGTAGGCTTTATTTCTGTTATAACCTGGCAGGTACAGGCCCCGCCCGAGGGCTGTGCAGAGACTCTGCCCCCAAATGCCACAAACTGCCCTCCAGTTGGCCTCACCTCCTGATGTTGCTGTGTGTGACAATCCCACTGTATCAGTCACTCAGGCCTGAAACCTCAGGGGTCAGCTGCAGTAGAGCTCGTCCTGTCTCCTCCACCCAATTTCCTTTATCAGTTTCCTTATCCACCTCCACATCTCATTTGTTCTGTCTAAAAATGCCACCTGGGACTCTTGCTCTCCACCTTCTTCTCTCAGGACCACCACCCACAACCAGGTCCAGGCTCTCCTCACCCTCACTCCCAGCACCACCAGCAGGTTCCTCAAAGCCAGCCTCCCTCCCACAGCTACCCGCAGCCTGAGGAACCCTCCGAGCACAGCTGTTCCCAGCCTCCTGCTCAGACACCTTCAGTGGCTTTTCCCTGCCTAAGCGTTTCTGCCTCCCTTCAAGACCCCACTGCCAGCATCCACAGCTTTCCTGCAACTCCCCCACGAGCATCTCCAGTTGAGTCAAACATGTCTCTTCATTGCCTGTGGCCATACAGAGGAGCTGCATGCAAATGGTTGCTCTAACCTGGCTCCACTCTTTCCAGCCTGTTTTCCCAGAAACAGGTTAAGGGACATATGTCTTCTTAAATCTTTCCTGGTTTCCCCTTTTCTAAGCTTTTACACTACTTTATAAGATGCACTACCCCAATTTGCACCATTATATGCTGTCCAGAACAAATTCACTCTTGTCTCATAATTCTGTCTGCTCTTGAATATTTTACATGATTTTTTAAAAGCTCATCTGGAAAATTACGTGCTTTTGAGCAAAAATAACTTTGCGATTTTTATAAGCTGGGCCATTCGCCTTACATTCTGAAAAACCTGTCTACAAAGTATATAGTATTTAGTAGGATTGTTTTAAGTATTAAAATGCCAGAAGGGTTACCTGCCCAATACATTACCTGTACCGGGGAGGCGTTTGAATACCCCCCCATGGTGATGGGGACTGAGAACTGCTCCATAAACACAGGCAATGTACCCAGCTTTCCCGGGAAGATGAAGTCAAAGAGAGACCACAGCTCTCTGAGGTTATTCTGCATCGGTGAGCCAGACAGGATGATGCGATGAGGTGTGCGGAACTATTACAGGAAAGAAAGGACTTTTCTATTAATTTCACCTTTTAACACATGATCACCAACCCCACCCCAAAACACTCCCATGTAATCCTGTCATTTAACACAACTACACATCATTTTGGTCTCCTCTAAAATGTAGACATTTTATGCAACTTCAATTCTTCAATTACATATAGATAAAAAATATATATACATAGATAATGTATATATATGGAAGAATTTTTCTTATCGTTCAAGTTGAAGACTATGGACTCGAGTTGCATGTGGTTACACTCTAACAACTGATCTGTACAAGAGACATTCAGTAATATCAACAGTTAGAATCTGAGAAAACATGATTAAGGGTAAGGACAAAAAGTGTTCAGCATTAAGGCAAAACGTGTATTTCAAACTCCTTATGCAAAAGCACAAGGAAAGATTCCCTAAGTGTGTTATTAAAAGCAGAGAGTTTATTCTCAATGAAATATTATCCACCTGGAAACCCCCCTTGTTATAAGAGGTCACACCTGTTTGCAAGCAAGGGTGATGGCAGCATTTGGATTTCGAATTTTGTGTCCCTCGTCCAAGATCACATAGTGCCAGTCATGCCTGCTAATATCATCTTGCATCAGTCGAATGTAGGAGTAAGAAGTGATCAAAATCCCGTGACAATGAGCAATGTCTCGAACTAGTTTCTCCTAAAACAATGACAAAATGGCAAAGCCAGTTTTAGATAAGTTAAATGAACACGACTGTTTTTTCAATTTTTTTTAATTGGAGGATAATTGTTATACATGTTGTGTTGGTTTCTGCCATACAATGTGAATCAGCCATAATTTTATACACACACACACACACACACACACACATATATCCCTTCCTTAAGCTTCTCTCCCCTTCCCATCCCAAGCATGACTCTTAAAATCAACCTTTCAACCATGATACAATATAAGGCACTTTATAAACATGTACATAAACACAATACATACAACCTAGTTATGTATTATCACACTGGAAATCTACTTTACGCTTCATTAATCTGTAAGTTGTAAATGCTGATAATATATTCACTATTGTGGGGGAAGAGAGTCAAAGAAGACCAGAAAAAGATGTAATACGTAAACACTTGCCCAAATTTTATTTTTCCAAAATATCCTTTGTGTTAATCCATATTAAACTTCCTTCCATATCAAACTGGGCTTCCCTGGTGGCTCAGACAGTAAAGAGTCTGCCCACAGTGCAGGAGACCTGGGTTCGATCCCTGGGTTGGGAAGATCCCCTGGAAAAGGAAATGGCAAACCACTCCAGTATTCTTGCCTGGAAAAATCCCATGGATGGAGGAGCCTGGAAGGCTACCGTCCATGGGGTCACAAAAAGTCGGACACGAATGAGCAACTTCACTTTCACTTTTCACTTTCATATTAAACTTAAAACAACAAGGTAGATGAAAAATGATTTATTATTTTAAAACAAAAGCAAGAAAATGAAGGAAAAGTCAAGGCGACAAGAAGGACAAATCCAGGAGCTCTAACGATGTGTAACATGAATTCAAGGACGACAGAGTACAAGGGATTAAAAGAAGTGATTTTTTAAAATGATACCAAAAAATTCTGAGAAGAGACTGGAGCCCATGGAGCAAAACACTCCTGAGTGCCAGGCAGATACCCTGAAAAAGCCATACACCTAGACATATACCGACTAGATGTCTGAATTCCAAAAATAAAGACAAACAAGAGAAATGCTATAGCTTCTAATTAGAACAAAACAGATTTTTAAAAAAGATTCCCTTCAGAAGAAAAGGACTCTACCTGTGTTGAGTATCTTTCTGCGACACTAAAAATGTCAGAGAGCAAAGAGAAAATCTTTCCATAATTCTAAGGAGAAAGCAAAGACTCTGGAATTCCGCACTGATCCAAATTAGCAGTCATGCTTTCCAGAAAAAAAATAAATTCCACCTTTAGACAGGCAAGGACAAAAAATAAACCAGCAGGAGATGGCCTAGCAACGGCATGCTACATCCAGCTGGTGCAGGGGTGCTGTCACTAGAAGAACGTGGTCCCTCTGCCTGGTGGGAGAAGAGGGGTGCTGAGGACTCCACACTCTGCATTAGAGCAGACAGCAGAGCTCCCACCCGAGGCTCAGCACAGATGGGGAGCTCACAGCACCTCTGAGAAGGACAGAGGTCCTTACTAACCCCAACTTACAGATGACAGAACTGTGGCTTAGGGAGAGTAAATAATATTATCAGGTCACAGAGCTGGGAAGTGGTGGAGCGGGATTTGAGTGTAAAAAAGAAGCCGATTCCAGAGCTAGTATTAACTAAGCATTAGGCAACACTGCCTCTTACTTAACTATGAAAGAAACTATTTTTAAGGGAAGATTACATGTAATATACTTACCAATCAAATTATTACAACAATAATTAAACATTAAAATATTGTTTTAAATACTAATGAAACTGTTAAGAAAGGATCTAAAATATATATATATATACACACACATAAAAAGGATCTATTTTTGCATTACTACAAGTCCAGTTTAACAACCAAGAGTGAGAACAGGAGAAAAGTAAGAGTGTACTAAAAAAAAAAATCCCTTATCCAAGGGTAGAATGGGGTGTACATAGGTAATGAATACCGTTCAATTCTTTACCATGACAGAAAACAGGCTAAAGTACATTTGCAAAAAACGTAAGCCCATTTACTGATTAATAGCTGCTGCTGCCATTCAGTCGCTAAGTCGTGTCCAACTGTTTGTGACCCCATGGACTGCAGCCCACCAGGCTCCTCTGTCCATGGGATTTCCCAAGCAACAGTACTGGAGTGGCTTGCCATTTCCTTTTCCAGGAATCTTCCCAACCCAGGGACAGAACTCGGGTCTCCTCCTTGGCATGCAGATTCTTTAACACTGCTGCTACTGCTGCTAAGTCGCTTCAGTCGTGGCCGACTCTGTGCGACCCCATAGACGGAAGCCCACCAGGCTCCCCCATCCCTGGGATTCTTCAGGCAAGAACACTGGAGTGGGTTGCCATTTCCTTCTCCAATGCATGAAAGTGAAAAGTGAAAGTGAAGTCGCTCAGTCGTGTCTGACTCTCACTGGGAAGCCCTAATAGCTGCTCTTGTGGTGGTGGTTTAGTCGTGTGTCTTTGGCATAAATATCAGAAAAGAAACAGATTGTAGGACTATCAAACCACTGTCAGGGAAAGAAAGGAACAGGAAATAGATAGGTGGTTTCAGATCTAACTGGAGAAGGAAATGGCAACCCACTCCAGTACTCTTGCCTGGAAAAATCCTGTGGACAGAGGAGCCTGGTGGACTACAGTCCATGGGGTCGCAAAGAGTCGGACACAACTGAGCAACAAAACTTAAAAAAACTAAACTTCACACCTAACGTTTATTTTGGGGTTGCCATGTGACAGTTGGGCTGACAGCAGTGACATTTTCCACTAGGAGAGTATGGCCAAAACCTAGACTGGCACTGAGAATTACGTACACGGGAACTTTAAAGATATACCAAGGAAATGCAAACAAAAACCTGTGGGACACGGCCACAGCTTCTTAGAATTCAACAGTTAAGACAGAGGAAGACTAAAGGCAACTGAAAATTTAAAAGTTAGGATACAAAGGATCTGAGGCTCGCCATCAGTGAGCTCATTTTGACAACTCTCAGCAGAGCCTCAGCCCACATAAAGGTCCTCATTCCTCACACCCTGCTGAGGCTGAAATCAAACCAAGCAGCCATAGCAAGAGGTGAAAAAGGGACAGTGAGACAGTAAGATAAAAACAAAAATTAGTGAAGCTGAAGGACAAAACTTCGTAGAACTGATAGAGAAAACATGTAAACAGCTCTTTGCAAAGACCCCAAAAGAGAAAGACTTCTGTAAAGTCAGCCTGAAGAACAGACTAACATGGCAACGTTAGAGTGAAACGTTAGAGTCACCACAGAGGCAGTGAACACAAAATATCAGCCAATGCAGTGTGCAATTTAATGCCATCTGAAACCTGACAGAGGACGCTTACTAAAAATAAATAAATTACCAAAATGCACCCAAGAAAAATGAGACAAACCAATCAGACCCGCACTTAAAGACTTGAAAACAATGTTAAACTTTTCCCACCAGAAGTCTACTAGACCCAAGGGTTTTATAAGTGAAGTAGGTATCAACTCTGTGATTTAAATGGCTCCAAAATACAGAACCAGAAGACTACAAAACCCTGTTTTCAAAACTGACAGAAGCAACATACTCACATGTACCCCTCACTAGATATCCATTGCTTTATAAATAAAAGTTTAGCACTATATTAAGCGAATAAGGCATCAGAGGAGAAGAATCGCTAAATATTAGGAATACTAATACAATCATTCATATAATCATAATCATATAAATTTTATAAACTCAACATCTTCAAAAATATTATTTTAATAAACAAGAATAGAATATAAAGGGTGTAACACTGACCAAGCAAATTTTGAAAGAGGAAAAGAGGGAGAAACTCTCTTACATCATACACACCTCAGGGCTCACCTAAAACTTCAGAGGTAAGAGCTATAATACCTGGTACTAGTAAAGGTTCGACAAGTGAGAGCTGTATCATTAATATGACACTGCTGTACCTTCTCCCTATTCATGAGTTTCAGTGCCTGTACAAAACTGCACAGAGGCCAGACCTGATTTAACCATTTTCTGACTATTTTTTGGGTACCTTATGATGAATGCACTGCCTCTCCTCCACCCACTTCTCCCTAACCACAATGCTATCCATGGCCTTGGGCCCCACCATGGCACCGAGTGTCCAGCGTAGACATGCAAGCTGTCCAGGGATACACTGCTCCACCTTGCACTCATCCCACCAGCGCTGAGATTTTCAGAAGCCAGAGGTGATTGCAACAGCTCCTCTGCATCTTAATTTTCCACTGGAATTCTGAGCAGGCAGCCATCGCAACTCTATCCCCATCTCCCCCTCCTCCTGGGAGAGCAGTGGCTGCTAGAAATCATGAAGCAGACAGGGTGAGGGACAAGAGCAAATGGACACACAGCCATGCCCTGTGTCCTGAGTTCCAGGCATGGAGCTGTGTGCACAGAGAGAAATGGGAGAGGAAAACAACAACTGTTTGGGGCCTGAAATACAGCAGAAGTGAAATTACCACTCACATTTATAAAGTGTCCACTGCATCACAGCCAAACTCTGCCCCATGTGGGTCCACTTGTTCATGACCTTGGAACTCCTAGCTGCTGAATTCACCAACTCACCACCATCATTCCACTACACTCCAAGGAACACCACCCTGAACTGCACTCTGGACATCCCTCTACCACAGTTAAACAAGTGGGATGCCAAGCCTCCCAGTTACGCACCACTGGAGTGATGCTTAGCTTCATGGGCATGTCTAAGAATTGAAACTTATTTGGAAAATTCTGTGATTTAAGCTATAGCTATAGAAATACAAATTTTCTACCATATTCAGAAAGATGTATGATGATGAGTAAGAATCAAAGATGCTTTTATAAAAAGAGTAAGAAATTTGCTGAACGTCTGCATTGAAAACATAACCTCTACTTAACAGCCACTGGGTAAAAACACATCTAAGACTATTTGTTTTCACCTGACTCAATCTCAGAATTCTGTAACTTCCTAGACTGGAGTTTCAATAATGGCGAATTGTTGAATATTATGGAGGTCTCTATCCAAACACTTAAGACAAATCATCTCGGGCGGTTTCCAAATTAAAAGCTTGTAAAATATGTAACCTCTCCTAGTTTTTGCAATTAATAGGTTACATCTGCAATTAGCCTGACTTACTGAATGCAGTGCTGCTGTCATTAAAAGATGTCTGTGAAAGTGCTGCTGTTATTATGGAGGCTCAGGAGACCAATCCCTCCTAGAGGGCAAACAGTGGACTGGTGGAAAACAACAGCCATAAATCACACTGTCAGGCAGCGGGGAGAGCCGAGAGGAGCACAGGCACATGAAGGCCATTCACAGGAACACAGCCCGGCAGCTTCCCAGGCAGAATTTACTGCACCTGTAATTAATTAAAATTTCCTTCAAGCTAAATCTTTAATAAACAAGGATTTGTGCTGACAATGAAGAAAAAAAGGGCCCCAGCAACATAATTTTACAATATCCCTTACAGAACAAGGGTAGCATCTATCATTTCTTGTATAAGGTGTATATGCCGTCTCGAAAGTTAATAGGAACTAACATCACTTTGTGTTATAATTTCTGTACTTGGAGTGGATCTGAAATATTTAGGATGCTTGAGGGACCATGTGGTCCTTTTCTACTTTTGCTATATTTTTTCTTGACTCCTAGCTTTTAAAAGCCAAGTCTTTTCATGCTAGCGTTTCAGAAAATGGGCCTTTTTAAACAACGTGTGATGGCAGTTGTGCCAGATGGCCGCATCCTTGTATGGTCTGTTCTTTGGTCACACCCTGCCTTTCCCAAAAAAGAATTTTAACATTCTATTTCACTGTATCCATTTGGAGCCAATGTACCTAGACACAAGGTGAACAAGGTCTACAGGTGAAGGATTGTGAATATTTTTGATAAAGTGAGTGAGAACTTTCTATCTCAAGTATAATTATATTGCATCAATCAGAAACATCAGAATGTCTTTTCTCAAGTACTGAGATGAAGAGGCCTACCATATTCTTTGTTTTCAACAGTAGGAATTACCTGAAGAAACATTATATGCTGGGGGGCACACTAAGTTTATTGTGCACCCATATGAACCCAACAAATTCTCAAAAAATTACTAAAAAAAAAAATACCCATTGTCAGGAGTTCAAACAAGGCTCAGAGAAGCTGAGCAACTTGCCCCAGGTCACAAAGCTATAAAATGGAATATCCAAGATTCAAGCCCTGGCTGGTAATTATAAAATTTATGCCTTTAAATCTTTATGCCACTGCTGCATTTCCTAATCCTATGGCTCTAAATATCATGAATGGATCAAAATGATAAATCTCTTTGAATTATTAATATTAAAACTATTCCACAGTATTACCATATCCTAAAAAGCAGGGAAAGGTGAGAGGGCTTTAAAGTGACAACCATTTCAGAATATAAGCAAGACATTTCTCACTAGACATCTTCCAACAAATTGAAAAAACGGTCCTTAATAATTAAATAAACTTTACAACACAGTGCTAAAGATGCCACCACCTGCTGTGAGTTATGAGATGAGTATTATAAAACTGTCTTCTTTTATTATCTTTTCATGTATTTTCTTTCCCCAAGAAAATGGTTTTCCAAGGCCAGTTAGAAACATCATAACCATTTTTCGCAACCCAAATAACATCACATACCTACAATATTGTATTTACAGTTATTCAACAAATAAAGATTAATCAACTTACATATCAAGTTTCTCTCCATTAGAAAAAGGGATCATAAAACATAATGAGAAAAGGAAAATCCTACATTCCTAGTAAATGAGATTTCAACTGACCATTAAAGGAGATTCAGAGCCTGAAAATGTTATCTGATTTGATCATTTGATTGAAAATATTGGCCACATATTTTTTTTGCATGGTTGCTGAGTATGCATTTGATAATTCAAAATTATGCTGTCGACCAAAGAGAATATTAACAAAGATAATATAGGATCACATGGTGAGAGAGGTGGGAAGCTAAAAGGCAATTTAGGGAAGAAAAATGATAGATAAGCTCCATTAGAAATTGTTTGATCATTTGATATCTATTCTCTAAATGAAAAACTTTCAAAATTTTCAAAGTTTAACATCTGCCAGTTACAACAAATCTTTAGAAAAATAAGAATAATCTACTGAATAATAAATAATTCTGGCATTATTACGCTGTTAAGCTTCCCAAAGAGAAATTCTCTTCCCTTCCCTATTTTCTCCCGCACTGAATGTCCCTATACCAGAGTGCTGCCATCATATTTAGACAGGGCAGCCAGTGGGCACAGAATGTTTCCCCATGGAAAAGAGAAATTTCAGCCTACAGGATGGAAAGGAAGTGAGACATCAAATGCTGGCTTAGAGGACAGAACAGCACTTGCAGGATATTTGAAGTGTGATTAAGAAATGTAAACTCTGTTGCAATTTAACATACACCTGTTAGCCAACAAGTGTGCATGGGTGCTAACAACGATCTGTACACACAAAACAAATACAAAAGGAAGAAGCAGAAGGATCAGATGCTACTCAGTGTTTTAATCCAGAAGCCAGAGTTCTGATATGGAAATGTTCAGAAACAAGGAATTTTGTTTCCAGAAATGGAAACAAGGCCTGTGCAGAGAAACTAACACATTTTCAATATGTTATTATCACAAATAATAAACTGATACTAATATTAATAATAAACTGTGTTTCTAAGTGGATAGTATGGTTTGAAAGATACAGAAAAACACCTTTTCAATCTTTTGCATAACAGCTTACATCTTTAGAGATATGAGTTACTTTATAACGGAAAAGGAACTGTACAAAGAGTTAATAGAGTAAAAACACAAGCCTCCTTACTTTTCCTCAAAACTTAAGAAACTTTCAAATTAAAAGTTCTCAGTAAACAATTAAGCACTAGAAAAATTATGAATAATTATATGTATGCATGTATCTGTGCATCACCAGACATCTCAGAAGGTGCAGATCACTGTAAAAAAAGTGAATAATCTGTTCTTTAAGGTTTTGTTTGCCCTCCAAGCAAGTTAAGGAAGCAAGACTCGTCAACAGAGGCACTGACCAATGTCAATTCTATTTCCATTCATTAGTCAATGTATTTCATTTGCATGAAGGCTGCTTTTCAGGCTAACAGAGGAAATACAAGTGGACCATGATATGGTGAAGGTGTAACAGAAAAAGCACAGAAGAAAATAAAAGGATAAAGAGGAACATGTGAAAAATGTGCTTTTTAAAGATCCGCCATCAACTAATGAATTCTAGTGCAGGATTCTGCAATACAAAACATTAAGAAATGTCGAAAGATAATGAAGTGAAAAAGGAATCAAAAATATTTTACAAGAGTGATAACAAGATAGTTACAACAATTCAGTTTGACTAGAAAAATGACTGAAACTTATTTTCATGCTGCTAAAAAAACACTTTTTAAAAACTTTTAAAAACGCTTACCTCACTTCATTAATTATTTCAACTCACTTGTTTTCCATTTATCGTTTAAAATTCAGGGCAAAGTCAGCTGGTTTCAACAACAGCTAGTAAAAGTAAGATTCCACCTCAGCAAACCTGAGCTACCAAATTATAGATACTCCTGTTTCACTTCTATCAAAAGCTTTGCTTACTCACGATCATGAACAAATGGGAATTTGGAGGAAAGGGGGTCTTGGCAGAATTACAAAGACATTGGAGCTTAGTGGCTCACATGTACTTAACTCAGCAAGGCAAACATTCACCAGCCCTCTCAGCTGGCACTGCTTTCATGAGGGCATGAAGACCTCACTCAAGAGCTATGAAAATCAGCAGAGAAGAACTCATAACAAACTGCCACTGCTCATCTACAGAGTAACCTGCAAACCCCAGTGAAAATGTGTAATTATCATCTATTCAGCTATAGGGGCACTTGGGATACAAAAATGATGAAGACATAGTCTCCACTCTGCAGAGCTTACAGTCTAGATGGTAGACAGAAACGAGAATTTAAAAAAGCATAATACAAGCTATCTATGCTGGAGAAGGCAATGGCAACCCACTCAGGTACTCTTGCCTCGAAAATCCCATGGACAGAGGAGCCTGGTAGGCTGCAGTCTATGGGGTCGCTAAGAATCAGACATGACTGAGCGACTTCACTTTCACTTTTCACTTTCATGCACTGGAGAAGGAAATGGCAACCCACTCCAGTGTTCTTGCCTGGAGAATCCTGGGGACGGGGGAGCCTGGTGGGCTGCTGTCTATGGGGTCACACAGAGTCGGACACGACTGAAGCAACTTAGCAGCAGCAGCAGCAGCAGCAAGCTATCTATGCTACCCATAGAAGAACAGACGATAAACTTCCTTTTTGACAATGTTGTTAAAACAAGCAAGTGAAGAAATGCCACCTTTAAAGAACAGTGTTTATACTTAAATGGCAATCAAGGATTCAGAGAACAAAAAGCAACTTAATTAACTAAAAGGCAATAACACAAATAACGAAAATCTCAAAATGGCAGGCTGTTCTTTTGCTCATTAAAAACACATTTTAAAGTATGTTAACAAATGCTTTTACTGATTAAAATATGAATTACATTTTGTACCTACTTTCCTAAAACTGTTTAAAGCCAGTAATGCCTCAAATCCAGCCAGTTAACTATTGCACAGGGCCCTTGATTTCTGGTCCCACTCAGGGTATCAGGCTTGTGTTTCACTGGACAAGAACATGTCTTGTCATCACCATGGGCTGTTAGAATGATAAAGCCTACATTCTTAACTGTTCTGAAAATATAGAATTCTAAATTGAATCAAGAACGATAAATGCATGAAAGAAATATCGGAACATACAACTGAGAAATAAATGGATCAAAGCAAAAACAATCATGTAAAATGGAAGGTTTTAAAACAAAAACAAGCAAAAAGGTATTGAAGTATTGTGATGTTACCTTTTTGTGGGTAAAGGACCCGGTTTCGTGCAGAATTGCCACTCTGAATGGAGGCCACCACATGTGAAATTCTTTCACCCACTGATGCATCACCGTTGTTGGACAGACAATTATGGTCGGGCCCAACCCCTCGAACCTGCACTCAAAATGTCCAAGAGGAAAAGACAACCATGAATGACAGTGCATGGATGATTAACTGCCAAAACATGAAAAAAGAAACAAACAAAATTTTACAGCTCAAAAAAGAAAATCCTACTGAGGATAAACCCACCTAGTGAAATCCCTACAACCCCATTCATCAATGAGTGGATGCATGTATTAAGAGGAACCACCAGCTAATACGTTGAAAATATCATTTACAGTAAAGTAAACAAAAACTACCTAATAAGGAAATTTTTCTCTCTTCTATTCCAGATTAGCAAAGGCATATATGGTATATATCACTCTAAACGAACATAAGAATATATTCAATCAGTTTGAAGTTTTATAGTTTATCAAGAGTTTTCACCCACAGGATTTCACTCAAGTCTCACAGCCCCGGGAAGCCAGCAGGATAAGAATCCTGCAGTGTTCAGGCCGCTGAAGGCTGGTGGGCCCAAGGTGCCACAGTTACCAGGAGAGATGGAGCAACACCTCCAGTCAGTCTTCTGATAGCTGCAGCCTGCTTTTGCACTACATCGTGCTGTTCGCTTCTTCATGATACAAAACCAGTGGGTGAGCACCAGTGACCATCTCTCCCAGAAAGCCCCAGTCAACAGCGTGCAAGCGTCACAGTTCTTGTGGAAAGCAGCTGGGCACTACATAGCAAGAGCTTTAACAAGAGTCACATGCTGACCAAACAATCCCAAGACAAACACTTGTATACCAAGATACACACTGTAGCATTCTTTGTACTGCAGAAAAAGTGGGCGCTACCTGAACATCTGTAAATAAGAGACAGGCTAAATAAACCATCCTATTTCTTTACTACTGCACAGGCAAGTAGCTAGGAGCACTGCCTAGGTCTGAACCCCAGCTCTGCACACACTAATGGAACTTCAGTTTCTCATCTTAAAATGGGAACAACAACCAGTTATATGAAGTTTAAATCAATACCCATAAAGTGCTTAGAATAGTATATAGTAAATACTATTAGGATTTGTTAAGACAGAATATATCATATAACCATTAAAATCATCTTTGAAGAATATTTAAAACCTGGAAAATGTTTCGAGGTCTTTCTAAAAACCACATAATTTATGGAATCATCCCAATTCATTTACACATAGGGAGCCAGAAAACTGGTCATGGCCACCATGTCAACATTCATCTCTCTCCCTTTTCCTTCCGAACAGAACAACTTTGTGCAGGCGTCCCCTCTTCCTTCCCACACAGGTACTTGATGGGACTCTGACCACTGTCTGGTTATGGCAAAGAGGGAAGAAGCCGGAAACATAGGTCATTTGTGGCCTGTGAGCACACAGCATTCCCCTAGAGATGCTCACCAGTCCACTGAGGGGCCTGGGAAGACTGGCAGGCTCAAGGTAAGGAAGCACTTATGCTCTAGGTAAGGGATAGTGTCATCTTTCAGTCTCTCCTGCTGCATGTGAACAAGGAAACAAGGGCCCAGCAGCCACTGGCAGTTGAGTTACTGTGCAAAGAGATCTTATGACCACAAGAAGAATTGGCCTCAGGAGAACCTGGGCCCCTGAGGATACCACTGGGCTGCTTCTGATCACACGGTGTCTACAATCTACCTCCTTGGTAGGTTCCTAGATGTACCACACATTATGTAAACATTTAACCCAAACCAAAGTCAGGATTTTTTTTACTGGCAGTCAAAATATCCTGATCCACAGTACACCACAGGCACCTGACTGAGTCAGTACCCTTCTGCCCTCCTTCCCACTTGTCAACATGGAACCGGTGCCCCTTTTCTCGTCTGAGCCCAGACCCCTACTACATCAATGCTTCTACGACTTCATCTTCAGTCCTGCTGAGAGATGGGTGTCAGTCGGTGCAGAACATGAAACCTAAGCCAAAGTCAAACTAGCTATGGGAATCTCTTCAATACTAGACTCACACTCAGGCACCAGAGGCAACCAGGAGCTGAGACTGACAGAGGACACTGGAGCCTACATCGCCTACCTCTCACTCTGCAGCAGAGTTACTAGCGATTTTTAAACTGTCATTCTCTGTCCCTTGCCCTTTTCTGCCCACAAGGATGTTGAATATCTGAAGCTATCCACCGCACACACTTTCCCCATGCTACCATCTCACTAACCCTCAGTTTCAATCACTCTTTTTACACTGGTAAAGTGAACCTAGGTCTCCAGCCCCAGTCTCTCTTCTGAGCTCCAAAGTACCATTTGCCTGGATGTACAACTGCCACCTAGTCTCTGCACTCAGATGTCCCTACAGTACCACACGTCATCCTCCCCCGACCTGTCCCTCCTCCCAGGTTTCCTAATCCAATGGAAAGAACTGTCACCCATTCTCCAGGTACCCTCAATGGAAATTCAGGCCTCTGCCTACTCCTGTTCTTCACCGCATCCAATCCATACAGAGTTCATGTCACATATACTTCCTCTCTGAGTCACTCTGTCTCTCCACTGTTAACACTCCCTTTCTGGCCACTATCATCTCTTACCCAGGATACTGCATTTTCTAGCACCATCTTTTCAAGAAAGCACAATCAGAATGCCTCATCCCTTTGCTTAAGAGCCTTTCATGTTTGTCCCTTACTCTTGAGATAGTCCAAACACCTCACCCTGCTGTATGAGACCACGAGGATCTGACCTCGGGCCACCTCTTCAGCATCACCTCTCTCCAGAGCCCTCATCCTGACCGGCCCCCCACTGTTCAGCACTCCTCCTGCCGGCACTCTTTCAGTTCTTACAAAGTGTACACTCCTCTGACCTGTCAGCCTTCACCTTGTCCCTTCTTTCCCTCTTATTCCAACCACCCTCAATCTGTCCTTCAGCCCTCAACTTCCTCCCTTCCTATCCCTTTCTCTTCAGGTAGGTTAAGGACCCTTCCTTGGTGCAGCCACACTAGTTAGGACTCCACATTAACCCTGTCATAATATATATCACCTTTTGTGTCTGTGCGCGCGCGTGTGCATGTGTATGCAGGACATCCTTTCTAAGCTCCTTCACAGTACAGGGACAGCTTCTTCTTTAAATGATCTCAATGTCTAGATCACAGAAGGCAATGAAAGAATATTGGCTTTTTTAATGAAAACTTCTTTTAAAAGGTTTAAGGAAAATTATATTGAAACATTAAAAGAGATTATTTTTGAGTTGGAGATCATGGTTGACTTTTTTTTTTGCTACAGTTCAATAAATGATTCTCAAACTTAAAATTTTTTTTGTAAACTAAACCACACAGCGCTGGAAATATTAAAAATAATCTGCATAACTGAAAAATACCTTGTAATTCTGTAGAAAAACAAGCCATAACCTAAATAAGGCTTATCCTTTTACTCCAATGTAACAAAATACCTCCACCAACTTCTAAATCCTCCCAACCTTCAGCTTGATACTGCCCCTACCTCTCTGCTCCAGAGAATGGGCTCAGATCACAAGAAGCCAAGAGTTGACAGTTCCTGAAGAATTCTCAGCAGTGTCTCAGCGCCCCCACCAAGAGCAGGTCCCCTCAAACTCCCTGGGGAGAGTATAGCTCTGCCCTGGCCCCTTCTGTGACAATACTCCCTAAAAGGATTAAACGCAGCAACTTCTTATATCCTCCAAGAGCAATTAGAGAGCTATCAATATGCACTTACTATCTAAAATATTTAAAAACAAACTCACTTTCAAATAAACATAAATACGTACATATGCTTTTGCAGGTCATACAGCATTTATACTCTTTTTATAACATGGTCGCTGTCAACTGCTACAATATTATTTAAGGCCAACATTTTATTCTGGCTTAACATCTATCTGCATTATTATGCCCTTCAATTTCTGCCATTCTCTTAGGAGACTATGGAAGATTCACACAGAGTGGGAATCCAGGAGCAGACCTAGACTGCTCTGGAACCACAGAAGGGACAATCACATCCATTAACAATCACATCAACTGTCCCATCCTTCTCCAATTCTCAATATCAGTGAGATGATCTTAAGAAAGGGCTAAATGCACTAGAGCAATTAGTACCAATTACCAAACTGGCTACAGTTTCTTTCATCTTGGATTATCATTGATTACCTAATAAGTTTACAAGTCAATACCTCCATGGTCAAATATTTCAATCTGTAGGACAGAAATCTGCCACTCATAGCCTTGAACTTATCAGGAATTACAAAGCAAAAATATTTACCTGTGAAAGTTTATTAACTTTTTCAGGCCATTTATTTGTAATTAGGAATCTCCTAAATGATATCCAAGACTTCAGAGTATTAACTGAAGTTTGAAAGGTTAACCATTTATTTTTTCTCCATCATAAATTTCAGGGGCCTATCATTATAATATGAATGGCAAAGAGAAAAGTATATAGTGTATACATTATGAACTGGGAAAACAACCAGTATAGACTTTTATTAACCACATGTAAGTATGCTTTTCCCTCTTTTAAAAAGACATTACATATAAAACACATTAAAGAAACAAAAATAAAAAACTTCTTTTTACCATTAAGCTCCTTCTTGGTATCCCAGAGACACCCATGGTTTCAGGATCATTGACCTTAAAATTACAATACTAAGACCATTCAAATCAAAGCCCCAAAATCTACAGCTTGCAAGAGTTCAGAGGAAATTTACACAGCACATGAAGCAATGCTGGCTCATGCAGAACTTGGTTTGACTATACATCCGATTATTTCTCTTTAGGACATAAACCTAGAGGAAGACTCCAAGTTCATCTAATTTCAGAGGAGGACATACTATAAAATTGTGAGGAAAATGTTATACAATTTGCCCTGGCACATGCACAGAGAAGGAACCAAGCTCCTCCGAACACCTCTATTCACAGAGACCAGTTGTTTGGCTGATATATAACTGCATTCTGGGAAGCCACTTCTACCAATATTAGTTTAATAAAGATGATCTGGGCTATAATCCAACATGCCACACTATTTCATTATGGAAAAAAGGAGATGCACATTGATAGTTAATTGATTACAGCTGCTGCTCATTATTAGCCCACAGTTCATTCCTAGTTGGATTGTCACCACTCAAGAGAACATGTTTTAATTTTTCGATCAAAACTACACTGCAGGGATGATTTTAGGTTTCCCAGGCCCGGCGTATTAGACCCCACACAAGTTTCATGATAACAGGAAAGGAAGGGAAGAAAATAGATGGGAAATAAGAAAATCCCAGAAATCATTTAAGGAAAGAAAGATAGTCTTAGAAACTATCTGGGGCAGCTTGGGGCATTCTAGTTATCAAAACCAAACCAAAACAAACGAGAAATGCAGAGGCAAGCCAACCAAACAGCTTGTTTAGAACAGAGAAAGCATTTTATAAACAGTAAATTAATGATATACCTAGGTAAGAAAACACTAAATGCCCATTTTCAACTTTGACTTTTCCATTGGGATGGAATGTTTTCACATGAAATGTAATAGAATTTCAATATTGGAAGAAAAAACTCTGCTTCAACACTTTATTGTAGTAACAACAGAACATTTAATATTTAAAAATCTCCCAATATATTTTTCCCTTCCTACAACTGTGTAAGTATTTCTAAAACAGCCTAAAACTTTAAGTACTGCTCATGGGATGTGTTGATCTGCTAAATTAATGAGAAGAGTAAGGAATAAAAACAAAGCAAAAAACTCTGAAGATTACAATAAAAAGTTCTTTACTCAACACTTTATGGTTTGTATTTGACCCACTCCAATATTCTTGCCTGGAGAATCCCATGGACAGAGGAGCCTGGCGGGCTACAGTACATAGGATCACAAAGAATCGGACGCGACTAAAGCAGCTTAATCCACAACACACACAACATTCCAGTAAACATTTCTCTGTTGATGAACCAGAGTGTAGACAGTTCACTTTCTGCTGTGGCTGCCTTCAGGCACACTAACACTCTTTTAAAGGGGTCGTCAAATCACATCCTGTGATGCCTGTGGTTTCTACGACGTAAGTATCTGGTAAATATCTTGCTGTTACTCATTAGGTAAAGCCTATTAGAATCCAAGGAGCTGTTGGATTATCTGGGTTTAAAATTAAATATTCCACATAATTCATCTAGCATTAATTGATTTACATAATTCATCTACCATTACTGATTTACATAAAAAGTCAACCTACAGCTTAAATATGGAAATGCTCACTGGATTGCAAGATAAACTATTTTAGTCCTACCACAAAGAACAAGCATAGTTTAAGTGTTTATTCTTTCAGAAGATTAAAGTTTTAATAGTTTATTTGAATTCCTAAAGAAAATAAAGATTACAACCAAAAAATAGTTTTCTATCATTTTACATTTCTATCATTTAGACTTTGACTTTCAAATTTATATAAAATTCTTAAAGACTGGGAGAGTAGGGAGTAAGCATAGTGAGAAGACAAGTATGTAATGTCATTTAAAAAAAAAAAAGCACTATCTACAAATGCTATCACGTGTAATGATTATAAAAGAAATCCTCCAAAGATTCAACTTTCCCCATGAATAGACTGTACTTACTGTAATGCTCACCTGGTCTCCTGCCAGAACGAATATTTTAATGTAAAATTTAATAAATGGAACTAAAGGTATTATGTCTAATTTAAAATTCCATATTGTGTAAACTATTGATATTAACATAATTGAGTTTGTAAACAATCCATTTGTAGAAGCTAACCTTAGACACTGTATTGACCCAAAATATCTAGTGGGGCTCATCTGCAAAATGAAGCATCAATGCCTGGAATTCATTAAAAGTGTTACATGTTTAATTTCTCCTGCCCTACAGCTCCATTGTCTCGTAAAAATTTTCCTTTGATGTCCCCCACTAAAAGAATTAAAGGAATATTGTAATTGAAATGTCATCAATAATTCACAAGACCCTCCTCCACAGCAATACATCTGATGAAATATTAATTGAGCTCCACAGACTGACAGTCTGCAGAGGAGCACTTGCCTGTAATTTGAACCACGAGTCCTGATCTTGCTGTAGCTCAGACCTGCCAAGAAGGCAATTATCTGGATGGTCTTGCCCAATCCCATTTCGTCTCCCAGAATTCCTCCTGCCTGCTGGCAGTGCAATTCCCACAGCCACCTAACACCTGTCTGCTGGTACCTACAACAACAAACACCAACAAGAAAAAGAAAATGGCAAATGGTGGGTAATACAGATCATAACAGAAAGTACTCATGAATTAATCATTTAGCGAGGTTCTAGTACCAGTCAGAGAAACATGCCGGATGTGTGTTTTACATGAGTATTATATTTATAAGGTCATACATTTTTGATTACCTAAGGCATAAAATCACACATTTTTCTTTACAGAACATTAACACATTTCTAATTAAACTGATAGATAGGGTAATTAGGGACTATTTCATTTCTTTTTCAACATTAGAAATAGCCTGGTAAACTAGCATAAACTTATTATCTTTTATTCAATATCTTCCTGAAAAAAAAACTCAAATGTTTTTAGTTATATAAAGTTCTAATAATTTTTCTATGAAAAGATGCATTAACATTTACTTTTCCAATCTGAACAGCATAAAAAAGCAAGACAGAGAAGACTACAATTTACAGTATATACTGTTGAAAAGTCACTTGGTAATCATATTATCTTTTTATAGGAAAAATTAAATTTTAAGGCCATAAACAAGTCTAAAGAATAGGGCTAATCACAAAATTAGTACGTAACAGATGAGTCTGCCATATTACTAGCAGAGGCAAAAAAAAAACCAAAACAGTTTAAAGGCTCAAAAACACAAACAGTCTTTTAATATTTTAAAGTAGAACTTGATTAAGTGACTTGATCATAGATACAAAGGTCAAAGCTATTAAAATTTTAAGCTTGATTTTAAATAAGTATAGGTCAAATAGAAATAATACATTCCCCTCTAAAAAGAAAACAGAGTTAGTATTTGCCCTTTCCCATCAATAGTATGTTTAATTCAATAATCTAAAAGTGAAGTTTAAAAAGGAACAAAGCAAAATGCATTTCTGAGAATGAAAGAAAGATTTAACACTATGGAATGGCATGAAGATTACATGCCAAGTTTAAAAATCTAAAGGAAAAAGCACTTAAAAGACAATGAAAGCTAAAGAATTTTTTTTCCCCCAAAGAAAATACCAAGGCTAGTGAGATGGCTACCCTAAAAGAAGGCGGTTTTGTTGTTTTACTGACCAAATGTTTACTCTTTGGTACATGGTACCTAAAATCTCATGGATTTCAGTCTCTGTGAAACTAGTCTTATTTACTCTTCTCTCAGGAAGTATGTCATCATTAACTTTCCCCCAGTATTTTGAAAATCAGCTGTGGAAAAAAATGTAGTTCAAAAAGTTCCCCCCAAAAGTGATGTACGTTCACAATCCACTAAATTCCAGTCAACCAGCCTCCTTTCACTGAGGTATAAAACTAGGGGACCAACTCCTCTGAGAACAGGGGCCAAAATCTCCCAGCGGTCATTCCAATGTTTCCTACTACATGACACTGTCTCCACCCAACACAGCTCCAATCCCTCTCTGTTTGGGGCCAATCAACTGAAAGAACCTAGAGAGGGACAATAGAGAAACAATGAAAGGAGTACAAAAGGGTGACCAGCATGGTATCCAGAGGGAGTTAGGTCGTCCGGATTCTAGGTGACCCATGAGAGGCAGAGACAGTGTGCTCAGTATCTCCTCATCTACAGATGTAATTTCCAAGGGCATTCAAACAGCATACGGTTGTGTGTATAAGAAGTTGACTGACACTAAAGAAATGACTTAAGGAAAAACACCCACTATGCAGCCTTGTAAGTCACATCACTGCATGGAAATCCCCAACCACACCTGGGGACATTGTGCAAAGATAGCGAAGAACAGATCCCTCTTTCTATGAAGGCCCTTGGGCTGTGTTAGCACACTGGATGGTAGGCACGTATCACTGGATGAGCACTTCTGGGACCTGGTCTGGTTCCAGCAGTGTCACTAACTGACTCAGGTTTTATTGCTTTAATTTCCTTAACAATAAAACACTATAAAACAATTACATACTTTAAGTGAAAGCAGGCTATGGAATTCAGTTTTCAGAACCTTTGAAAACATGATGAAAAATTACTCTTTAGGAAAAGTTATAAAGATTTTTACAAACTGCTGTAAAAGAGTAACAAAATTACTATACTCTGCTTCCCCTATGAGACTGAAGCACCACAAAAGAACCACAGATAACTGGTATATCTTGGCACTGTCACATTAACCTAAGATTGCATTTACTAGTGTGGCTAAAAGTAAGGTCAAAAGATTGAATTTTGTCATTTGATTGCTAAATCACAGAGTCAAATACATTTGCTCGGCAAATTTTCAAAACAGAATTTTACAAGTTAACCAGGATCGTGCAGAAAATAGCACTTAAATAGATAACAGTATCTGTTGACTCCTTTGTGTACAAATACACCCTGTAAATTTCATTCCACAGAGTGCAGTAAATACGGTAAAAATATATCTACAGCTTAAAATTAAATTGGCCTGGCTAAAACTTAATCATGAAAGAAAAATGGAGACTCTGCCAATGATATTACATTTTTTTCATATAGCAGAATAAAAGAAAGAGAAGTTTTGTAACATTTATGAAATATTTAAAATTCTGCTTTTGAGAAGTGAAAAATGAAAACAAAATATTTTCAAGGAATGTGCAATTGAGACAAATTTTTTATAAACATGTATTTACATTAACTACAATAAGGTTAACAGTCAATACACTGAATTCGATACACTCTTAATAATAATAATAATAATTTAGTTCTATTAACTGTGAAATTTCTTTGCAAGAAAGTCCCATATTTAGACAAAAATGCACATTCAACTTCATTCTTGAGGGTATTTGCCAAATCACTTAATACTCATGTAGAAGTATCCTGTCTTCATTAAATTAATCTGTAACCTGGGTATTCCTTTCGCTAGTACAACACAGATACTATTTGGCCTGTTTCTTAGTAAGAAAGCACTTTAGAGAAGATGAAAAGAGTTGCCAATAAATAATATCTCTATTTATCTTTCCATAGTTAATTTTCATTTGGGAAAAGCAACAGCCAAAGTAGCCACTTCTACAGGCTATAAAACATCTCCAAAAATTACTAGAGATTCCCTACAGTTCTTCTTTACAGTTCTGTCCAGTATAGCAACTCAACCAAGAAACTTCGTACCTTTAGGATTCAGCTTTCTTATATGTTTAGTGGGATAAAATAACTACTCCCTCTGTCCCCTGCACCCTCAAGAGAAAAGTTAAAATTATAATAAAAGCTCTTTGAAAGGAAATATAAAAAGCAGGCTCTTTTTAAGTAGACATCTTGCACAAGTTTCAGGCATGGCTATCAGCTGAATCTATGAAGGAGATTAAACCACCTAAGTGTCTCAAAGAAAGACGTTTACATCCTGAACCCAACTACCAAGTGATGATACAAGAGACAGAAAGAAGCTACTTAATGCTTTAACTTCCTATATGCATCAAGGAAGCTTTCCTAAAGTACCTTGTTAAGTAAACCCCAGGAGGGATGAGACTGAAAACCCGGCTCAGTATTTACATTCATCACGGAGACTGTCCCAGACCTTATAGGCTATGGACACGCATCTACCACAGGGCATTCATTTATCTGCAACCCTGGGCCACTTCACATATAAAACATAGTTTCAAGTAGAAACTCAGTCCTGAAGGTGTTTGCCTACATCTTCTCTTTTGATATAAGAATAACATCTACAGGAAATACTTAGATACAAATTTGGTCAGCTCAAAAGCATTATACCCTTAGGTATAATACAAGACACTCAAAAAAATAATCTCTACAAAGTTTTTTATTTCAACACAGAAGTATAAAACCTCTGCAATATTGATTTTAATAAGCAATTCTTCTTAATTAATCTGATTTAAGAAATTAGAGGTTTGGCCCCTTAAAAATGCTAAAAACAACAACAAAATAACTTGATATAAATAGCTTTTAAAGTGTTGTTTTTAGTCTGCTGAGACAGGTCCACATAGATTTATAAGTTTATAAACACACTGAATGCACACTTCAGTCAATTTATTATCATCTAATTTTAATGAACAGCATGTGGCTAAAATTTCATTTGACAGTAACCGTATTCAAAATAAATTGCTGCTAGTACCTTAAGGGCCCACAGGTAACTACTGTGTAGTTCCTAAAATATTAATTTGTACACAATGGCTTGATGACAGATGTAAAGGAAGGAACACATGGCACATACTTAAAAAGTTTTTTGAACAGAAAACCTGGCATTTTAAAACCTTCGTCAAATTCGGCATCGCTTTCCTCAGAATCATCTTCAAGCCTCAAACTCTTCTCTTTGTCCTTCAGTCTCAGTTTATTCCATCTCCTACCATGAAAATAAAAATCATATTTTCATTATTTTGGTTCCAAATCAGATTAAAATACATAGTTCAAAGTAATACAAAGAAAAAAAAACAGACAAAATAGAACAGTCCTTTAGCTTTCTGCTGCCATCATTACCCAAAACACCGATGTTCAAGAGAAAAAAAAGATTCTCTTTTCTTTCCTCTTCAATTCAATTCTCATTTGAATTATTATAGCTGCTCTAGAAATATTCCTGTAAGGTCTCATTTCATTATCAAAACTACTTGCTCCTCTCCCGGCATACCCTAAGGGAAAATTTCTCTGCTAGTTCCTAAGATGTATGAACTTAATTCTAGAAAAGATTCAGTGGAAATTTCAATATAACTAAATTTATAGATACTAAATGTCATAGCTCCAAAATGACAATGTAAGAAAAAATAAATTTTATTTATAATTACTATTTCTGTGCTAAAGATATGATGGTCATAGCATAAAACAGCACAACATCTTGGAACATAAAGCAAGTTTTTGGTCAAAATTACTGTGTATCAGATTCACATGTTGATTACTTAATTAGGGAGAGGCATCAACAATATAAAAGTATGGATAATTATACGACTGAGGAAAAAAAGTGTTCCCTAAATAAAATCTAAGTTATAAATTTAGTTATATGATGCTTTTCAGACATGCAATAGGATGAACATTTATATTTCAGAAGGGTGACTCCATGTATGTATAACAAAAGAAACATCTAAAGATCTGAGAGTATCAGCAATACAGCAAGGCCGTTGGAGAGGTTCAGCCATTTAGTCGGACTAATTTTGCACCCATATAACTAAAATGGGCACTGGTGTCATAAGGGAGGGGAAAAAAAAAGTCAACAGCCTCACATTCTAGTTGCTTCCAAAATAACAGGACAGCTTTTTTCAGTATGCATGCAACTGACGCTTTGAATTTCACAAAATGGTGGAAATGAAATAGAGCAGTAACACAGATAAATGCCTTCCAAGTAGAAAGCTCACAGGAAGGGGATGAGAATAGCAACGCATTTAAGAAGTCATTAATCTGCCCTGACTATACAGGAGTAACAAAACAGTGTGAGGGAAGGTAGAGGAAAATATGAGAGGATAATATTGCACACGCGGCCCAGGTGGAAGAATGTGTTTTCCAACACCAATCACCAAACCAGCACAGAGGCCAAACACAGGGGCAACAGACAATCCCGTGCATAGATGCTGGAAGACCTTAAAAACATGTCCTCTGATTAATTCTAGCCTAGTGAAACTTTCAGCACTTCAGAGTAAGGAAAAGAAGGGCTAGCTGAGGCTTAACTATGATCAGTAAGGAAGAACTAGTTGGTGATCTAAAACTACTTTACAGGGCACTAGGAGAAGCTATAAATAAGCACTGCTGCTGATTTCCAGAGAACAGCCAATGGAAGAGGCAGTACATGGCCAAGCCTGAGAAAACAGCCATCTCATAACCATGAAGTTTAAAATGTGACAGTGTTTTTTATGGGAAAATTTTAATGGCCTTTTTGTGCTTAATTTCTAAAGGCAATCTCTTCCTCTCTTCAATTAGTATTTTTCTTTCTTAAAAGTCATCACCATGCAATTGAGGAAGTACCTCTAAGTGGCTCTAACAGTCTTAGCTCCTCTTCTGAGTTGCACATTATCTACAAATTTAGGTAAGCGCAATGGTATACAGTAGTGGTTCTCAATAGGGGGGCAACCTGGGCATCCTCTGAGGGTGACCTCCACCCCCACCCCAGGGTAACTTGACAATGTCTGGAGACAATCTGGTTGTTACAAGTGCGGGGGGAGGGGAGACATACTACTAGCATTTAGCAGGTAGAGGCCAGGATGCTGCTAAACATCCTACAATGTCCAACATAGTCCTCTATAACAAAATATTATCCGGTCTCAAATGTCAACAGTGCCAGGCTGAGAAATTCTGATATAAAAGTATCCCTTACAATTAGAAACTAAAATGATGTATATCCAGTTTGCTGATATATATATACATATCTGATTCTCATTATCTGAAATTTAGCAAGCAAGCAATTTCAGATAATGAGATAGCCCTCAGTACCCAAATTCTTACTATCAGAGCTCAGAACCAAACATCTGCATAATAAATGTCTTTTTAGCAAATTTGTGGATAATATAAATTTTGAGGAAAAAAAACCACAAAAACTTAAAAAAAAAAAATCACAGCCACTTAAGAATACTTCATTTTGCATCTACTCAAAAATAATTTTACAGGAAGAAAAGGAAAAGCACCAGAAGATGCTGGTTTTACAAGTATGGCACAGCAAGGTCACTGAATATTTTGCATACAAGAGTTTCACACCTTAAACTTCACTGACAAATGATAGCTATTTCCTTAGACTTAGCCAGTTAATCTTTGTGGCTATTAAATTTCCCACCACATCACACTGCTTCAACAGAGTTCAGCTTCCTCCCTCTCACTCCTTCTTCTCTGAAATATATAGGCATCATGTTGCCACAGAACATACAGCACCTAGGAAACCACATAAGCCACTACAGAATGATTGCATTCCAGTGCCTTCCGCTTCATAAAGAAAGATGAAAAGAGACAAACATTTATCCAGTTTCGCTAACAGATGACTAAAGGCGGTGGGGAAAAAAATCATTATTGCCTACTAGTATTTGTATCATTGTGAAGACAAATTGCCCCAGTAGAATCATATGCACATATTAAAGACAGAAAATACCAGCGTTATAAAACCACATGCACGTGTGGCTCCAGCTAAGAGATTCTCCTGGTATATAAAGCAGTAATTCCTCATGTGGCAAACAACCAAGAGACCTGACCGTCTAACCAGCCCCACTAACATGGGGCAGCACCAAGTGCTGGTCAACAAGAGGTACCACGTGGCACGCCAGTGGGGTGGAGGAGAGCCAGATTCACCTCAACTCTGAGAGAAACAGATGTCTTCCCATCCCAAATGCCAACAGGGTCTAAAATTCCTCTCTTCAGCATGCTTAACTCGCTGGTCCTACGGTCTGGCAGGCTGAGCGGCCTGCCCAGTCTGCAGGTATGAAAGGGGATTCCGTGCTGTGAATAAAGTGGGTCTGACACATGCCCAATGAGCACAGGCCCAAACCCTCAGACTCAGACGGTCCAGAATCAAATCCTACTGCCATGTATTACCACTTCAGCCCTCAGCAAGCAACTTAACCTCTTCAGCATCTACGTTTCCTCGACTGAGATGAGGGAAGAGTGGCATCTACGTCACTGGATTTGGGGGAGGATTAAATGAGGTGCCACATATAAAGCACTTATCATAAGATAAGAATATAATAGGTTCTCAATGAATTAATATATTATATATAATCATATGTACTTACTAAAACCTCACACAACCCTGAGCGAACTGTCAGAAAGTTCATTTACAGAGGCAGAAACAGAGGCAATATACAGTTCAACACAATCTGCACGTGAAAATGCCACGCAGCACGAACACAGGACAGGACTCTGGAACAGGTACATCTGCTCAAAACTATGACAATCTGTCAAATGGATGCTCAGTAAATGACTGTGAAGAGCAAGATCACCATGAGTAAAGACACTGTGAAGAGCAAGATCACCATGAGTAAAGACACTTAGCTCTCAGAAGATATCTGCTGGAAAATGTCAATTTAAAAGTTCGATAACAGATTTGTAAATAGTAAATTGTCATGAAGTATGGCCACCTTTTCGGAGAAGGCAATGGCACCTCACTCCAGTACTCTTGCCTAGAAAATCCCATGGATGGAGGAGCCTGGTAGGCTACAGTCCATGGGGTCGCTAAGAGTCGGACACGACTGAGCGACTTCACTTTCACTTTTCCCTTTCATGCACTGGAGAAGGAAATGGCAATCCACTCCAGTATTCTTGCCTGGAGAATCCCAGGGACGGCGGAGCCTGATGGGCTGCCCTCTATGGGGTCGCACAGAGTCGGACACGACTGAAGCGACTTAGCAGCAGCAGCAGCAGCATGGCCACCTTTTTATATGATAGTAACAACAAGATAACTATAGAATAATCTAAAAATGGTTGGGGATGAGTCAAAATTAAGATCTGGACCCAGAGATCTGAAATCTTAAAAATGGCCTCGAAATGTCTAAATTCAATTATTTCAATAAACAAGCTAGATGTCGGATTTTAAAAGTAGAACAGGGCAGTAAATAGTCCAATATTTACATTTTTGAAAAAGTAATCACTTTTCACGTTTTCTATCCTCTCGTTTTAAAAGAGTCACACATGTAAGAGTCACAGCTGCAGCCACATAAAACCAAGCGGGCCTGGTGTTCTCTGGCAGGGTTTCCAACTCCCCACACGACTGCCGTAGTCAGCCCACTGCTGACGCTGCTGGCAGCTACTTAGAAGAGAACCCAGCAATAAACATAAACTTACAATTCCAATCAGATGCAGGCAGGGCAAACGCTCCTTGGCTTCGCCACATTCGTGCAGGAGTGAGAACCTGGCCCAGGCTGTGGGCCCTGGGGCTGATACTGCAATAACGATCTGTCAGCAGCGCCTCGGACCCAGGGCCCGACAGACAGCAACGCTGCACAACCAGCTGAACTGCACAGGAACAGTATGTCCTTCAGTTGTAACCTACTGGCATGCCTTGTCGATGGAACCCTGAGAATACACCTGAGAAGTTAAATTTCTTTTCGAAGGAGAATTTCCAGCATCTCAAGGATGTTCAAAATGCCAGAGCAGAATACAGCCAGCTGCCACCATGTCGAACCTTAGAGCCCACGCATCACCGTGCATCTGCATGCCCTGTACTGTCCCCAACCTCCTTCCCGCAACACACACATTCATTCACGTGCCTGGGGACCCTTCAGACCTCCGCCCAAGCAGCACCTTTGGAAGAAGTCTTGCACAACCAGCCAGTTAGATGTCCTGTCCTCCAGGTGCCTTCCCAACACCATCCACCTTGGGCACACCTGATGTCTCCACTACCAGAGTGTGAGCATCTTTTGAAATCTGTATCTGCCTCCCCCGTTAGACTGAGAGCCAGTTGAGGTCAGAGACAGTCTCAGTCATTTTCATATCTTAAAGACTAGTATAATGCCCACCTCATCAGATGCTCGATAAATGCTAAAGGAATGAATCAACAGGGTTCAGAATTGGGTGAGGAAGACCCAGGGGCAGAGAACCATGGCTTGAAAACAGTCATAAAATACATCCCTCAGAAATGGTTGAAGAAACGTCCTGTTCTAGCTCCTTTAGGTCTGCCTCTTGCCGCACTTCCTGCCCCTTCTACATGCATGACTGAAATACTACTCTGGGCTGTAGCCACTGCATAAACATGGCTGGGTCCGCTGCAAAGAATGAGGCTTGGCCAAGAGCGACGGCAAAGTCAGAGATGTTTAATTTAGAATTTTATAAGGAGGAAAAAAAAAAGAGGAGAGTAAGCTCATTACATTGAATGACAAAAATTTTGTAAGTTGTTTTCCATTCCTCATTTCTGTTTTTCTGGGTTTCCTAGGGGATTCACTTTGCAACAGGACTGGTTTTTGCACACCAGCTGATAGGAAGAAAATAAGGAGTCCTGAGTTTGGGTCCAAGGCTCCCAAGGACCAGGTGGGAAAGGCTGGGCAAAAGATTCAACTTTTTATGCAACGATTCATCTCTTAGCAGAGGAAAAAAGAAGTTTACATAGCCCTAATCTATATTTACATTACTAGAAAGGAAATAATGTTTCTAGTGTTCCCACTTTCACCTGTTCTTTAATCCATACATATAATAGCCACAGCTGCAACCCAACAAAATGAGGTGAGTGTGTTACTCACTGGGAGGTTTTCTAACTCCTCCAGTCCCTCAGACTCCAGTGGCAGCTACCAGAGCTGCTGCTGCTGCTGCTGCTGCTAAGTCGCTTCAGTCGTGTCCGACTCTGTGCGACCCCACAGACGGCAGCCCACCAGGCTCCGCCATTCCTGGGATTCTCCAGGCAAGAACACTGGAGTGGGTTGCCATTTCCTTCTCTGATGCATGAAAGTGAAAAGTGAAAGTGAAGTCACTCAGTCGTGTCCGACTCTTTGTGATCCCATGAACTGCAGCCTACCAGGCTCCTCCATCCATGGGATTTTCCAGGCAAGAGTACTGGAGTGGGGCGCCATCGCCTTCTCTGTACCAGAGCAGAACCAGTAAAAAACACAAATGTAAGCTACCCACTGAGAAGGAGATACTGGATGTAGGCAGAGAGCTACATTACAGGTCTGTAACTAGTAATGGGAGGTCTGAACTTCAGAAATATCATTTAACATCACTGCATTTGTCTCCTCAACCACAAAATGAGCCAAATAATAGGTTCTTATAGGACTAAATGAAGTGACATGTTTACTGTATGCTTTGGAAACTATTTTTAATACTGCATACATGTCAGATACTGCATCACAATTACTGGCAGATTACACAAAAAAGCAAAACTGAGAAATCTGAATTAACTGTAGGTTAAATGTGAATAGTAACAAATGTCAGGACACTGTGGAGCTGCAATCTAGGGTGGGCAGGAGTTAAGTGTACCAAGTCTAGAAGGTCATCACGCTACTGTGCCTGTACTGTCAGCCAAGATCAAGATTATCATGGTCACTCTGAGCACAATGTCTTACTCACTGAGTGCAGCAAAGATATAGAAAACCAAGCCTTACAAGGCACAAGAGAAGGATCTGGAACACTGACCTCTAAACAGAGACAACTATAGAGAACCAGTGTAATCTTGACCCACCCACACTCAGAACCAATGAGTAGGCTATTGGTTAGAGGAATGCCCCCTGGGCAGATGTCTAGTGCCCCCTAGTGTGTTCAAAGGAGAAATAATTTTTTATGTCTCCCCAACTGTTAATAATGTACTTATATAGATATTTTATCACTAAGTGGACATAATCATATTAGTAAGAAATATATGAAAGGTAAGAAAAACCTAACATTAAATGAAACTAAGTTTATAACAGTATATGCAGTATGAGTTGGCAATGCATATTAAATACAATTGTTAAGAGTGCTTTTTACCCTGGAAAGATGTTATCTCTTCATACATATCGATATTTATATAAGCTCTTCCTCATGATTCTCATAGACCCTCTTACTGGCTTGATGAAATCTTACTAGAAAATGTTTTATCTAGTGGACATACAAATAACAAGACTAGCTAATTTTTGTTGAGTGTCTGATATCTGCCAAATGTCTCTGATGTATTACCTTTTGTAATTCTAACATTACCCTTGAAGAAGGTACTGTCATTTACAGATGTGGAGATACACAAGACCTCATAGCTACTCGGTAAGACTTAGGCATTCTGACCCCATGGCCTGTGATTTGCATCCACTATGCCATATATCCTAAAAGAAATCCAACCTTGAATATTCACTGGAAGGGCTGAAGCTGAAGCTGAAGCTCCAATATTTTGGTCACATGATGTGAAGAGACAACTCTGGAAAAGACCCTGATTCTGGAAAAGACCCTGATGCTGGAAAAGATTGAGGGCAGGAGGAGAAGGGGGCGACAGAGGATGAGATGGTTGGGTGGCATCACCGATTCAAAGGACATGAGTTTGAGCAAACTCTGGGAGATAATGAAGGACAGGGAAGCCTGGTGTGCTACAGTCCATTGGGTCACAAAGAGTTGGACATCACTTAGCGACTGAAGAACAACCAAAATACCCCCCTAGCTGTGGACAAGCTATGTTTTGAAATTATATATATATGCATATTATGTTTTAATACATAATGTATTTTTTAAATTTAGAGGCAGAAAACACCCTAATAACAACAACTAAGAATACCTGATTAAGCATGCTGGGTACTGCTTTAAGTATTTACATGTATTAAGTAATTTAATCCTTACAACTCTATGAGACAGATACTATTCTTAATCTCTTTTTCTTAATTAAAGAAAGGTAGGCAGGGACAGGTAAAGCAGCCTGCTCAAAGATCACCAATGTGAAGGCTCTAACCTGGAGTCTGTGTTCCTGTTATATAATCTTGAGTTTCAAAAACATTTTCAAACTTGCAAAAAAAAATCACCCTTTTTTTCATAGCACCAGCCAAAAGGTCAATAATCACCTCTCTAAATGGTATATGATGAAAACACTTGTACAAGAGCAAACTAAACTCTAAAACTTCAATTCAAATTTGTCTCAAGAAACATCAGTGTGAAAGTCTAAGGAGAGGAAAGATGGCCATTGTTTGTGTACAATGACATGATTCCCTCCATACCTTGCTGCTGTGCAGGGTGGGTCAAAACTCACTCTTCACTGGACACCTGCTAACTTATCCAAGTAATAGTGAAATCAATTTAACAGTTCTTCTGATTACAGATAACCTGGGCTGAAAAAACACATCAGTTCAGCTAAGTTGCTCAGTCGTGTCCAACTCTTTGCAACCCCTTGGACTGTAGCATACCAGGATCCCCTGTCCATCATCAACTCCTGGAGCCTACTCAAACTCACGTCCATCGTGTTGGTGATGCCATCCAACCATCTCATCCTCTGTCGTCCCCTTCTCCTCCCTTCAATCTTTCCCAGCATCAGGGCTTTTCAAATGAGTCAGTTCTTTGCATCAGGTGGCCAAAGTACTGGAGTTCCTGCTTTAGCATCAGTCCTTCCAATAAATATTCAGGACTGATTTCCTTTAGGATGGACTGGTTGGATCTCCTTGCAGTCCAAGGGACTCTCAAGAGTCTTCTCCAACACCACACAGTTCAAAAGCATCAATTCCTCGGTGCTCAGCTTTCTTTATAATCCAACTCTCACATCCACACATGACTACTAGAAAAACCATAGCCTTGACTAGACAGACCTTTGTAAGCAAAGTAATGTCTCTGCTTTCTAATACGCTGTCTAGGTTGGTCATAGCTTTTCTTCCAAAGAACAAGCGTCTTTTAATTTCATGGCTGCAATCACCATCTGTAGTGATTTTGGAGCCCCCCAAAATAAAGTCTCTCCCTGTTTCCATTGTTTCCCTATCTATTTGCCATGAAGTGATGGGACCCATTGCCATGATCTTAGTTTTCTGAATGTTGAGTTTTAAGCCAACTTCTTCACTCTCCTCTTGCACTTTCATCAAGAGGCTCTTCAGTTCTTCACTTTCTGCCATAAGTGTGGTGTCATCTGCATATCTGAGGTTAGTGATGTTTCTCTTGGCAATCTTGATTCCAGCTTGTGCTTCATCCAGCCCAGCGTTTCTCATAATGTACTCTGCATATAAGTTAAATAAGCAGAGTGACAATGAACAGCCTTGACATATTCCTTTCCCAATTTGGAACCAGTCTGTTGTTCCGTGTCCAGTTCTAACTGTTGCTTCTTGACCTGCATACAGTTTGAACATTCTTTGACATTGGAATGAAAACTGACCTCTTCCAGTCCTGTGACCACTGCTGCGTTTTCCAAATTTGCTGGCATATTGAATACAGCACTTTTACAGCATCATCTTTTAGGATCTGAAATAGCTCAACTGGAATTCCATCACCTCCACTAGCTTTGTTCATAGTGATGCTTCCTAAGGCCCACTTGACTTTGAACTCCAGGATGTCTGGCTCTAGGTGAGTGATTACACCATCATGGTTATCTGGGTCATGAAGATCTTTTTTTGTATAGTTCTTCTGTGTATTCTTGTCACCTCTTCTTAATATCTTCTGCTACTGTTACATCCATACCATTTCTGTCCTTCATTGTGCCCATCTTTGCATGAAATATTCCCTTGGTATCTCTAAATTTCTTGAACAGATCTCTAGTCCATGCCTGAAGAACTATGGATGGTGGTTCGTGACATTGTACAGGAGGCAGTGATCAAGAATATCCCCAAGAAAAAGAAATGCACAAAGGCAAAATGGTTGTCTGAGGAGGTCTTACAAATAGCTGGGAAAAGAAGAGAAGCTAAAGGCAAAGGAGAAAAGGAAAGATACACGTATTTGAATGCAGAGTTCCAAAGAATAGCAAGGAGAGATAAGAAAGCCTTCCTCAGGGATCAATGCAAAGAAATAGAGGAAAACAACAGAATGGGAAGGACTAGAGATCTCTTCAAGAAAAAACACATAATATACTTAATACCAGACAAACCAATACATAGGCACACTTGGAGATCTCACAGGTTCAGTTCCAGACCACCGCAACAAAGCAAATATTGCAATAAAGCAAGACACATGAATTCTGTGGTTTCCCAGTACATATAAAAGTTATGTTGACATTATACTGTAGTCCAGTAAGTGTGCAATAGTATTATGTCTAAAAAAGCAATGTACATACCCTAATTAAAAAATGGTTAATTAAAAAAATGTTAACAATCATCTGAGCCTTTAGAGAGTCAACCTGTTTGCAATAGTAACATCAAAGATCACTGATCATAGATCACCATAACAAATACAATAATGAAAGTCTGATATACTGTGAGAATTATAAATGTGACACAAAGATACGAAGTGAGCAAATGCTACTGGAAAAATGGCAATGATAGACTTGCTTAAGGCAAGGTGTCACAAACCTTCAATCTGTATTGCCTATACTCAAATGCCTATACTAACCTACAGAAAAAGCATACTATATCTCTTAATGGGAACTGTCAAATACTAGGAGGCTGAGATCATAAATTAATAAAATGAATATGCCCTCTCCAAAATTTCCAAGGAAGTCACATAGTTTGCTGCTTGAAATTTACAACTGACCTTATTGCCCTGTTTTCAGTTTTCAGTTGCAAGGGCCACTAAGATCCGTAGTGATTGTGAGGGGAAAGTCACACATCATACAGTTAAATCATTCCAAATATAGGGTGAAATTTCAATATCAGGATCATTCTCCACTTATTGCAATATCCATGAAAGAAATTCTACAACAGAAGCACAGTGAGTACAATTTGATTTTTAAAAATATATTCAAGGCACCAAGCTGGGTATTTAATATAGTCTGCATTTCCGTGGTGCAATAGGTTTTCTATTTCAGACAGCTAAGAATCCCTCACAGATTAGTCTAATTTGCTAAATTGAGATACTCGGTGTTTTACTTTTCTTATCTGCCTTTTTATGGTCTATCTGGGTGGACTTAATTGGCACATCTGAGCAGATGAAATACCCTCAGTTAGGAGTCCTGATCTCACAGAGTAAATTAAGACTGATGCAGACAATTATGCACTGGAGCTGAGGATGAGAGGTGTGTGCAGAGCACGAAGCAGAATTAGTCTTCATTTGCATCTCAGCTTCGTCATTTAAAAGAAGCCAAGATGCTCTATATGAAACCTCCTTAAGGGAGTTAACTTTTTCTTCTCTCTTTAAAATACAGATTACTTCAAGAAAAGAAAAAGGGGGGAAAA
Source organism: Giraffa tippelskirchi (assembly GCF_054371585.1). Classification (NCBI taxonomy): domain Eukaryota; kingdom Metazoa; phylum Chordata; class Mammalia; order Artiodactyla; family Giraffidae; genus Giraffa; species Giraffa tippelskirchi. Next base: position 49,632,121 of record NC_137276.1, on the reverse strand, counting down.
AAAAGAATATAAGTTTATTTCTTAAGAACTTAGAAAGCAATTAACTCCCAGAAACTGATGACAAGAACAGTCAATAAATAATTATAGTTTCTGGGTCAAATCTAGATTAAATTTTAACCAAATTCAGATTTGTAGAGATCAAATGATTTGGGTTTTTTTGTTTGCTTGCTTTGTTTTTAAGGCACAAGCAAATCAGGCTCCACAATGTAATTTGGCCTTTGCCTAACTGTGACCTGAATTTGAGTGCAGTGCAAACAAAAATCTAATTGAAGGATAAACATCGGACAATCACAATGCAAAGGGACTGGCTCTAGACAAGAGGAACAGGCTCCGTGAAGACAATAAAATGGAGACAGGGCAGCTGGGAGTGTGAGAGGCACAGCCTTTAGCACCATTTCAAGCCAGGGTTGGGACCTGCAGAAATGTGAGGTTGTCCGCATCAAGCGATGGGAGAAACTGATCCCGGAGGCCATGCTCTTCTGGGTCCACGGCACCAGTCCACACTGACAGACCACTCCCTCCTGACCCAAACCACCTTCAGCTCCAACCCAACCCCAGACTTCTCACTTGCTGCTACCCTGGGCAAAAGGCCTCAGCTTTCTCGGCTCAGGATCCTGTCTCCTAGGGGGCTGTGAGGACTAAACCACTGGACCCGCAGAGACTGAAGCACTGCCAGGCGGTGAGCATTCACTAACGGCAGTTATCTTAGTTCTCATACAACCTCCTCCCCTTCCTCATGGATGCCCCCCTTGCTCAGGCCTCCAAATTTCGAATCCAAGAGGCTTTTTTCAACATTTATCCTCCTGGACTTGACTCCTCTTGGCATCTGAAAATAACAACAGCCCTTCCCTTCTAGAACTAGGCATGTACACAGCCAAACCCTCCAAACCAGGGTCCAACTCACCCCTGCCACAGAAGCCACAGTGCTCAAGGGCGGGGTGATGAAGACACCATTTTCCCAGACAATTTAGCCGTGTGGAGGCTTCAAATATTCTGTAACACGTACACAATGAATGGAGTCATCTGACTTTTTTAACTCCAAGCTATTCACACTAAATAAAGTTTAAAATGTGATAAAAGAAAAACCTTTAAGATTAAAAATGTATCAGAAACCAGTTTTAGCAATGACTACAGATTCAGGTTACACCACACCATGAGGAAAATTCTATCCCCATCCACATCAGACCTGTCAAGCTTTCTAGATATCCCAGCAACCTCCCCAAATCTTCATTCGGTTTGGGGTTTGGTTTCCAGTCCAGGGAGGCAGGGGTGGCTATGTCCTGATTCTTGGCACCACCGTGTGGCCATATATAGGTACTGCCCATTTCACCCAACTGCAAGTCCTGGCTTCAAACCCCAGCTCTTAACCAGTGAGATCATGGGCAAGTTGATAAACTTGAAGAAGCCAAGATAAAGTGTACACCCTGCTATAATTATAACATGTGACAGATATATATGCATAGGATCACAGACTGGAATGAGGGACTTCCCCTGCAGAAATAATGTGCCCCCAAAAGTAAAGCAAGTACTTTCCTTTTCAATGATGCACTGAAGTTTGAAGGTAAATGTGGCAAGTGTTTTAACCTGCATCCTCAGGTCCATATCAACATATCTGAACCACTCCACAGACCAGGCCCAGTGCTGGGACCAACCTCCTCCACAAAATCTTCCCTAAAACACCTCCATCTGATTTCATAACACTCTTCATCCTGGTAGGTCCCATTTGTGCCCCTGTTCCCTAAAAGACTGCAGATTCCCTGCAGGAATGGAGTCTTAGAATGGAGTCAGGCATTCACACAGTGAGAAAAAAGATAAAGCAATGGAGCTGACCTCATATCTCAACTGGGAAATGAACCAACTACACCGAGGGAACCAGGACTGATCAGCTGGCAGGGAAAGGTGCGTGCATGAAACGTGTGGTCTTCCAGGCCACTCTGGACTCAACCTGGGACACATATCACCCAACACTGAATGTGTCTTATTTCTATTAAGTGCTTGGCCCTGGGAGATCCCAGATCCTAAAGCAATGGATTTTACAGAAGACTTCACAACTGAGAGCCATACCCTAATGGAAACTTGAGTACCACAAAATTAAAATAAAAAATTATGGATGCTTTGTAAGATCTGTTAGCACTGACATGAGTAAGAACCAACAGAATATTTGCTTCTAAGAAGTGGCCCATTCATCATGGTACATAACCAGAGCTATGAAAATCAGGGAACACCATGGAGGGGACAGCCTGCAAATGCAACAGGACCGAGAAGAAAGCAGGATAAAAATGTGGAAAAGGCAAAATACACAGGCAGTGTAAAAGATGGTTAAAACTTACAAGACTGACATGAAATCTTGGGCTAAGTCAGAGAAAGTAGGATTGTAAGTGCTATTACCCAGATCCAGAAAATGTTAAGCTGTAGAAAAGGTCTGACAGGGTATTCCTGCTGAACATCAACTAAAATCAAAGATACCTAGTTAGGACTAACCTAGGGCTAATGAAAGACATAAGGCTCTCAAGTTGAGAGAACTAAGCGGGTGAGATGTCTAGGAATCATCCACTTTTACTTCTAAGAGTTCAAAACAACATTGTAATTAGCATGGCTATAATTTAAGCCCTGTTATATAAATATGTATAACTCAACACATATTTAAGTTCATAAGGTACCTGCCCTTGATATATATTTCTAAATTCTAACCATTAGGAAAAACTCATTTTCTATGTTGTACACTAGTTGTTGTTGTTCAGTTGCTAAGTCATGTCCTCCTCTTTGCAGTCCCCATAGACTGTAGAATTCTCTGTCCATGGGGTTCTCCTGGCAAGAATACTGGAGTGGGTTGCCTCTCCAGGGGATCTTGCCAACCAAAGGATGGAACCTGCATTTCCTGAGGATCCTTTACCACTGAGACACCAGGGAAGCCCCCTGTAAACTATATGGGGCTTTATTCTGATCATCAATCATCAAACCATGCTATTAATAAGATAAGAAATCCTAATCTTTTTCTTCACTCAAGGGGTTACCATTACAATTTCAATCTGCCTACAAAGATCAACAACAAAAAATAACAAAATACAGAATGACTGGCAGTTTTAAAATATCCTTAATATGCTTCTCAATCCTGAGCATTTTAGTTTCTTTTAACATCCCCCAATTCAAAGAGTACCAAGGGAGATGCAATATAAACATTTTAATGTGGATATCTGCAATTTAACAATTATCTGCCTTAATAACTGTAGCTATAAAATTTTAAGAGCTATAGTATTTTGGTGGCAATTAGAGTTATTGCTATTTCTGAAACTCATTTGAGATTCTACTGTAACTTGAGCAAAAATCTGACTTCTGATATGGCTTTGGATATAACAGTTTTACAATCTTAACACTATTAAGAAAAACTTATTGCTATGTATTTAAACCCATATTTAAAATTCAGTCAAAACAAACTGCTCTTGATCAAAACACTGATATACTTAAAATACATTTAATATTGACTCAATTTAATGGCAAGAATATTCATTCCATTTACAATCAATATGGTGAGATTAACACTTTTATTAATTCTCTACAGTAGTCAAGGAAAAATATGCCACTCACTGTTCAAGAGTATTGAGCAATACCCCTCAAACAACTTTACAAATATGGAACATGCAAAGTAACTTTAAACTTGCAATAAGAAATGACAAATATTAAGCCACTCCTCAACCCTGTCTTGCCACGTAAGATATTACTGCAGTGTTGAGTGTAAGGGCTCTCTTAAAGACCTGGATCTAGGTTGCAGGTACTCAAATCATTTATGAAAAGAACTATGCTCCATCTACTTCTAAAAGGTTAGGTAGGGAACGTATGTGGCAATATGGATGGAGAACGTCAGCAGTTCTAAACAAGAAGAAAAGAATATCAGGTCAATCTTCATTCTCGAAGGTTAGTGGGAAGCTACAAAATTACAATAAACTGGGTCTCCCTACACTGAGAAAAAAGAAAAAACTGTTGAGGATTGGGAAAAAAATATCCTGGGAGCAAATATTTAAAAAGTAATCTGAAAAAAAAAGTAATCTGTTAAGCAGATTCTCACATCCCCTTGAGTTTCTCAGTGCTCTTAAGCAAGCTAAGGCCTGAGACTTGAGTCACACAGCGTAGTGCTCTGTGAGACACAGTGGACACTGCAGTGTACACACTTGTTTTCTTGGTTCACAGAAAGTGTGTGGCAACAGGCAATGCTGACTCCACAAACTAACGTGTTCACCTTCCTTTTATCTTACTTACACCAGATACTGACAAAATCATGGAAATAAGAAGCCAAAGTTAGTCTCTAGCACACACACAAAAAAGACAGTAGGAAGGGTATCCTGGACATACGAAGCCCATTTCTGGCACCAAAAGGTTTAAATTCTTTAAACAACTACTTTTTTAAGACAAGGAAGGAGGGATTCAGGAAAGCAATCTTATTCTTTCATACACTAAAACTTAAACTTCAGCTCTTTGGGCTTCCTGGGGGTGCTAGTGATAAAGAATCCATCTGCCAGTGCAGGAGACCTAAGAGACACAGATTCAATCCCTGGGTTGGGAAGATCCCCTGGAGGAGGGCATGGCAAGCCACTCCAGTATTCTTGCCTGGAGCATGCCATGCACAGAGGAGCCCGGTGGGCTACGGTCCATAGGGTCGCACAGAGTCGTACATGACTGAAGCGACTTAGCATGCACACAGGTACTCCTGAAATTACTTCCACCCAGCATACACCACACAAGCCAACCTCCTCCTCCCCCCCAGCCTTGTAGCAAGGCACCCACTCTCCAAAGGAAGGCACACAGTTCCTGCTTTAGTCCTTTGCATGCCTCTTGACTCAGCCTTCCCCTTAAGCTTTTCTTCTTAGACTTGCCCCCAAATCTGAATGATGACCCAGAAGTAGAAGCATCTTGGGTCAGCTCCACTGAGGATTCAGGGGCTCTGATGGTCCTATCACTGGCTCAATGGACATGAGTTTGGGTAAACTCTGGGAGTTGGTGATGGAGAGGGAGGCCTAGCGTGCTGCAGTCCATGGGGTTGCAATGAGTCGGACACGACTAAGCGACTGAACTGATGGTTCTATTGGGCTAAGGCTGCAGGAAGTCCAATCTTTGGATGAATAGGGGTCTAACACACTAAGCTGGACCAGAACTCTTATTTATTAATAAATCTGCCACTTACAATAAAACACGGCCCCTGTGGACTGACCTTAATCGTTGCTTATAATAATCTTCATCTCCATCGTCTCGGCATCTCACTACTTTCCGACCTCCCCCCGTGGCTTCAGCTTCTTCCTCAGAACTTGGAAAAAAGTCATCATCAATCTCCTGCACAGTGACTTTCTTTTGCCGTTTCCGGCGATTGAACACCAGCCTCTGCTCCCAGTCAGTGACTTCCCCGGACAGGTTGGCGCCCACCGCCTCCTCCAGCTCCTCCTCGGTGGGTAAGTACTCAGACTCTTCACCCTCAGAGTCCCCCTCTGCCTTTGGTCTAACATCACAATCCCAGGGTTTCTTTCCCTTTAGCGATCCCACCTGCCCCTGGAGCTGAAGAGCCCTTTTCTGGAGTTTCTTGATGTGTTTTTTCAGGCGTTTATCTGTTTTCGATAGAACTTTGCCTCTCTCGTCTGGTTTGTTTTCACTGAGTGTTGAACTCAGCTCAGAAGTGGCCGAGGCTGGAGCTTTTTTAGCTGCTCTTTTATTACAAGCTTGCTTCTTTCTTTCAAAGGACAGTTTCGCTTGATCTGCCAAATACTTTTCAAAGCCCGATGCTTCGTTGAGCATTAGTTTTCTGGGCTTTTTCTCCTGCTTCTGAGGGATCTTGGTACCAAAAGGTGTCATCTGACCAGTGCGGACAAGCTCTTCCCAAGCGTTCTCCTGAGCGGGCATGAGCATGCTGCCAAGGCAGGACGGCTCCGCTTCTGCAAAAGGGATGACAATGCATTCGGTACTAACACAAAACTTCCCAGGAGAACAACAGACATGTGTGCTACTCAACACATAGATACCAAAAAAAAAAAAAAAAAATCACTGATGTACTATAATATATATGACGAACAGAGTGAAATTTACTCTACTCCTATTCAAAAAGGTAACCTCTCAGTAACTTTTCCCAAAATACTGCATTATAAATATGCTTTCTGGGCATCCAAAGACAGACCCAGTCATATGTAACATACACAGAGAGAAATTTTGCCATGTTTCCTTATCAAGTAAAGAGTAGTCCTTCAAGGAGCAATCTCCCAAGTTTGCACATCACTGTTAACACCAGCACTGAGAGGGACTTAAATTCAAGAGACAGCAGAACTGAAAACAGAAATCTAAAGAATCAGCATGCACCTGAATAAGTTAGACATAAACAGTGGCTCTGCTCCGTTCAATAGGATAGTCACTACATGGCCATTTAAATTTACATTGAGAATTCATTTTTTCAGTTGTACTTGCCACATTTCAAGAGCTCAATAGCCACACGTGGCTAAAGGCTACCATGATGAACAACATAGACAGCATTTCCATTATTGCAAATACATATACTGGACGGCACCACATTAGATATGTAAAGTAAACCGACTGAAAGGAAGAACTAAAATTGGAAGTTATGCCATGATAATAGAAAGCCACCCAGAAATCATTCCTCTTTCATTGGCTGAAATTAATCCCTAGCAAAATTACTTTACTCATAGCCAAAATATCAAAGGAAGTAAGGCTTAACGGGAAGGAAACCATATTCTAACATCTCTTATGTCTTGCAGGCCAATAACACCAGCGCAGCTTTTCATTCAATGTGCACTAAAGAAAAACGTACATCAGAAAGTGCACAAATCTTAAGTGTACAGCTCAGTGAATTTTCAGAAAAATATACCCATACACACCTGAAGAAGGAAATAGCAACCCACTCCAGTATTCTTGCCTGGAGAATCCTATGGACAAAGAGCCTAGTGGGTTACAGTCTACAGGGTTGCAAGAGTAGGACACAACTGAGCAACTAAACCACCACATACCTGTACAGTAGCATCCAGATCAGGAAGCATAAATTACTAGGATCCCCAGATCCGCCTTTCATGGTGTCTCCCAGCTTCTAGCCCACAAGATACTGACTGACCTGTTAACACTGCAGATAAGTTGGACCTGGCATTGAACTTGGAAATGTTTGTGCTTGTGTCTGGCTTCTTTTGTTCAAAATTATGCCTGTGAGTCATGCTTGCTGTTGAATTTGGTTGCAGTCTGTTGATTCTCACTGCTGTTGTTAGTACAGTATTCTATTATGTAACTCTAGTACAATGTTTCCATTCTACTGGTAATGGACATTTGGGTAGTTTCCAATGGCACCCCACTCCAGTACTCTTGCCTGGAAAATCCCATGGACAGAGGAGCCTGGTAGGCTGCAGTCCATGGGGTCGCTAAGAGTTGGACACAACTGAGCGACTTCACTCTCACTTTTCACTTTCATGCATTGGAGAAGGAAATGGCAACCCACTCCAATGTTCTTGCCTGGAGAATCCCAGGGATGGGGGAGCCTGGTGAGCTGCCGTCTATGGGGTCGCACAGAGTCGGACACGACTGAAGCGACTTAGCAGCAGCAGTAGCAGCAGGTTTGGACTACTGAGAATAACGTTGCTACGAGTATTTCAGTACATATCCTTTGGTAACGCTATGTATATAATTCTTTGGGTATATTAAGCTTTGGTAGACAACACCAAACATTTCCAAAGTGGTTTTGTCAATTTTAAGTTCTATCAACAGTGTTTCAGAGTTTCAACCAATCCATATTCTTGCCCTTCCATTTTAGCTATTCTGGTAGGTGTGTAGTAGTACCATTCAGTGGCTGTAATTTGTATTTCCCTAAGTGACTTATGAACTAGGGAACGTCTACACAGATTTGCTGATCTTTTGGGTAGCCTCTTGTAATGAAAATGTCCAAATCTTTTGCCAATTTTTCTCACAGGTGGTCTTTAAAATGAAAAAAAAAATCTCTAGGAATTCTTCATACATTCTAGACTCAAGTCCCTGGATTAACACGGATATTGCAAACATCTTTTCCCATCCTTCAGCAGCTTGCCTTTTCACTCTCTTAAATGCTATCTTTCAGTGAACACAAGACCTTAATTATAATATAGTTCATTTATCAAATCTTTTCCTTTACAGTGAGCATTTTTGTGTCTTGTTAAATCTTTGCCCCAAGATCATGAAAATGTTTACTATACTATACCATAAAAGCTTTTTTTACCCTTCACATTGGGAGATCTACAATCCATCTGGAATTTACTTTAGTACACTATATAATGAGACAATCTTCACTTTATCTTCATGTGGATTAACCCAGCACACTTAATGAAAAGATGACTCTTCTCCACAGCACCCGTAGTGCGACATATATCATAAATTCAAGTGACCACATACGGGTGGGTCTGTTTGCTGGACCCTCTATTCTGTCCCATTGGTGTACTGGTCTACCCTTATGCCACTACTACACTACTGTCTTAATTACTATAGCTTAATAACAGGTCTGGATATTTTATTCTTCTTCAAGATTGCTGTGGCTATTCTTGACCCAATGCATTTTTATATAAATTTTAGAATCAGTTTACCAGTGTCACTCACCTCAGCCTACTCTTCCTACCCTACACCCTCTCCCTCAGAAAACTCCCTGAAGTTTTTATTGGGGTTGAATTGAAACTACAGAAGGATAGAACCGACATCATTACAATATTGTATCTTCCTATCTATAACCATGGTGTATCTCCCTCATTTGTATTCTCTCAATTTTTCAATGACATTTTGTTGTTTTTAATGTAGAGAGCACCAAAGAAAACTACTTTTTTAAACTAAGAGTTATTTCCAGGTATTTTGATTATAATTGCCATCTTTACTAAATTTTTATTTTTTACTCTTGCTTATATGTAGAAATATGACTGATTTTTCTATATGGACCTTGTGTTCAATGACACTGCTAAATTCACTTAGTAATTCCAATAGAACACCCACTGATTCTTTCGGACTTTCGATATGACCAATCACACATTCTGTAAATAGTGATGGTTTTATTTCTTTTCTTACATTACTACACTACCCAGTACAATGTAACAGGAAAGGTGATAGCAAGCACCTCATATCATCCTGGAGCAGAGGAGCAAAGCCAACTGTTGCAAAGTTTATCCCACCAAATTCCAGGAAAGGATTCTTTAATCAGACAATCCTCACAACGATTAAGAAATGGATCATTATGTGGAGAGCAGGAGAAAGGAAATCTCAGGGAAGCATGGGAGCAAAGAAAGGAAGGTCTACTATGCTTATGCCCATCTCAAGACAGACTTGGAAGGTTAAAGAATGTAGCCAAGGTCTATACCTGGGCAATAAAGAGCTGGGGTGCATAAAGCCTAGACACTCTGCTCTCCTGCCTCCCCAGACAGGGCACAGAGCACCAGGGAGAAGGAAGGGAGCCCAGAAAGGATGGAAGAGGAAGGGTGATAAGAGAGACCAGGAGTCTTAAGTGTTGGCTAGAGCCCCAGTGGAAAGAGATAACAGGAAACAGGAGTTCAAAAAAAAGGCAAGGCTATAAGTGTACAGGTTTGTAAGATACTAGAACCTAGGTGGCTAGAGAAGACATAGGGAAGGGGTAAGATTATTTGGGGAAACGTACTATTATAAAAAGAGGGCTCAGCAAGAAATTCTGAGAGTAATTACTATTTAAGATAAGCCTAGAAAATCTGGTCAAAAACAACTAAATAGAAATAGTCAGAAGGCTGAAAGGAAAACCAGGAGAGAGACATGGCCCTTCAGAGGCAGGGAAGTAGCAGCTGCTACAGACAGGCCAAGTGGAGCTTTTGGATTGGGGGAAGCAACAATTAACCCTGGGCTGACTTTTACCAAACAAATAATAGGAAGCAAAAGATAACAGCAAGTTCTAGGCAGCCAGATCAAGAAAAAGTGTTTTACCAATGAGAAATACAGCATTTCAGCAGCAGGAAGCACTGGTCACAGGCCCAGTGCATTCCGTAAGACAACTCTGACAGCACAGCTAATATTTTTTTCCATCACCTCAATTGAGTCTTCACAATTCTCTTGTCTTACTGAATGGAGCCAGCACAAAATATTTGCCTAAAGGGCTTAAATCTGTATTTCAACTAGTAAATACCTGAACAGCTACCAACAATTTCTAAACACACATACACACACACTGACACTCAAGACATTTCGTTTCAGAGCTTATGCATCTTCCCAAAAGGTTTTCCAAAAGACACCCATCCAGGTCAGTGATATAAGCAAAATCATGGCCATGAATTAAATAACCTGAATTAAGATGCCTTAACAACAGAACTGATGGTTAGAAAGCCTGCCAAATAGGTCCCAAAAAGATTTGTAAAAGCAATTCTATGAATGTTGACTGATGATACTGGGTCAACAAAATATAATTCAATCAAGATGTTAGGTGTCTTTATGAAATTAATTATGCAAAATGTTAAGATTTCTAATTTATTAAACGTAATACTAAATGGGCACCAGGAGCCTCTATTAGGCTGAGTTAAAAACTTACTTTCATTCTCTGAAGCCCTCAAAGACTTATAATTTGTTTCATCTCACAGTTTCTCTCTCTCTGAACATTCTCTATCTAAACATCAAAGAGCTGCTATAGAAAGATAGGAAAATACAAACAAGTTAAGACTAGTAGACCAAGGTTAGGGTTAGGATTAGGGTTAGACCAGGTTCTATAGGTGTAGAGAATAAAATGTCCTGTATTTGTTTTGACACTAAGCAAATAAATGTATCTGTCCAAACATCCAGGCTAGGACTGAAGAGACACCCTCCACTGAGCAGAGGCATCAGGCAGCAATTCGAGAACAGAGACACCATCCCCAGGATCCTCACCTGCATCCTCCTCCTCCAGACTGGCATGGTCAAGTTCAACCTTTACCTCTGCTCCTCCAAGGATGGCCTGGAGTCGTTTTTGTTTTGCTGTGATCTTCTTCAGCTGCTGTTCCTTAAATGGTAAATGTTGAATACAAAAAATAGCAGTGAAGTGATTAAATACAAAAGGCAGCATCATAAAATTTTAAACACTTTAATCAAGGGCAAAATCAAAATAAAACACAACAGCCATATATTACTATTACTACAGAGAAACTTATCTGAGTAACTGCTGCTTTTCTAGCAGGAAGGAGTGTGCTCCCCCAGGCAGCACCCCATCCCCACCCTCCTGACTGGGTGGCACAGTCCTCCACCTGCTAAGTAAGCACCTAAGCTCCACATGCACTGACTCTCCGCTGACTTGGGAGGTGGCGCTGCTCTACTTGGCGTCCCCATCACACACTGGGTGAATCACTACATTTGTTTCTGACTTTAGCAGCCAAAGGGCTATGAGGTCAACAGGCTATATGGCAAAGAAACACACAAATGTTCAAACAGTTGAAAAAGTCAGCCCCCTTGAAAATCTACCATATTTATGATTGTCCTTTATAGTACCCTACTCAATCACAACATTCTAAAAATAAAATCTATTTTGACAGACCCTTTTACTCTGTCCTCCCTGGGCCCCCCCTTTGTTTTGTCTTCCTCCTCCATCACCAGAGCTCAGCTATGTGGCCATTCCTAGAAACTCCCCAGTTAACTAGGCCTGTGGTAGGCGGTTCTTCTTTCCAAGGTCAAGAATGTTTAAACAGCAGACATGGGTGTGGGGCGAGGGGACGTCCTGATTATGGACACCATGTTGTAAGGACTTGTAATTTATCTTGCAGGTTTTCTCTCAGCAAATTCTCATTTAAAATAGCCTGTCTCTGAATAGCCTCTCTCTAAACATCAGAGAGGTGCTAAAGAAAGAAAGGAGTGGACAACCAAGTTAGACTAGTACCTAAAGTGGTCTAAGTACTGGTCCTCGGTGCTCTTTGAAACTCCAGCCCACTAGAAGCCCACTATTCACACACTCCCACAGAGGCCAGATGGTCCCCTGTCTGCTTTGGAGAGACCCCAGCTGCCTCACTCCACTGTGAGCAATGACCTGTGAGCTGTTGCTATGGAGTTAAGTGAGGAATCAGTGTGGTGAAGACCATGAACTCGTGAGTGGAAAGCAAAAAGAGGAGCCAAGGCTACCTAGACCCCCAAAGGTAAAGCCCAAACAGGCGTTGTGAGGACCCTACTCACTGCAGTGAATCAACTGCAAGCATTGTTAGTCACTCTGGACGGCAGCAATAAAGTGATTAAAACTAGTCATTTCTACCTCCTGCCGTATGTTGTTACGGAGTGTACGTTCTAAAAAATGTTTCAGACTTTATAAAAACAATGTCAAAGGTAATAGATATTTCCCTACCCTTAAGCCCAATAACCCTAAGTGCAGGCCCAGTTGGTGTGGCTGGGTGACAACTGAACACCTAAGGCCAGCCTCTTAACAACAGTGACCATGTGTGGGAGGGGCAAGGGCCATGTTGATGGGAAACATGGTGTAGACAGTCAGTACAAGCAGGAGCTGAGCAGGAAAAGAGGGCAAGTCCACATGAGATGAGACGGTGGAAGAGGCTGGCGGGCCAAAGACGAACCTCAGCTAGGGGAAAGAAAGTGGTGATGCAAGGGAACCCATGAAAGTACGTGAGTGAGGAGGCAAAAACCCAAAAAAGGGAACTTTGTCTCAGTTCTGAAGGTGCCTGTATATGTGTGTACATATTTTTAGGAACACTCTAAACAGAGGATGTTAAAGAGAAACAGCCAAAAAATTAAATGCATAAAATTTAATTCTCTATTGTAAATTTGCTTCACATCTTACAAGTACTTTTCAGAATACCTATTTCCTAAATATTACATGAGCTTAAATAATGACTTTTTTCAAAAATGCAAGACTTAAGTGCTTTCTAGAGTCACCTTGTTATACTTCTGTCGTTTTACAGAATCTAGTTTCCTGTTGATGTCTTTGTTGGTGGCAGCTTGAGGGCCAAGTTGTTCGATAATTTTATCAATCTGTCTTAGGGATGTTGTACATGACCTGAAAAGTAAGAGAAAATGTCTATTTTCCACTCTGGTAACATTTTTTATAGAATAATATGAAAAGAGGAATGCTAAAAACATGTCCCTTTTACTTCTCATTAACTAAAAGACAAAAGAAACTAAACCAGACTAACATATTCTTTTTGGCCACTAATAGAACTTGAAGAAAGGTTATAAATAAGACAACTGGTCATGTTTTTCATTAATCTGGCTAATTTTAATCCGCTTCTTCCCATTTGCAAACTGATTCATTCATTCTATAAGCATTTTAAGTGTCTATTCAAGACACTATGCAAAAATGATGGGCAATGTTGTCCTTTTATATGAAAAAATGCATACACTTTTTTTAAGATGATTTTTTGGAGTAGTTTTAGGTACACAGAAAAACTGAGGAGAAGGCAGAGATTTCCCATATACTCCTTGCCCCAAATATGCACAGACTACCCTATTACCAGCAACCCAAACATGGGTTTTTAAAGCCCATTATGGGAGTTTCCCAAAGTTTGGAAAAGGACTAAACATATTTAAAGATTTTCTTATATAAATCAGACATCTGTGATAGTATTTTTCTATTGCATGACTAGAAGACTTATTGCTATATTATTACACTTTGTAGTACCAATAGAAAAAGTCAATTTATAATAGATTGCTCCTAAAATAGACATAGAATTGCAACTCCCAACTTTCAGAAGACAAATTCAATACTGACACTTGTGTAATTTGCTCTCTGTATCCTTTGTGGATTTCAGCAGAGACGATGTTATCAATGCAACTTACTGGTGGTCTTGGCACCATGTGTCACCCTCTGTCTAGCATTAGGCAGTCTCATGACTCTGGCAGCACCCTGCTCTGTCACCTCTGCAGGCAGTGGACACATTTCCAAGGTCGAATGTGTAAGGTGTGAGCACATCAAGGTCCTCACACCTGAAGGTCAGGCTACAACTATTGGAGAACACCTGCTGCTCAAGAGGTTCAAAGAACACACCAGAAAACTGTTAGCAGAAAACAGGCCCTTTAAGTGCCAAGAGTTCCACAGCATCCTCCACGGGGTGTCCAACAGCTCCATATTCTTCCCTCCCCCCTCCTCCAGCTGCTCCCACCTGACACTGCACCATCCCTCCGCCTGGTCCTCCCCTTCTCTTTCCTGCTTGCAGCTCGCTCTGCTGAGAACACTGGCTATGGGAGGGCAGACTGGCAGTGGAGAGTGAGCTCACCTCAATCCTCTGCCCCCTCTTTCAACCCAGGTCCAGGCCTCTACACAACCAATGTACTCTGCTCAGCACAGCCCAGGTCTGTTTCTCCTCTAAAGCATAAGTAAGCCTCCACGGAACTTCACCTTTCCTTAGAGAGTCAAAAGTACAACGGAAGAAAGGAAAAGCAGGGAGGTATTTCTCACTGTTTCCAGAAATGCAAATCTGAAAATGTACCAAAAGACTGGTCCTCAGTTTAGGAACAGGAAACTAGAAAGAAATTATAGGATGGGGGGAGAGGGCCGGGGGATGTTCCTGGTATCTGGAGTAAGGACACATCAGATCTTCAGAAACACCTCTCCTGAGAACCATTCTGTGCACAAGCCTGCGAGATCTGGGCCACTCGGCGCTTCTCTCCAGGACATCATGTGTAAACAAGCTGCCAAGAACTGAACCGAGTAACTACTGTTTACAAGGCTCCTGAGGGCTGGGGTTTAAACACAGGTCAAGGACCACCCTTACTGACTCCATCTTCTGATTAAAGGTTCTATAAATCCTCTCAATTTCTGGACTACCATAGGTAATGTCTGAATTTTTCCGTCATAAGTAAAATCAGAGAGAAGGTGGTCCACACTCACGTGAGGTCGTCCAGGACTGACCGATACTCCTTCTCCGCCTCGGCAAGCTGGGCCACACGGTTGGCCTCATGGATGGCGCTGTCCACCTGCTGAAGCACCCCTTGCTCCAGCACATCCTGGTCATAGACATCTACACCCAACCCCTGCAGCTCCAGGGCCTGCGCACTGGGCTCTACTGCCTGGATCTGATGTCTGTCGATGTGCAGCAGGGCCGGCCCTCTCCTGGGAAGTTCCAAGAGACACCCTTCGGTGGAACTGGAGGGTCCATTAGCAGAGGAACAAGAGGGGAGGCTCTGCCCCAGCTCCACGTCGCCATCCTTCTCCTGCTTGATTGTCCCCTCTTCACTGCCACTGACATCCTGGCTCTGTGAACAGTCTTGCTCCAGAGTTTGACTTGAGTGGGGGACTCTTTCATTTGGCATCCTCTTCAGACTATCTAAAAGGAAAAAATTTTTCGGCAAGCCCATCAGTTATATAGAATTGTATTTATAAAGTTTAACAAATATTTTATAATTAAAGCAGATTGATTTCTCAAAAGACCAAGCAATAATCCTCCAATTATATAAATTCAAGTTTCCAAGTATTATTTTTCTTAAAAGAGCACAAGCTATAGATCTTCTTGAGTTCTGATAATAATTAAGAAAAATTCCCAACCACAACAGAAAAAGAAATGCAGTATCATCAACAAGAACCCTGGGGTAGCCAGCTGAGAAAGCTGGCAACCAGAATCCCAAGTGATGCCCACAGAGACGTCTCCAAATCAAGTGAAGTCATTTCACTGCTGCTTTCCAAGTGAGCCTCTGCACTGCATTATGGCACAAATGACCTATATTAGAGCTGCATGATCAAATGTAACATACAGATTTAGTAACTTAAGAAGAGACTTGTAGAGAGATTTTCTACAAATCTAACACTAGAAACTTTTAGGTTGACTATTTATTCCAATAAGTAAAACCTCTGAAAAGAGATAATAAATAACATCACTCAAATCAGAACCTCAGTTAGATTAATTAAAAGTCTCAAAAATAACTCCATTTCAATGCATGATATAATTTCTCACCAACAAGCTGGCAAAAACATGATGACTGATAATATCCACTACAGGCAAGAAAGAGCCACCTTCACATAATGCTGGTGGGAATATAAATTAGTAAAATTCTTTTGGAAGGCAGTTTAGCAATATCTACCAAGATTTAAAATGTACCTTACTAGGCACTTATTCCAGAGAAATATTCACATATACACAGGCTATTTATTGTAGCATGTTTAATAGTTTTAAACTGCCATTAAGTATTCTCAACAGTAACAATATAAAAGCCAAGTAAAATGAAAAGCCACATCGTATGAAGGCATTTATATTGGGAAAAAATGTGTACCCACATCTGTGTGTATGGAATGATACATACTAAACCTGCAGCATTGGAAGGGGGGAAACAGAAGGAGAAGGTAGGAATAAAGGGGAACTTTCACATTTTACAAGAAATCAGGAACTCCTTGAAAAAAAATGTGTTTGCTATACTGCCTGTATAACTCCATCTAATAAATACTTTTAAATAATTTTTTTAAAGTGACAGCTTATCTTTTTATTTAACTGTGAATAAACTCTTTATTTCTATGAAATGTTCACAGGTTCCCCAACAAGCTCCACTCATTCCTCATTAAGTAACGTGATGCCAGTGGCCAAGCACTAGGATACCAAGATGCCAGGAACTTAGTGTCACCCTGCCCCGAGGGGCTCACTCTCTACTGGAGAAGCAGGCCAGTGGGGCAGGTCGATAAAAGAGACACAGACAAGAGGCCAGGTGGACAGGGCACTGGATCTGGAGTTCAAAAAACACATACAAACTGAGTTTTGAACATGTGACCCAAGATCTGATACACATGAGCGGTTCACACATGTGGAAAGGAAGGCTCAGAGAGGAATCTAAAATAACAAGTCTGGTCTGGACAACTGAGTCACTGGTGAATTCAGTCACGAAAATTTGAATCAGAAAGGAAGCAGATGCAAAGCAGCCAAAGCTGTCCGGCCAGAACGCAGGCAGAAATATGAACCTGGGCTCTAGAGAAAATCTGGACAAGATGTGGAAATATCAGCAGAGTAAACAGCCCCAGGGATCCCAGGGCTCTGACAGGTACCAGACATTCTTTTAGAGGATAAGAAGCTAAGGTTGAAAAGGTTAAAAGTGAACAGCAGAGAAAGAAAATTCCTCCATCTAGGGCCTTTCTGAAAGGATCAGATTGGCACTCTATTGCTTTCAACAGAGAGTAGGATCCTGGCTCCGAGCCTTCATACTAGCTGGAATTTTTTCATTGTTCTTATTTGTATGTATACAACGATTCCCTTTTCAGTTCTTAAAAAATATACTAATCAATCAAAATATTAACTAATAACTCTGGAGTGCAAAGACAAGGTTAAAATAATGATGTTTGGAGAAAACATCTAATAAGGAGTTAGGAGGGAATGGTCAAATGTGGAAAATAATATGGCAAGTTCTGAGGAAACTACAAAGGTTCCAGTGGATTTGGAAAGTTGATCAGTGGTTATCCTAGTAAAAAAAATCTTAGCAAAGCAATGGAGAAAAAAAATCAGACTGTAGTGGGATAAGAAATGAGTAGATAAGGAAATAGAGGCCTAAGGATAGGCTATGGCAGAGAGATCACTGGAATAATAAAGTAATCAAAGGATGGGAAGGAAAATTTGGTCAAGAAAAACTATAGGATGAATAGCTAGTGGGGACTAGGGAGATAATCTGCAAAGAAAGTGGTATATGAGACAGCAGCAAGTACAGAAGTGACGAGGGCACAGCACATCTTTCTCTGACTCTGGCAGGAGGATGACTCCTGATGGACCTAAACGTACAGATGCAGAGGAGAGAAGCTTAGGCGGACCATAGAGAAAATACTCTATAAGGTAGAAAATTTGGGCATTACCTGAGTCACAGGACATAGTTGGGATGGGAAGTGGGGGAGAGTAAGAATCTGAATTAAGTAAGCTGTAGAAGAGAAAAGGTGATGGGGAACAAACACTGGTGACAGGTGTGGAAGGCCTACCAGAGGCTAGCTCCCCAACCAGGAATTGCCAACAATCCCAATTTCCTCCTTCAGCCATTAGCAGTCCCAGGGGAAATGCCAATGTTGGGCATCTTCAGAGTAGAAAGGCAGATGTAGCTTGGGGGGTAAAGATGCTGAGGAGATATGGCAGAAGTCAATACAATGTTGTAAAAACAATTATCCTCCAATTAAAAATAATTTTTTTAAAAAAGATGCTGAGTATTTCAAGTAACTGACCTTGGGGTCCAAGCTGGGTAGATTAGAAAAAAAAAAAAAAAACAAGCCAGAAGGCACTGAAGAGGGAGGAAGGAAAAAGGCAGGGGAAAAGGAAGAAAAGAAGGAAGAAAGGAATTAAGAAGCCACTTGGAGAACAGACCAAAAGGCAAGTCTCCTGGGAATAAGAGATGAAAACTAGGAAGTTCTGGTTAGAAGGTGGAATTTCAGAAGTGAAATAAATCATCTGACATTCAATAAATATTTACTGAGTCAATTACACCAGACAATGTGCGATGTTAACGAGTTTCTGTCTGCATAGAACTTAGAAGCTCTTGCATATGACACATATTTTAAGAATTATATATATGTATTTACATAAATATATGTGTGCTTAGTTGTTCAGTCATGTCCAACTCTTTGCTCCCCCATTGACTGTAGCCCGCCAGCCCCCTCTGTCCATTGAATTTCCCAGGCAAGAATACTGGAGTAGGTTGCCATTTCCTTCTCCAACATAAATAAGTATTTATACATAAATTACACACACACAAATGTAACTGTGGTAACTGCTATAGGAAAGTACAGACTTCTTTACAACAAAATAACAGAGGAGCCTAACTGATATTATAGAAGTAGGTGTGATGTCAGGGAGACCTCTTTGATAAACTGATATGTGAACCAGCATCTGAAGGATGAAATAACAGGCCAAAAGTGAATATTTTGCCAAGAAACAGCATGTGTGATTTCTAAGGCTGGTTAAGAGTTGGTGCTATTGAAAAACTGGAAGAAGGCTGGAGCATTGGGAGAAATCTTTATTGCACACGAATTACAGAGTTAAAGGAGCTCATAATGACTCCATTTATTTACAGAACGTCTTCTAACACTCTGCAAGGCTTAACCATCTGGGAAAACAATATCTTCATTGTCCTCCTTTAAGCACTGGGGCATCTGTGGGAGGCCCTGGATACCGGTTTGGAGGTTTAGTTGGGAAGGGGAAGGGATGTACTTGAAGATGGAGCCATAGGCAAGGACCAGATCACAGGGAGCCTAGGAAAACATGAACTTGGATTTTTCTCCAAGTGTAATGGAGTGACTCTTAACAGTTTCAAACAGGGTGATAATGCCATGACCCAATTTATGTTTGTAAAAGACCAGCTGGACTACGGTATGGATAATGGATTGGAGGAAACAGCGCAACATGGACAGGCTGGGACGCGTACGGGTGACAAGTGACAGGAGCTTGGAACAGGGTGACAGCAGTGAAGATAGATTCTACGTGCGAAATCTTTATGCTACAGCATTTATATGCGGACTGCTCAATCCTCCTTCACATACGCCCACTTTACTATATCAAGTGCCTGACTTGTTTTTACCCCAATTGTCTCTTTCAAATAACAACTCCAGTTTTAACCGAGATCAAACAGGGCCGGGCTGACCCTAAGGGGGAGTGGGGGGGCAGGACACAAAGCCAGAAAGTTGATACTTAGTCGCCGGCCCCCCCCCGCCCTCGGCGGAGCCAGAGGCGAAGACCCCCCCACCCCCACCCCGGTCCTCCCAGGTGAGCGCTCCCTAGCGTTACTTCCGGCCGCAGGTGAGCTGGCGCGTTAGCCGCGCGCCCAACCCGGGGGCCCACTCCTGGCCGCCCGCGCGAAAGGGCTCCATCCCGGCTGCCCGGGATCCAGGCGGGGCTGCGGCCGCCAGGAGAGTCGGAGCGGGCCCCGGACATCTCCCGCCTGACATTCAACCAGGCCGCCAGAACACTCACCCTAGGGCCGCGCGGCCACCCGTACGGAAACGTACACGCAGCAGCCGCAGTCAGCAGCCGTAGAACTTGGACTAGGACCGGGCGCGGCGCGTGCGTCTTCTTACGTCTCCTGCCCGCCGTAAGCACCGCCCCCAACAATGACCCGCCGCCCTGCGTGGGCGGGGCCTAGAGCGCATGCGCCGGCTTTAGGGGTTATTTTGAAGCCGGGCGAGGCCACGTGGTTTGAGCTCGGGACACAGCCGTGCTTTTCTACCTGGGAGCCGAGTGCCGAAGTGGTCCTGGTTGCTCATCTCTGGCTTGTGGCTAGCTCTTCACGCGTGGCGAAAAATACATCTTTAGTAAAGGCCATTATAAGAATTAAAAGACATGTTTCCAGAAAAGGTAGAGAGGGATACGCAGTGTGCCGAGCGACTGTGCTGACAATTAACCATGAACCCCAAAGAGAAAGTAAGCTTGGGGAAAGGAGCTGTCTTGAGCGCCGCACGTTTCAGTAGCCTGCTGAAATGTCATCTGGCACGGCTGTTCGTATGTGAGGAACAGGGAGAGGGCTTGTTTATCTTTGTTTCCCCTCTTACACACACACACCCGGGTGGTGTGTGTACATAGTGGGCCTACGTCAGTGTCTTGATTCCGTTAGTCAGTCCCTTAATATTTGTCCTCAGATCAAAAAGGTAAGGAGGCTTATCTATCTTTGTTTCCCCTCTTACACACACACACACACACACACACACACCCAGGTGGTGTGTGTACATAGTGGGCCTACGTCAGTGTCTTGATTGCGTTAGTCAGTCACTTAATATTTGTTCTCAGATCAAAAAGGTAAGGAGGATTTTTGAGCCGGGTGAGAATTCAGCTGGGAGCATTTGAAGAAACAAGATGGTCACACACAGGTTCAGAACAAAGGGAGAGAAGTGAGCTTCACCTGAGGAAGGAGTAGCCCCCTTTGGGTGGCAGCTGTATCAAACAGCAGCTTCTTTGCCCAGAGATGGCTGCTCTGGGAGAGGGTGGATTTTCCAGGGATTAGCGCCAGAGAGCCTTCTGGGAGCAAGTGACTGTGGGAAGGATCTTCCGGGTCTGAGTAGGAAAATGTCTTACTTTGATGTCTGAAGTTGGACAGTAGGAAAAGGGAGTGGGAAGTGTACTTATGACATTCAATAATAGCACTGTATCTGTCCTGTTGGCATTGCCAATCTACATATGCCTAGAGCCATCCACATCAAAATAACTTTTCTTTTTTCAAAAGGAATAAAGAATTCTAGTCATGTCGTGAATAAAATATTGAAAATAGTAATGCATTAGTAAGATATTCGGAGAAGGCAATGGCACCCCACTCTAGTACTCTTGCCTGGAAAATCCCTTGGATGGAGGAGCCTGGTGGGCTGCAGTCCATGGGGTCTAAGAGTCGGACACGACTGAGTGACTTCACTTTCACTTTTCACTTTCATGCATTGGAGAAGGAAATGACAACCCACTCCAGTGTCCTTGCCTGGAGAATCCCAGGGACGGGGGAGCCTGATGGGCTGCTGTCTATGGGGTCGCACAGAGTCGGACACAACTGAAGTGACTTAGCAGCAGCAGCAGCAGTAAGACATTAGTTTGAATGCTTGAATGGGAGAGCAATTCTTCCCAGATACATAGTGGTTACCACTTTGAGAATGAGGTCCCCTTTTTAATGTGTACTGTTTTGGTGAGCCCCTATAAATCATTCAGAATTTGGACAGGAAGCAAATGGTACACTAAGACTAGGCAGTTGAGGAAAGTTAATACCAGTGTTTACAGAGGTGTGGGCAGGATTTAGGAAAACAAAGCAGGATGGGATAGTAACCCTGGGACTAGTGAGAGGCCAGGAGCCTCTTTTGCCATCTGTTTGGGGCTAGATTGCATCCCTCAATTCATCTGAAATTCTAACTCCCAGGACCTCCAAATACAGAACTGTATTTGGAGACAGGGTCTTTAAAAACCCTAAAAACCATTAATTAATTTAAACTGCGTTCATTAGGGCGGACCCTAATCCAATGTAACTGGTGTCCTTGTAAGACGGGGAGGTTAGGACACAGAGACAGAACGAAGACCTTGTGAAGACACAGGGAGAAGATGACCATCTACAGGCCAAGGAGAGAGGACTCTGAAGAAAACAACCCTGCCAGCACCTTGATTTCATACTTCTGGCCTCCAGAACTGTTTATTTCTATAATTTAAGTCACCTAGTTTGTGGTACTTTGTACGGCAGCCCTAACGAAATAATAGATACATCATCCCTGGTCCTGAAGGGATCATGGGAGGACCTGGGTTCAGAAGACAGTAGCTGAATGGAGAAGACCACTTGACCAGAAAAATGCAACAACCTGTGGTCACTCAGCAGGGCTGGCCTCACTCTCCTCCGTTATTTCACCTGCTGGAGCCTCCCATCTCAAAACCACTGAGAGGTAATTCCCTGGCAGTTCAGTGGTAAGGATGCTTCGCTTCTACTCTTGGGGGCACAGGTTCGATCCTTGTGGGGAACTGATACCACATGCTGAGGGGCACAACCACAAGCAAAACAAAAAACACTGAGAGCCAGAGGACAAAGGAGCCTGTTGATGCCCGTCCATATGGATCAGTCTCTTAGAGCACAGGGCAGGGTAGAGAGAGATGGAGAATGAATCTGGAACATCAAACAAATATGCAACTTATCCCATGCAATTAAAATTATCCTTTTAATATCCCTTTAATTTAGAAAATGCGTGATGATTCAGAGTCACTCTTAATTCAGTAAAGCTTTTTTACATGAATTTGTATTTAGTTAATTAAAGGATCTTAAAGTTTCCCCTGACCTCTCTAGACAGAGAGTAGTAATAAAGTCCTACTACCAGCAGACTTTGTTGATTCCTGTGCCCACCTGAACATACAGGACCCTTCTTTTTGTCCAGGCCCTTAAAAATGAAATTAGTGTACTGTAAAGGAGAGCCCTTCTACCATGTGAGGACACCACAAAAAAGATGGTGGTCCCAGAAGTGGGCTCTCACCAGACACAGAACCTGTTGGCATTTTGATCTTGAACTTCCCAGCTTCTAAAACTGTGAGAAATTTCTGTTGTTTGTAAGCCCAGTCTATGATGTATTGTTAGCAGCCTATATGGACATAGAATGTAATAGTGGGATTTTTAGTAACTTGTTTGTAATACTCATTTACAGACTGAGATATCTAGATGTCAATCAAGACCTCTTCTTTCCTCCATATTCACTCAGTCCCTATTGGTTCTGCATTATTGTTTTGGATTTTAATGCATTTTACTTAACAAGCATTTGTACAGCCCTGACTGGGGGCCAGGTTTTGTCCTGAGTGCTTTACAAATATTAACTCATTTAAATATGACTAGAGTCATCCTCCTGCCTTTACTTTCTATTTAGTTATCAGTGTAAGAAACTCTCCCCCTGCCCTTATAAAGCAGAAGAGCTAAGTCGACTCTCTTTTAAAAATTTCAGGGTAGTGACGATGCATCAGTTTGGTTCTCCATTCCCCATAACCATAGTGGAAAAAAGGTGTACTGGAAGTGCATTGAATACTGTGCAAATTTGATAAATCCAAAAACAGAGGTAAAAGGGTGTTGTTTAGAATTATCTTGGCAACCACTGGAGAATAATGTTAAATGTATGTTGAATAAATGAGCAAATAATTTTAAGAACAAAGGCCATATAAAACCATATGATTCCATTGAAAATGTGTATATATATATATGTATATATATATGTATATATATGTATGTGTGCATGTGCACAGTGTGTATGGTGGGGGAGTATAAGGTAGGCATAAGGGATGGTCTCCTTACTTTTTGGTCACACCTCCATCACTATCTCTCTCATTAATAGAGTCTCTATGTCTCTTAATCTCATTGTTTCATATATTCTGTCCAACTTTGTTAGTTTCCTGATTTTTCACAAATCCCTCCCCGGTTACTTTTGGGCATTGCTTGCTTTTTTCCTAAACGTTAGGGTCATTTTGGTAATCTTCAGCAAACACCTTGCTCTCCAAAGCTGATATAGAAAGAAGAGAGCAGATATGTGTAAGCAGCTATTTTACTCAAACTTTAGAAGGAGGTAGCGGTGTGCCCTGATTTTAGCAGGTTCCACTATTTCAGTGAATTTTATTGTCAGTAGCCAGCATTGTGACTATTCTCTGTAGCTGTACATTAAGGAGATGTCTAAGGAACCTGTGGTGATTCTGAACACATGAGAAGAAAAGTTATCATTGATCTATTCTTCATATCAGTGGAAACTGGTTACTGATAAGAGTGTGAATGTGAAGAATTTAGCAACTGTAAGAATAACCTGAGGACATGGACGTGTCCACAGGATATAAGATTCCAGCTAAAATTCATGGAAAGAGGGTAGATTGACATAGAGCTTCGTGTGCTGTACAGTGTGGAGCAATTTCACATGTTTGTTCTCTATCAGTATAGCTCCCTCTGAGCAGCCAACTCTCAGAGAGTGCTATTACACCAATGGCCACTAGAGGAAGCAGAGCATCAACTCTGGGTTGATTTCAACAGATACATTTGCTTGAATTGCTTCTATTGTGAACAAAAGTGGAAGTCGGGGTGCTCCCTGCTCAAAAGCCAATAAAGAGGCAAGGTTGGTGGAAAGGAAAGTTTGCTTTATTTTGGATATAGGCAGCTGGGGGGAGGGGAGCGAGGCATGAATGTGGGGGACACAGAGGTGAACACGGCAGAGTCCCTGCTCTCATGAAACTTACATAAAATCAGAGGGAGAAAACCACAAATGCTTTAAGCAAAAATATGACATAATAAATGCTATTAAGGAACATGAAATAGGATAACATCTTAAGAGAGTGACTGGGATGCCATCAGGCCAGTGTGGAGTAGTATTCGATAGGAGACATTATAGCTGCAATCTGAATGATAGGAGGAAAGTCACTGTGTGGAATTAGGCAGAAGAGGATTCTTGACAAGAAGTAGTAGAGGGCATGTGTGCGGCTGGACCACTCAAGACGGCTCTTCTCTTGCTCTCTGTGCATCTGCTGCGTGACCAGTGCCTGTTTCACCTACACCCTGTTCACATGCCTGCTCTTCCTACATATTTGCCCCAAGCCCCAGCCAGTGACTGTTTTTATCGAAGGGGCGGTGAAGAGCCTGCTAGTTTCTCTGGTAACCAATGAGCCAACGACAGATGTCAGTTCCCCCTGTAACTGGCAATTTCCCCTTGCCAGAGCAGACTGCTGCCATGCCCCATACAGTGGGATGTCACTCCAGGACGCTGCTTCAGTTGTGTACACTCCCCCTATCCATTAAACCATTGATGGCCCTGTCACTGACTCAGCTCTTTCTTTGGTCATAAAGCTGGTCAAGCACAATCCTTGTAGGCCTGTGGGGTGCAGCCCAACAGCAGGGAAACACAAACTTGGCAAATTTACACACTAGAAATTGGGCCACTGTGGCTAAAGCCATGGAGGGCAGGAGCTGGATACCTAAAGCTCTGTCAACTAGGCCTAGAATTTGGATGTTATTCCAAGTGCAAATCAAATCCACTAGAAATTTAAGGAAGTTACATGATAAAGTTTTATTTTAAAATATTTTTGTATATGGGTAGTCACAGGTGAGGGGCTAGTGGTAAAGAACCCACCTGCCAATGCAGGAGATGTAAAAGATCCAGGTTTGATCCCTGAGTTGAGAAGATCCCCTGGAGGAAGGCATGGCAACCCATTCTTGTATTCTTGCCTAGAGAATCCCAGGGACAGAGGAGCCTGATGGACTACAGTCCATAGGGTTGCAAAGAGTTGGACACAACTGAAGTGACTTAGCACACAGCACAGCCATAGGTTAACAAAATTCCGAGCCCAGAAATAAGCCCACATATCTATAGTCAATTGATTTTCAACACTAGTGCCAAGACCATTCAGTGGTTATCTCTTCAACAAATGGTACTGGGAAACTGGATTTTCACATGTAACAGAATAAAGTTGGCATCTATGTCATACCACAGACAAAAATCAACTCAAAATGGATCATAGACCTAAGTGTAAGTGCTAAAACTAAAGCTCTTAGATGAACACTCAAGAGGTAAATCTTCATGACCTTGGATTTGGCAGTGCATTCTTAACTATGACATCAAAAGCACAGCAATAAAAGAAAAAAATAAATCAATTGTACTTACCAAAATTAGAAACTTTTGTGCATCAAAGGACACTCTCTAGAAAGGGAAAAGACAACCCACAAAATTGGAGGAAATATTTATTTGCAAGTCTTTTATTTGATAAGGGTCTAGTTTTCAGAATAACAAACTCTTCTGAATCAACAACAAAAAGGAAAGAAAAGCCAGTTAAAACAAGCAAAGTACTTGAATAAACATCTCTCAAAAAACATTGGCTAAACTTATCAGATGTGGTCTGAGTTAATATTGTCTAGAAAGAGAGCCAGTTTTCTTTCCTCCCACATTCGGGAACAGAAGGATCTTAAAAAGCGATGTTAATAGTAGTGATTTTGAGGGGGGTGGAGTGTATACGCACGTTGCAAGATTAAACTCCCATTTCAGCCTATTACATCCTTATTCATTTTTTTCTCCCCCATATTTGGAGCTAGCAATGTGTCTGACCCTTGGAAAGGGGAGAAGTAAATGTCTGAATTTTAGTTCATGAGCTTCTCTCTGGGCTGTCAGTATGGTAATATTCTAGAAGTCCTTATTATTTACTTCAAATTCCAGTCCTTTCATAAAGCTTTCCCACCACCACCTTCAGGCTGCACTTCCTTGCTCTCTGAGTCCAGCACAGCACTCAGCAGACTGTTCTGTAACTGGCTGGGCCAGCGTCCATTTCCCCCACTGACGAAGAACTGGGCTCTCTGCTGCCCCCAGCAGCTCACCCTTCCCCTCCACGGGCACCAAATGCCACTCCTAGCCCTGTCCCCTTCTCCCTGAGCTACAGCGACTATCAAGCACTTCAGATAAAGAGGTCCAGCTGCTGCCTCTCAATGCATCAGCCCCTTGGGGACCCGCGGATCTCAGAGCCATCAGTTATTGTACTAAGGTTGTACCAAGCGGTGAAGCTTTAAAAACTTGCCTCCTCCAGCCTGGCATGAGCCTCTACCCACAACCCACCTCATTTCTGCGAGGGCTGTGTTTAGAGACCCACAAATTCCTCAAGATGCTTTTTAAGACTTCCTGCTCTTTCCTGGCAATTTGTTAATCAGTTTGTGGCAGCATAAATAAAATTAGAGGGTTTAATTAAAACTAATGAACGAGTGAGTGGAGACCAGCCTGGCTGCTTTGCTTTCTGAGTCTCAGAGCAGTAAATAATGAAAATGTCACACGGCAAGTTATATGGTTTAGCAGAAGTGAAGGGCCAGCAAAAAGGAGGCCACAGAGAGCTCCTCCACCGGGGTGTAATTTGCAAGGAGGTGGAATCCCCATTTTAGTGTAACTTATTAACTAATTCCACAGGAACTGTTCCAGTTTTCTGGCTCTTCCCGCCACCCCCCCAAAAAAAGAAAGAAAACAGTAGCACACAGGATGTCCATTCTTTGTGTAACTGTGGCGAGCTTTAATGTTCTGATCCTCCAGGAAGGGAGCAGTGGACACAATGATAAGGCCATACCGTAGTCACTTAGTGGGCAGAGGTCTGGAATTCTAACTTTCTCAATGTGGAGGAAATAAAAGGGAGAAGTGTCACACATCCTGCTTGCTTTTCTCTTTTTTTAAAAAAATCTTTATTGAATTTGTTACAGTATTGCTTCTGTTTTGCATTTTGGTTTTTTTGGCTATGAGACATGTGGGATCTTAGCTTCCTGACCAGAGTTGAAGCTGCACCCCCTGCATTGGAAGGTGAAGTTCCAACCCCTGGACCACCCGGGAAGTCCATCCCGCTTGCCTTTCAAATGCTTTCCCAGCCGTTCATGTAGGTAAAAACCTGCTCATGATTGTTTGGGCTTAGACCTGGACCCCATTTAATCATAAAGTACATTTTGCACGGACTTACTAAGGCATTTTCCAGGTATGCAACGACCATGCAGACAGGAGAAACAACCCTCCTCCCAATATCCACCTCTCCGGTATAAGACCTGCATCCACCTGCACGGTAGCTGGTCACCTTCAAGGTAATTCTGTGCACAGATGCAGGCATCTGATGATTCATTTTGTCCCTGAGTGGAGGCCTGCCCAGGCATTTACGTGTTCAAACAAATCTTCCCTTATTATGAATTGCTTCCCTTTTATTTTATGCAGCTGGGGCTGAATTCAAACAACTGTGTGCATATGTGCAGGGAGTGGTAAGAAATATTTATTACAGAAATGGATGCCTCACACGTGATTCTGCTTGGTGTTTATGAAATGGATGGGAGGTTGACACGTGAGGTTCTGGAATGGTCTACTGGAGAGTTTCCTTCTGCCTTCCTGGGTCTAACACCTTTGGAACAATGTTTCTCCAGATGGGGGCCGATGCATACCTACATCAGCATCATGTGCTTATTATAAACAGGTTCCCAGGCCTTCCCTGGACCACAGAACTGGAATTCCCAGGAGTGGGCTGGGAACAGGACTATCTTCCCAGTTCCATGAGACCCGACACATAATAAGAAGAGGTCCCTGGGACTTCTGGACCAGGGGAGGCCCTTTTGACTCCTTTCCCCTCAGGGATTCAGGGAACCTGTTCTCCTCCTTCGTCCTCATCCTCATGCACCTCCCCCCACCCTGGGAATTAGCCAACCATTCCTTTCCTTACATTTACCTCCACCTCCTGTTATCTCCCTCTATCAGCTTGGCCTATTTTGCACACCAGTATAACTATTGCGGAGTCTGGCAGTAATGTTTTCCATAAAGTTACACAGATTTATATTTCCCGCTCAAGAAATGTGGTATCCCATGCACCCCCGTTCATAGCAGTGCTGTGCACAACAGCCAAGACACGGAAACAAGCTAAATGTCCATTGACAAGTGCATAGATAAAGAAGATATGGTACATACATACAATGGAATACCACTCAGCCATAAAAAAGAATGAAGCAATGCCTTTTTACAGCCACGTGGATGGGCCTAGAGATTATTGTGATAAGCAAAATAAGTCAGAAAGAGAATGACAAATACATGATATCACTTATATGTGGAATCTAAAATATGACACAAATGAACTTATCTATAAAACAGAAACAAGCACAGACACAGGGAACAGATTTGTGGTTGCCAAAGAGGAGAGCAGGAGGGGGAAGGATGGATTGAGAGTTTGGGGGCAGCAAACGCAAGTTATTATATATAGGATGGATAAACAACAAGGTCCTGTTGTGTAGCACAGGGAACTATGTTCAATATCCTGTGATAAAATGTAACAGAAAAGAATATTTAAAAGAATATACATATGTATAACTGAATCAGAAATTTCTGTACAGCAGAAATTAACACTACATTGTAAATCAACTATACTTCTGATAAAATAAATTTTAAAAAAAAGAAAAGAATTGTGGTACTTTATTTGTAGTTGGCTGTCCTAGCTTGAGTCAATACAGAACTGATGCAGGTAGGGACGGAGGAACAAACGAACAAAAATTGACAGAGGTCCCAGGAAAAATCCTAATTTAACAAAACAATATTCAAGAAAAGTATGAAAAACGCTTTCAAACAATCAATGGCTTGGGATCACAGGTCTAAAGTTTTAAAAATCCATAATGGAGATGAGGACTGTGTACCATAGCCAGCATGGTGTGTATTGTTTTCTTGACTGAGGCCTTTGGTCTAGGAGGGAAAATGTCAGGTTCAGCAAGATGCCAAAGTGGAAGCAATTTGAAAACGGTTTGGAGATCAATTCCCTGCCCAAAAGGCCTAAACAAACCCAAACCCGAGCTTTTTACACAAACAATTAGAAATAAAAGCAAAAATTTCATCAAAGCAAAGATGTGTGCGTTCAACTTATTGGCCCCTTGGTGTCATTTAAATGAAATTAATGTGGAAGGCCAAAGAGATGGAGTCTGCATTATGCAATGCTCGGGAGACATGCCCACTATTTTGTTCCTAGTGTAGCAGAAATAAATTCTGCCTGCAAGCCTTCAGGGAGAAATAAGACATGTGCATAAGTAAGATTAATCAGTGAAGCTAGCATCGACCTAATGAGTCATCTTTGACATCATAAAACTTGAAAACATAAGGCTGTGGCCTGTCAGATATGTGCATTCTTATAAAAAACCAAACAGGGCTGCGAGGTGCATGGTGTGGGCGGCTCTTCAGCATGTTAGGCCCAGCAGAGAGGAAGTGATAGAAAAATGACTGCCTTGAGGTAGTTTTTCTTAAAATTAGTATGTATTTATTAGCTGTGTGGGGTCTTGGTTGCTGTGTGATGGCTTTCTCTAGTTGTGGAAAACCTGGGGGCAGGGGGGATAGGGGGGCGCCACTCTTTAGTTGCAGTGCACGGGCTTCTCATTGCCGTAGCTTCTCTGGCTGCAGAACACAGGCTCTGGGGCCTTGAGGCTTCAGTAGTTGTGGCACGTAGGCTCAACAGTTGAGGCTTGCAGGCTCAATATTTGTGGCACACGGGCTTAGTTGCTCTGTGGCATATGGAATCTTCCCAGACCATGGATCGAACCCGTGTCACCTACATTGGCAGCCATATTCTGGACTACCAGGGAAGCTCCTGCCTTGAAGTTTTATTGACCTACTGTGGGACTGCTTCTGTGGAGATGTGGGATGGAGTGCTAGGCTGAAGAAAAATGAAGGTTTGGGGATCCATGTACCTTCTCCCCACAGGAAGCCCCAGCCTTCTGGTCAAATGGAGCTCCCAGGGAGGCTGCATTTCCATCCAAACAAACCACCCACCAGGATTTCCTGGAGTACAGCAAAAGCTTCTGAGAAACTGGGAAGAGGAGAGGGACACAGAGAATGGACAGGACAAGATGTCCCTGGGGCAGGACCTACAGAAGTTTCCAGGCCTGCAGAAGAGTGTTTGGAGTGGCCTTGTGTCCACCTCTGCTGCCAGTTTTCCACCCCCACTTGTCACCAGCTCCTACTGGCCAGTCATCACCTAGCCCCAGCCCCTCTTTTTGCTGTGCATCTGCACTTGCTCTCGCACAGCCTTTACTTCCTTTGAGCCTGACCATCTCTTCATGTCCATCTCCTTCCATCCCCAATTATCCCCAGACTCAAACCAAGGAAAGGCTGAGGACCATGGTGCTGTACTCATAAATCATAGTCCCTTTTAGAAGGTGGCATATTTTATTTGGTGTCTTGGATGTCCCCATACATTTAGCTGTCAAAATGCCAGACCTCTTCCTCATAGAATCATGGTCACCTGGCAACCCAGACCACAACTTCTTAACCATACACTCCCCTAGGTGCACCCTAGTTTTGAGAGATTTCTTAATCATCTCAAAAGCTGAACCCCATCTTCCTTCTGTTGACTGATTTCATTTAGATCATAGACAGCATGCCCCAAGGGCCCTAAAGAGTTTCTCTGTGGTTAGAGCTTCCTGAATGAAGAGCCAGGCCCCTCCACTGCCCACAGCCAGGTTCTGTGGGAGCAGCATTCTACCTGTAGAGACAGCCAGCATGGCACACCAGTGCTGACACCTGGCCCACCCCAGCCCGTTGCAGCCACCACCAGGCCTGCTGCCTGGCTTGTTACACAAGACTCAGCTGCAGCATCCAGCATCCAGGACACACAGCCCCACACCTTCCCCAAGTGGCTGATTCTAAAAGTCTGCAGCAAGGACATCGGATCTGGCCCTCTTCCTGAGTCATGGGCACACTTCCTGTCTATGCAGGCTACCGGAGGAGAGTTTTCTGGGACTCTTGCTGACAGCCATTGAGTGTGCCAGAGGGCACATGCTTTGGAGCTATGTGGCAACATGACTCTCCTGGAGCCAACACGTTAGTAAAAGACAGGAGGACAATAAATGAGTAACCATATAACTAAATGCAGTAACATCAGTCAGTGGTACATGCCACACAGGAGGTCCACATGACAGAGGGGCTGTGGCTAGACAGATGAGAGGACTTGGATAGTGGGGTCAGGGAGGGCCACTCTGAGGAGATGAGCTCTGAGATGAAGTCTCATGACCCAGTGGAGGAAGGGTCGCTGAGGTCAGAATAAATTCCACTTATTAAAGGAGCAGAAGGGCAGTGAGCACAAAGAGTGGAGGGAAGCAGGGTGACATGTTCCAAGACAAGGGTGGGGCTGGATCATGTAGGGTCTTGTGAGCTGCAGGATCCTCTGTTGAACTTTAATTCTTATTGTAACAGAAATCCACTGGCTGATTTTCCCCAAGACAAGGATAACAAATTTCAGTTTTCAGAACTTTGTTGTCTGTTTGCGTGTGATGAGTAGATGGTGGTGTTGGGGGGAGGGGGGTTGGGAGTGGGTGGAATAGAAGTGGGTGACTATTATTGCCCAAGAAAGATTGGGATGGAAATAGTGGAGTATAACACGGACAGATTTGGAATATGCCTCAGGAGAAAACCCAACAGGGCTTGCCAGCGGATTTGATATGAGAGTTGAGGAAATTTGGGATGAGTCTAGGAGCTTTTGCTGGAGCCACTGGTTGGCTGGTGGTGCCACTTGCTGAGATGTGCAAGTCTGGAAGAGCAGCAGATATATGCATGTGGGGAGGAAGCAGGGAGAATGTTCTGGCCAGGTTATGTTTGAGAGACCTCTTACATATGTGAGTAGAAATTCAAAGTATGTAGTTGGAGATAAGAGCCTGGAGTTGAAGAGAGAGGTCCAGGTGGAAACGTAAGTTTGGAAGTCTTCAGTACCTGGATGGAACCTAAAGTCATGAGATCAGATGAGAGTCCTTGAGGCAATATATAAATAGAAAAGATGGACCAAGCTCTGTACCCTATAATCTTTAAAACTCAAGCACAAGAAACCAGTGAAGGAGATTCCCATCCCAAATGGGATGGGTATAAGTTACAGGTGTACAATATAGTGATTCACACTTTTTAAGGGTCATACATCATTTATAGTTATTATAAACTATTGGCTATATTTCCCAATATTCGATATATACATACAGCTTATTTTCTACCTAATAGTCTGTATATCTTATTCCTTTACCCTATCTTGCCCCTCCCCTCATCCTCACTGGTAACTGCTAATTTGTTCTCTATATCTGTGAATCTGTTTCTTTTCTGTTATATTACTATTTTGATCTACTCTTTTAGATTCTACATTTAAGTGATACCACACAGTATTTGTCTTTCTCTGTCTGACATTTCACTCAGCATAATGCCCTCCAAGTCCATCCATGTCACTGCAAATGGTAAAGTCTCATTTTTTTCTTTATGACTGAGCAGTATTCCACTGTATATATGTACCACAGCTTCCTTATCTGTTGATAGGCACTTAAGTTGCTTCCATATCTTAGCAATTGTAAATAATGCTACTTTGAACACTGGGATGCATGTGCATTTTCAAATTACTAAGTTTTTAAAAATATGTACCCAAAGAGTGGAATTGCTGGATCATACAGTAATTCCATTTTCAGTTTTTTGACAAATCTTCATACTGTTTTCTACAGTGGCTGCACTAACCACGTACGAGAGTTCCATTCTTCCCTGTCCTCACCAGCATTTGTTGTTTGTATTCTCTTTGATGATAACTGATCCTGGCAGCTCAGTTGGACCTTGTTCTGCCTTTAGTCATCTAATTATTCACGAGCCTATAGAAAATACCCCACCCACCTGCCCATCCAGTAAGCATTTGTTGATCACTCACTCTATTCCAAATTGAGTTGGTTGATCACTCACTCTATTCAAGCATCTATGCTTGATGCTAAGAGGTCAGAAATAATGAGAAACTCAGAATAAAACAAAACAAGATTTTGAGAGGGAATAATAAGAACCGTATTTACCCTCTCACATGGAACAATAAAAAATCCAATTAAAATATATGAAACAATGGATTTCAACATATTGGACAGCAGACAAGGAAATACAGAAAATAGAAATAGAGAAATAGAAAAAGAAATTGAGATAAGCTCTATTATTGCCTTGGCTTGCCACCTGGAGTTTTTCAGCCCACAGTACACAGAGAACCCAAAAAGAACCAGAAGACTTTCTGATTTGAGAACATGGAGCTGAGAGTCTGGGGCAACCAAGACAGAGTTCTAAGAACAGAGTACCAGAGAAAAGAGAACTACAGTGACTTACAGTGAGTCCCTCTTGAGTATTTAGCAGAATACTGACCAGCACATTTGTGTAAGGAAATTGCCCAAGTCTGGGAAAGGAGCCATCCAAGACTATTAGGGGGAACCATACCCAGAGCTCACACAATGGTTGGAATAATGCCTGCTCCCACCAGGCTGACTGGAATACCTCATAATTCACAATAGAAATACTTAGGAAAATCTTGCCTCAATAAAGCAGAATAATTAACCCAAGACTGGGCACTGCTCCAGACTCACCAAATAAATCATAAATCAAAACTTAAGGGATAAAACTGTCTCCAAGTAAATTAACTTCATCCTAGAACAAAGCTCAAGAAGATTTATAATAAAAAAATTATTCAGCACCTAACACGTGTGACATCCGGTCAAAGATTACCAGGCATTCAAAGAACCAGGGGCTTCCCAGGTGGTGCTAGTGTAGAGTCTGCCCACGAATGCAGGAGACACAAAAGATTTGGGTTCTATCCCTGGGTTGGGAAGATCCCCTGGAGTAGGAAATGGCATCCCACTCCAGTATTCTTGCCTGGAAAATTCCCTGGGCAGAGGAGCCTGGGGGGCTGCAGTCCATGGGGCTATAAGAGTCAGACATGACTGAGCACACATTACACAAAGTAGCAGGAGAACATGATCTCTAGTGAGGATAAAAAAGTTACTTTTAGGACTTCCCTGGTGGTCCAGTGGATAAGAATCTGCCTGCCATGCAGGGGACACAGGTTCAATCCCTGGTCGAAGAGGATTCCACAAGCTACGGAGCGACTAAGCCCGTGCACCAAAACTCATGAAGCCCACACGCTCTAGAGCTGTGCTCACAACAAGAGAAGCTACCACAGTGAGAAGCCGGCGCACAGCAACTATAGAGTAGCCACAACTAGAGAAAGCCCAAGGGCAGCAACAAAGACCCAGTGCAACCAAAAATTAATTAATTAATTAATTTAAAAAATAAACACAGAAAGTTATTTTTAAAAAGGACACAAGTTAAATTCCTGAGGTGAAAACCGTAATGTATAAATTGAAATATACCCTGGATGGGATTAATGGAGGAATAGACATTGCATAATAGAGTAATGAATTTGTAAACATTGCAATAAAATTATACAAAATGAAACACTGAGAAAAATAAATTTTTTGAAAATGACAAGAGCGTCAGTGAATTATATGACAAGGTTAAGCAGTCTAATACATGTGTAATTGGAGTCCCTGAAGGAGGAACAGGAAATATTTGAGAAATAATGGCTGAAAATTTTCTAACCTTGATGAAAACTATGAACCCACATGTCTATGAAGTTTAGCAAACCCAAAGCACAAGAAACATGAAGAAATCAGCATATCATAATCAAATTGCTCAAAACAAGTGATTAAGAGAAGATCTTAAAAGCAGTCAGAGGAAAGGGGCAGGTTTTATACAGAGAAACAAAGATAAGGATGACTGTAGATTTCTCTTTGGAAACAGTGCAACCAGGAACACAGTGGAGTCACATGTTTAAAGTAAAGGTAGGGAAAACATCTATCTAGATGTCTATACCCAATAAAAATGTCTTTCAAAAATAAAAGTGAAATAAAGACTTTTTCTGACATGAAAGCTGAAAGAAATTATCATGAGCAGATCAGCAACAAAAGAAATATTAAAGGAAATCCTTCATACAGAAGTAAAATAACACTAGATAGAAATCTGAGTCTATACAAAGAATACCAAAAATGGTAACTATATGGGTAATTGTGTAAGACATTTTTTTATTATTTAAGCCGACTATAGATAATGGACTTGTGGACACAGGGGTTAAGGAGGTGGAGACGAATTGAGGGAGTTGCAATGACATATATACGTTACCATGTGTAGAATAGATAGCTTGTGGGAAGCTACTGTATAGCACAAGGAGCTCAGATCAGTACTCTGTGATGACCTAGAGGGGTGGGATGGAAGGATGGGAGGGAGGCTCAAGAGGGAGGAGATATATGTATACATATAGCTGATTCACTTTGCTGTACAGCAGAAACTAACACAACTTTGTAAAACAATTATATTCCAATAAAAATAAATGAAAATAAAATTTTAAAAAGATAATAGTTTAAACAAAAATGATGACAATATGTTATAAAATTTATAACATAGATAAAGGTAAAAAGTGGCAACAATAGAATACAGATTGGAGAGAAAATATAGTATTATAAGGTTCTTATACTGTATGTTAGTGTTTCTCAACCACAGTTAATATTTTGGACTGGATAGTTTTTCATTGTGAAGGACTATTCTATGCATTGTAGGATTTTTAGCAGCATCCCTGTCT
This sequence comes from Giraffa tippelskirchi, assembly GCF_054371585.1. Classification (NCBI taxonomy): domain Eukaryota; kingdom Metazoa; phylum Chordata; class Mammalia; order Artiodactyla; family Giraffidae; genus Giraffa; species Giraffa tippelskirchi. Next base: position 49,595,885 of record NC_137276.1, on the reverse strand, counting down.
TCTATCCATTAGAGGGCCCTAGTCTCTAGATCATGCTGTCTTCTGAAGGACAAAATTGCCCCCAGTAGAAACCCACCTCTGTATACAAAAAAGTTTAATATGACTTGAAAGTAGGCTAAGTTAAACATATATACTATAAACCCTAGTTCAGTTCAGTTCAGTCGCTCAGTCATGTCCGACTCTTTGCGACCCCGTGAATCGCAGCATGCCAGGCCTCCCTGTCCATCACCAACTCCCGGAGTCTACCCAAACCCATGTCCATCGAGTCAGTGATGCCATCCAGCCATCTCATCCTCTGTCGTACCCTTCTCCTCCTGCCCCCAATCCTTCCCAGCATCAGGGTCTTTTCCAATGAGTCAACTCTTCGGATGAGGTGGCCAAAGTATTGGAGTTTCAGCTTCAACATCAGTCCTTCCAATGAACACCCAGGACTGATCTCCTTTAGGATGGACTGGTTGGATCTCCTTGAAGTCCAAGGGACTCCCAAGAGTCTTCTCCAACACCACAGTTCAAAAGCATCAATTCTGCGGCACTCAGCTTTCTTCACCGTCCAACTCTCACATCCATACATGACTACTGGAAAAATCATAGCCTTGACTAGACGGACTTTTGTTGGCAAAGTAATGTCTCTGCTTTTAAATATGCTATCTAGGTTGATCATAACCTTCCTTCCAAGGAGTAAGCATCTTTTAATTTCATGGCTGCAATCACCATCTGCAGTGATTTTGGAGCCCAAGAAAATAAAGTCTGACACTGTTTCCACTGTTTCCCCATCTATTTCCCATGAAGTGATGGGACCAGATGCCATGATCTTAGTTTTCTGAACGTTGAGCTTTAAGCCAACTTTTTCACTCTCCTCTTTCACTTTCATCAAGAGGCTCTTTAGTTCTTCTTCACTTTCTGCCATAAGGGTGGTGTCATCCACATATCTGAGGTTATTGATATTTCTCCCGGCAATCTTGATTTCAGCTTGTGTTTCTTCCAGCCCAGCATTTCTCATGATGCACTCTGCATATAAGTTAAATAAGCAGGGTGACAATATACAGCCTTGACATACTCCTTTTCCTATTTGGAACCAGTCTGTTCCATGTCCAGTTCTAACTGTTGCTTCCTGACCTGCATACAGGTTTCTCAAGAGACGGGTCAGATGGTCTGGTATTCCCATCTCTTTCAGAATTTTCCACAGTTTATTGTGATCCACACAGTCAAAGGCTTTGGCATAGTCAATAAAGCAGAAATAGATGATTTTCTGGAACTCTCTTGCTTTTTTGATGATCCAGTGGATGCTAGCAATTTGATCACTGGTTCCTCTGCCTTTTCTAAAACCAGCTTGAACATCTGGAAGTTCACAGTTCATGTATTGCTGAAGCCTGGCTTGGAGAATTTTGAGCATTACTTTACTAGCGTGTGAGATGAGTGCAATTGTGTGGTAGTTCGGTCATTCTTTGGCATTGCCTTTCTTTGGGATTGGAATGAAAACTGACCTTTTCCAGCCCTATGGCCACTGCTGAGTTTTCCAGATTTGCTGGCATATTGAGTGCAGCACTTTCACAGCATCATCTTTCAGGATTTGAAATAGCTTAACTGGAATTCCATCACCTCCACTAGCTTTGTTCGTAGTGATGCTTTCTAAGGCCCACTTGACTTCACATTCCAGGATGTCTGGCTCTAGGTGGGTGATCACACCATCATGATTATCTGGGTCATGAAGATCTTTTTTGTACAGTTCTTTTGTGTATTTTTGCCACCTCTTCGTAATATCTTCTGCTTCTGTTAGATCCATACCATTTCTGTCCTTTATCAAGCCCTAGAGCAACTGCTAAAATAACAAAACAAAGAGTTAATAGGCCAACAGAGAAGATAAAATTGAATATTAGAAAATACTCAATCCAAAGAAAGCATGAAAAGAGTTAAAAGGGAACAAAGAACAGATAGGATGCATAGAAAACAAATAGGATGATAGATTTTAACTTAATCATATCAAAAATCATATTAAATGTACATAGTTTAAACATCCAATTAAAGTCAGAGATTCTCAGACTGGATTAAAAAAACAATACCAAAACTACATGCTGCCTAAAAGAAATACACTTTAAATATAAAGACAGAAATAGGTTAAACATTAGGGTGGAAAAAAAACATGCTATGCTAACACTAGTCAAAAACAAAAAAAAGCTGCAGTGGCTATATCAACATCAGACAAAGATTTCAGAGCCAAAAATACTATCAGGGATGAAGAACATCTTCATAAAGATAAAGGGTCAATCTATCAAGAGGACATAACAGTCAAATATTTATGACCCTTAATAAGGCAACTTAAAAATAAATGAAGTAAAACTGATAGAACTATAATGAAAAACAGACACATCTATATTATACTCAGAAATTTCAATACTCCTCTCTCAATAATTGATAAAATAAGTACACAGAAAATCAACAATATGGCAGATATGATTGTCCTCAACCAACTTGACCTGTTTGACACCTGTAGAAGGCTCCACAGAAAAGTTCTCATTTTTCTCAAGTACACATGGAACATTCACCAAGATACTCCAGGCTATGAAATAAGTCTTTTACACTTATGCATATAGTTTGGAAATCACTGGATAAGCTCATGAAAGTTTCCAAAAAGTTCTGCAGTAAAATAAAACACAGTAATGACAACCAACTCTCAAACCAAATCTGTTTTACTTTGTTTAATGTAGTTCAGGACCTTGCCCTTCATCCCCAATATGAAATACCTGCAGAAAATGATGTGCCCTCTGCCAGAAATCAAAGAGCTTGGAGGAACTAGAAATTAGATAAACCAAGGTCAAATTTCAATCACTGAATAACCTGACATTGGATGTCAGCATTTCCCTGAGCACAAATAAAATAATGATGCTCTGTGCTATAAGAGATCCCAGGGTAATGCCTTATATGTGTCTGGTAGTGCTGAACACAGCTGGGAAGTTAATTTTCCTCTCCTGGGGACAGATGGACTGTCCCCTTGTTCTTCAGCAATGCATGCCAGACCTCCATGTGTCTTCTGAAAGAAAAGTGGTCTAGGGATCTGCTCTGAGAGAAGTGGACATCTATCTTCTGTCTCAAGTATATGTTTGAAAGCCACTTTAAAATATATATATATTTTATATATATATATATATATATATATATATATATAGTTGATTTGGGGCTTCCTCGGTGGCTCAGACAGTAACGAATTTGTCTAAAATGTAGGCGACCTGGGTTCTATCCCTGGGTTGGGAAGATCCTCTAGAGAAGAGAATGGCAACCCATTCCAGTATTCCTGCCTGGAAAATCCCATGGACCGAGGAGCCTGGTGGGCTACAGTCCACAGGGTTGCAAAGAGTTGAACACGACTGAGTGACTAACACTTTCACTTTCCCTGTGCTATATAGTAAGTCCTTATTGGTTATCTATTTTATATATACTAGTGTGCATATGTTAATCCCAAACTCCTAAATGATATCCTCCTCTTTCTCCTTTGGTCACCATAAATTTGTTTTCTATGTCTGTAGGTCTATTTCTGTTTTATAAATAAGTTTCATTTGTATCATGTTTTTTTATATTCCACATATAATGAAATCCTCTTTCTTTAAAAATTCTGCTTGTTTTATTTATGGACTGCTTTGAATGTATTACATATGATAAAGCATGCATAAGTCGTTTTAGAAATCCTGCTTGCATACTCTTTTGCTATATGCCTTAATAGATAAATCGGGGGAAATTTTTTGTCTCTTTATGCCCCAAATGTGTGCTGTGTGTGCTGTGCTTAGCGCTCCAAATAGGACTAAGGTAATGTTTTATAACTGTCACTGTAGACACGCAGTGTTGCCCGGGAGAAACTGATAGAGGTCAGAACATTCCCAACTTTTGTTGAAACAGCTGTCCAAGAATGTTGATACCATTAAAGGAAGAACATGTCATTCTCAAGAGCAGCCAGACAGTGGCACCAAAGGCCAGTAATGGAATCATCCAAGCCAGTGAGGTCCCTGGACCAGAAGCCTGTTGAGCGAACAGAGCAAAGCAAAGCCCGGCTAAGACCTTGTTAGAAATACAAATCCCCAACCCAGTGAATCAGAAAGTGCCGGTGGTAGGGCCCAGGACTCTGCACTTTATCAAGCTTTCCAGGGGATTCTGGCACCTGCTCAGGACACCCTGCATCCAAGCCCAGGTCAGTTTTCTCTGAAATTGGCAGGTACTACTATAGGAGTTGATTTCATGTTTCTTTATTTCACCAAACAGCTTCTGCCTAGCCAATAAACTGCTTTTTTTTTTCTTAAAAATTTTATTTTTTTACTGAAGCACAGTTGATTTTCAATGTGTTAGTTTCTGGTGTATAGCAGTGATTCAGTTACATAGAATTGTTTAGAAACGTTACATATGTTTTTCATTATCTGCCTTCATAGTTCTTCCCTCCTAGTGGATATGAAGTAGCATCTCATTTTTTTTTACTTCTTTTTTTGTTTTTTTAAATTACAAAGATATGATAACACATTTACAGGAGACTTGGAAAATACAGAACAAACTTACATATAGTTCTACTATATATTACAATTTTTTATGTAGATAAATTAAGACTTTTTAAACTGCTTATTTTTAAACGAAATAAAAAGTGACTGACTCTATGTCAGACCTGGAAGCCTGCTGCTTTAAACCTTGTCTCCAGCTTTGACACAGGGATGGGCGGGTCACAGCCCCGTGACTACAGGAACAGCTCCCAGGCTGGCCATATTCATCCCCTTGTCCTCCCAGCGTGGGAACTGTGACTGTCCTGTCTCCAGCTTAACCTCCTTCTCTCACCTCAATGCTTCTCACATTGATGACCCACAGATAGCAACTTCCCTGAATCTTGGTTCTCCTCTTGAAAAGGCACCCTGTGATCAACCCCAGGAAGCAGGATCTGCATTCCTGGGTCCTGGCCCCTCCCCGCCCGGATGCTGGTGGTCAGACTTTATACACCCTGCACCTCTCTCTTTCCATAGTCTCCCAGCTAGTGAATTAGAGGGAACATCCTGATCTGACCCAGGGTCAGCCCTGGTTTCTCATGTGAAAGCCCGGGCGGCACTCACAGTCACACCCCACGAGGATATCACAATAGCAGTGAGTGAAGGGAGGTAATGAGATGGAGATGATACTGTCCACAGAGCCTTGGAACAAGCTCTGGGTGCAGCAGCTGAAAGACCAGGGGCTCCAGAAGAAGACAGGCTGGAACAGTCTAGTCTTGGTGACCCCACATTCTGCAGGATCTGCACAAATCACCAAGTCTTGCCAAGCCTCAATTTCTACATCTTTGAAATGGAGAAGCTAAAACTGCATTTCTCACAGGCTCACTACACTATCAAGCAGTGTCTAGTACGATGATAGTACCTACATGGCTCTCTGAGTGTCTTCCCTTCCCTTTAAGAAGCAATAAGTTTTCTGTGCCAAGAAGTATGTAAACAAAGATCATTGCCCATTTTGCCAGAGACATTTTTCAGGAGCAGAGATGACAAGCTCAAATGCTTACAGTATGCAGGGGACTGACAGAAGTTAGTGCAGTGGCCAGATGGGGCCTGTGAGGGACTGGGGAACGCATGGCCTGTCTATACGGGGATGCTGCTACTTGGCTCAGTGGGCTGCTGCAGGGCAAAAAAGAAGGCCCTGAGTGGTCAGTTTCTTATTTTTTGAGAGAAATTGGAAATACAGTTGTGTATGTGAAACCCAGTTTGACCTGCCTCCTGAGGGGCTCCACGTGCTGAGACACACACAGCTGTGACAAGCTGAAGCCATCGACCTCGGAGCCCTTCCGCCTGGAACACAGAGGAGGGAAGAGCATGGTTCCCAGTCAGCAGACACAACTTTGCATCTTGGCTCAAGCACTTTCTGACCATGAGATCTTGTACCCCATCACGACCAACACAAGCCTCCTCTTCTTCATCTGTAAAATGGGGGCAGGTAACACCTAATTCACCAGTCTATAGTGGGGGTTGAGTAAAACTGCATGTGAGAAAGAGCTTTGAGACCTTTTTGTTAGTCAGTGATAACAAAGCCCATGGGATAAAGACCACTAGGGATGCACAACCATAGCCCAATAAAATTAGGATGGTTAACTAAGGAGACCGCCAGCCATGGGAAGGTAACCATGGGTATCCTACCAGGGGAGTAGTAGGGCTACTGGGGGTTTAGGGGAAGGAAGAGCATAGGAGCACATCTAGACAAAGCAGTGTTTGACACAACCAAGACACAGAAAGGCTGTGTGTAGAGGGCTCCTCTCTGAGAGGTGGAACTTAGGGTCCTATTTTCTTAGAAATCATAAAGGTAAGATCATGTGGGATGCTGTGTCTGATAATCCCTCTCCTGGGGCTCTGCACTTGGGTTGGAGATGGGACTGGTTCCGAGTCATAGCCACCCTCTGACCTGGGTCCTCCTGTGTCTACCAGGATGTCCCATTCTTGCTCAGGATTCCAAACAGCCAAGTGTCTGGCCACCTGGGATTTTGGGAGCCAGTTTCTCAGCATCACCTCCTCAATGGCCCTGCAGACATGCTGTTAAGAACAATAGTAGGCGCCTCTCCGGTGCTGCACAGGTTCAGAGACTGTTATTGGAATTAGAGAGCCTGCACCCGAATCCCAGATCTACCACTTCCTAGTTCTACCATCACTATACTTCTCAGAATCTCAGTTTGGGGATGAGTACAGACCCACAATCTCTAATCTGCCATTTCAAAATCTAAGAAGAACTAAATGCCAAGAGATGGGTTGAAACTCACGTGGCTGCAAAATCTGTCTTGACCTAACTCATTGGGTAGCAAAACCTGTCTGAACTGACAGTAGCCTTTTTTCTGTTTCTTATGGTCTCTATTGATGCCACAAAGTGTTGGCTGTTCACACATTTCCCTGCAGAAAATACTGATGCATTAGATTATAGGGGGCTCCTCCAGACCCTGCTGGAAACTTAGAAAAGATGCAGTATATGCATTATCTTTTTTTGCTAAAATAGGAAAGATTTCTAATTCCAAACCCCCCAAGGCCTCGGGGTTTCAGACAAGGATTTGTGGATCACAGAGTGGCTGGGGAGTAGATGTTGCAGCTATGGAAAGTTGCTCTGGGTAGAGCACGTGGCAAGTGCTGGGTGAGGGAGCCATCAGGATTGTGGCTGCATGTTAGTGGCACCCTCCTCCTCCTGCACCACCCCCACTCCCCTTCCCCTGGTTTCACCTACTTTCTTAAAGCACCTTTGGCTCTTTGTCCTCTCCCCAACCTCAATGACCCCTCTGGCCTTGCCAGTTCTGCAGCTATCCTCACAGGGTGAGCCCCCTCCTAGGATAGACCAGGTATGGCCCTCCTGTCCACAAATATGCCCCCAGAGCCCATCCTTTATTCACCTCGAGCCCTCAGTCAGGCCTTCCAAATTCAGAGCAAGGCCGAAACAGCTCTACAAGGCAGCTTTCTCCCCACTTTTCCCTCCCAAAGGTCACCACACCCCACCTCTGATGCTGAAGAACCAATTAAAAGGGAGGACCTCCTGAAGAATTCACTGTGTCATCTGTTTTTCCATCAGTCAAGAGCAGAATCCGCTTGTCCAGTTCCATGGAGCTTGAGGCCTGGGTTACTCAGAACACTGGGAGGCTACAGGCTTCTAGGCAGCTCTTCGGGTCTCCTGGGGTTTCCAGGCCTCTGGAATGAGCCATTCAGAGACCCTCTGGGCTCCTTCCCTTGGGTCTGGCTGCTGGAGGACACGGCCTTGCCTTCCCAGTGAGTGAAACTGGGATGCACATCTCCCAGCCTGGGGCTGACTGCTAAGGGAGTGTCTCCACTCACGAGGTGTGAGCTCTGATTTTCACTAAGACAGAGCCCACCCAGGCTTCACCCTGGCAGCTTTCATTTCTGCTCGAGCCTGGTTTTGACCTATTCTCTTCTAAGGACTTGTGGCCAGCTCTCTGCTGATGCAGCCTTCCAGCCCAGTGGTCTTGAGCAGGGGAGGAGGAACTCAGGAATCAAGGCCTGAGAGCCAGAGGTTCCAAGACAGAAGGACACATATCCCCCAGGCAGAAGGGCCAGGTGACAATCTCAGTGACGGCTTGTCCCTGGATAGTCTGAAGGGCAGTTTGGACCACCAGCAACTGTGGGGACAGAGGTTAGTTAAGGTCACAGCTCAGGACACTTGGGCTGTGTCTTGGCACTTTCATAATCCCAGCAGCAGGTAGATGCCGTTAACCCTCTCCCCTCCTGCTTTGCTTCTCAAAGTCACAAGTCATTGGCTCAGCATAGCCCTTCCTTCACTACCTGGTTCTGTGGATGAATCCTCCATTATGCTTCCCTTAAATACCCCCTCCACCTCTGGGCTTTCCTGAAGTCTGGCTTGTTCCAGGGATACCATCTCCTTCCCACCCTTCCCTTGGATTAATTCAACAGCCCCTCGAGGCACCAGTGCCTGTCACCTCCAGTGTCCCACCCAGGACTCTTCACCTCTGACACGTCCCTGTCAGAGGGACCGAGTACTCAGCCCCATGACTTGTCACTCAAACTGCAGCTGAGGCAGAGAATGTCCCGGAGGTCTCCCTTGCATCAACACTCTGCTGGGTAACAGGGGTGAGTAAGATGCTCCCAGACCTCCCCAAAGAGCAGAAGAGAGGTCAGGCCCCAAGAGGCATGCCCATTCTTCACCACCCTCAGCTCCTCCCTCCACTCCAGCTGAGCAGTCATTGCTGGGTCCCAGGGTCTGGGGGGCCAGGGATAAGTTCTGGTGGGAGAGGGCATGATTGGTTTCTCCTCTCTTTCTAGCTTACATTCAGCTCTGCACCCTCTCCTTCTTTCCCTTTCCATGTGTCTTCCTGGAACATCCATTCTAGGGAAGAGAGACAGACAGTCAACATAATCTATAAACCGTGCCTATGGTGACAGGCACATTGGAAAAAATAAAGTAACCAGGGAGGGATAAGAAGTACTGGGGTGCGATTTTAGGCAAGGTGGCCTGGGAAACTTCATTATTAAGAGCAGATGGGAGGAAGATAAGGGAATGAACATGCAGATGGACTACTTTCCAGGCAGAGAGGAGAGCAGGTACAAAGGACCTGAGGCAGGTGAAGCAGGCACTCAGAGGACGGGTCAGCTTTGGTGAGGGTGGGGTCTAGACCAGCGGGCAGGATGCTCACATCTAATCATCAAGGACATTAATTAAACAAGATGGCATAGTTTCCAGGTAGCTTGCGAGTTTTTTAAGGTAATAACCCTGGGTGCTGTCAGGGTGGAAAGAAGCACCCTCACAGTGGGAATGGAATCTACATCTTGCTTTTAGAAAGCCATTTGGTTATATGAATTAAAGCACATAAAAATGATCTTACTGTTTGAACCAGTCATTCCACATCTGGGACCGTATCCTTGAGAAAAATCCCAAACACAGGGATCCTTACATTGCTCGCTTCAATTAGCCATGAAAAGCCAGTTGGCTCCCTGGAGCCCTGGCACATTTCCCTCCTCTGCCGAAAACCCAGGCCTCTGCACTCCAGCGCCCCACTCCCTCCCCCAGCCCCCTTGCCTGGACTCCCATCTGGAACACCTGCCTCAGAGTATGACCTTGGTCTCCTCCCCCCACTGCATGGGTTGGGGTGTGCCTGCCCACCCCCTTTTTCCCATCACTAGAGGAAGGACAGAGGCTTTGAGAGCCCTTCAACTGTGCAGACTAAACCTCCACGAGGGAGGCTGGGATTTGCTCAATCTCTGGGATCAGACAAGAAGAATGTTCCAGGTCATGCCGTCTGCTACCAGATGGCATCTGAGATGTTCAAGTGAGGAAATGGCATTGGTCCATCTGTCATTTATTCATTTACAAACCCACAGACAGTCCACTCTTTGCCAGCCAGTGGCTCAACCCCCAGCTGAGGCATCACGGCCCAGAGGAGATAGGGACATTCCTTATGAGGGGTGTGCACATGTGTCATAAAGAATTAGTTTGAAACTAGCTTTAAAATGGGAGTTTAATTAATAGCATCTTAATTAACTGGGAAAACAACACTCTGGTTAGTTTCTTGATGCTCAAAGCTGATTATGCTTTTAACTGAGTCAGATGATATTCCCCACAGTCTCCGGGTCCCCACATCCATATAGGGAGAGGTCCTCACACACCTGCATTTATGCCTCTGGCTATGAAGTCTCTTTGTCCCTGCCACTATCACCATCCATAGTTACAGGACTATGCAGGGGATTTCCCTCCCCTCTTCAGACCACCCTGAGTCAGGACTCGCTATGGGACTTGACCCGAGTGGTCAGTATGGCTGGAGTTAGTGTCAGTCAGAGGCCTTCTGGGCCACCTGTCTGTGCCCCAAGGGGGCAGCTCTTTCCATCAAGATAGAAGCTTTTTCTGGAAGACCTCCCAAGACATCACCAGGAGTTTGGGGTTTGGAATCCCCAACTTAGTGGCCTAGACTTTCTTCCCTTCAAGGTCCCGTCTTATCACCTGTCCACAGTACAGGCTCCCAAAGCTCTTCAGTTGTATTTTAAGGTCTTTGTGCTTCAACAAGAAAAGGTGGAACTCCTCTCACTTTCCTCCCACAAATGTCTCCCCCAGAAAGTCACTCTTTGTTTGTTCCACAGTCATGGTGCCAGGTGCTGGGGACCTGCTGGGGACAGATCTGAGAGTCCCAGCCCATGCATGAGATACATTGGCTGAATAAGTGAGCCAGTGCCAAGTTTTCAAGCTGCAAGTCACCAAGCATTATTTTTCTGGTTATAAAACCAGGTTAGTGGATTATGACTAGAATTTAACATATAGTGGAAACAAGAATATGCCTCGTTTTGGAGGCATTGGTACACATCTGCATGTGTATGTGGCACCAACCATCCCCAGATGTTTTTCTGCCTGTGAGGCAACATTGTGGGCTTGAGAGACGTTAGATGGATTAAATACAGGCCAAGCTGGGGGGAAGACATGCAACCAAAGCCTAGAATCCATCCTGCAAGTGCTAGGTTCAAGGCGTGTGTACATGGACCAAGATATTCCCTGTGGTGAGTACCCTATCCCTCAGCCTATTCTCTTGGGAAAGAAAACATGGCTGGCAGTGTACTGTGGCATGTCAGGACCCTGGTGTACTGGACAGGCAGCTCTGCATGTGTGGCAAACAGTGCCAAGAGAAACAGCAAGAAGAGGAGATGAAGTCATATACTGAAGGCCTCAAAAGTCAAGGTTACCTTTGAACTTGGCCCTAAGAAATAGGAATTTAAAGCAGGATGACCCATTTAACAAATATCTATATCTATCTATCTATCTATCTTCCCTACTATAGGGAAGATTCATGTTGTAAAAAGTTGACTGTGAGAGCAGTTTGGGGGCTCAGGAGCTACTGGCAATACTGAAGACAGAGGGATCTGCTATGAGGCTACTGTAATAGTCCTAGCATGAGATAATAAGGCCGGAGTCAGAATGTCTGGATAAGGAGGAGACAGGTACAGCCTCTGTATCTGGCTGGGTGGTCCCCAACACCCAGGGGAGGATGGCAACCATGACTCTGCCCATATGTCAAGGGGAAAGAGCAGGGCTTTGGAGGTCACAGAAAAATTTCCGCAGCCCCCAAAAAGCATGGAAGTCACATAGTCAGATGGATAAACCCATGGGGATGAGTCAGACAGCCCTGTGACCTTGGCACATTACTCAAGCCCCTGCATTGCCAATTTATAAAATGGGGCTGGCCTAGAAGAACACTTAGCTCACAAGGGTGTTATGATATTGAAAGCTAATAACGGTAAAAGCCTTCCACTGTGTCTGGCACAGGGCCAGGGATCACACTAGGACTCCTTGCTGACCTCTCTTATATCACAGATATGCCCGGAGAAGGTGCTGGCAGGCAGCCTGAGAAAGGACAAACTTCTAGCCATTCACAAGTCAGGGAAACTGGGCTGATTTTACAATACTGCTGCCCTCTCCAGACCCATGTTCACAACGCAGGCCCATCCCTCCCCAGTGACCTGGAGCCTCAGGGTACGTAGTATGCAAGCCTTATGTGGCTGGCTCTCTCACCTGAGGAGGGCCCCACCATCCACACCAGGGGTCTCCAAGAGGGGGAATCCATCTTCAAAGGCTTTAAGACAGATGATCTTGAAAGTGTGGCAACATTACCTGAGCACAGGGGGTTTTCCTGGTTGTTGGTAACGATGGTCACTGCGTACCCATTCAGAATAATTTGCTCCAAAGCAGGCATCTCCTTTGGGTTTTCACTGAGATTTTCTGTGTGCAGAGAGTGTACTGGATGCTGGGTGCACTCGAGCAGGCTGTGGCCCTGTGCAGCACACACCTGCAAGGAACATCCTTCTGGGGTAATCCTCCACCTTCCCTCCATGCTGATTGCCAAGATTTCTCTGCCTTAAACCTACACGTCTCACGTCTGACAATGGAAGTGACTCTGACTGATCAATGCTCCCTTTTTGGATCAAGACAAGCCTCCAAAACCAAGAGAGATGGCTGGCAGCTTTCATTGATCTTCTTGGTCTTCTCAACAGAGCCAACTCAGAATATAAAATACAGAGTTTCCCTTAAATATCTTTTGCCTACCTGACTGTTGAATCAGAGGAGATTTTCAGTGAGGCTGCATTGTCAATATGCCTTAAAACAAATCTGTTTCCTGGCTTTCCCCAGGGTATATCTGGAGTATTTTTCAGAAACACTTAAGCTTTTCTCTAAGTGTCCCTCTATCCATTCCAGGCTCAACAGAATTTTGGCACAATGAGAAAGTCTATCCTTTTTCAAAAGTGATGAACAGTTTTATTCTTCCACTGCACAGTCATCTACTGGGGGTGTTGTGTACCAGGTGCTGAGCACAACCCGGCCACCTCAGACTCATCCCACAAGGACCCACACCCTGGTAGAGGAAACACACACGTGAACACATCCTCATGATACAATATGACAGATACAGTGATAGACACCTAGTACTGGCCCAAGGGAAGAAGAAATCAGCTTTATTTGGAAGGTGGGACAAAGAGGCTTGATTTTTATCATAAAAGATGAGTAGAAGTCATCTAGGAAGCTAGGGAGAGGTATAAATAATAACAGCATCAACTTACTTCACAAGGAATCTCATTCCAACAATACAGAACCCTGTGAGGCATTGTCAATCCACCCATTTCACAGATGGTGTAAGTAAGGTTTGGAGAGGTTAAACAGTTTGCACAAGGTTAGAGAGTTAGGAACTTGCAGAGGAGAGACAACTCTGTACAGTTTTTTAAATGATGGAAACTAGATCCAGAGCATTTAAGTAAATTTACTTAAGGTTAGATGGGTGATGGAATAAGGAATCAAACCTAGGCATCATATTGAGACTACAGAGGTAGATGAATTATAGAGGACCTTTTGTGTCAAGCTAAAGAATTTGGACTCTTTCTCATTAAGATGAAGATGCTTTGAAGGGTTTTAATTGGTGTGGCAACTTCACCACACCCACTCTGACTTATCCTGCCCAATAACTACAACTGATAATTTCTAGCAGTGAAGAAATAGTACCAGTTATAGCCACAATGGACCTGTCTAGAATAAAGATATATTATTTAATGAGGCTATTCTATTGAATGATGGTGTTATATTTAATCAGAACTACTACAGCTCAGGAAGAAAAAAAGATGAGGAATCTAATAGATAGGGAAGAAAAGTAACAGGAAATTTACAAAAAAAGAAAATATAAATGTCAATAAACACATGAAAAGATGTCATAAAACAATTATATAATTAAAACAATAATGAACACGAGACTGACAAAATGGAGAAAGAAAAGAGCAACTGTTAGCAAGGGTGTTGAGGATTGTGTCCTCTGCTTTGTGAGGGTATACACTTATACAGTCATTTTGGGGGGCAATTTGGAAATTTCTTTTCAAATCTAAAAAGCACACAGATTGCTCATATTTACCAAGTTGCTGTACCTCTGGGGAAAGCACCTCCAATACAAACACAAGGAGATTCAGTAACAACATCGTCACACGTAAAAATTAAACATAACCCAAATGTCCACCTAAGGAAAGAGCTGTAAACACTGGGGTATGCTCATAACAAAAAGTACTGTGCAGCAGCTAAGAAACTGATGCTATTTCTGTGTAGACTAAGGTGGATACATTGTTGAGTGGAAAAGGAGAAAACTGCAGAATGATACATATATAACAACGTTTATGTAAAAATATGTTTATTTAAATATAGAGGCTGTTTATATTACATTTTATATGAGTTCATGGATATGTATAGAAAGGGTTTAGAAAGGGCTTGGAAAATACATATTAAAAAGAGTAACAGTGGTAGTATCTGTGAGGTAATAGAACAAACCAGGGTTGGGGGCCAGAAAGAAACATTTATAATGTCCTAATTTCTATGAGCAATCTCTACAAGCAATTTCCATTTATGTACTATTTATGCGATTAATATTCATTTTAATAAATGTAGAGATGGATTAATAAACCACTGACACATCAGTTCCTATGCAAAGTCCTATGGCCAGCACTCTGCTGAATGCGTAAAAAGCAAAATCTTGTTATTAGATACCCAGACTCAGATCTTGCCTTGAAGAAGCTCCCAGGTGGGTGTTGGGGAAGAAGTCCAACACCATGTGTGATAAATTCACGAAGAGGAGTAGAGGATGCAACAGGATTCGTGGTGAGAGGAAAAAAGAGGTTATTCACATTAATTCAGGAATCAGGGAAGTATAAAAACAAAGGAGAGGCAAAGCTGGGCATGGACCAAGAGAACTTCTAGTTCAAAATGCAGAGGTGGGAGCTCCTATGGACATTAGGGGAGACAGGAAGAACAGGGGGTTGGGAGAATGTGGTGGAAAGTCACGAGGCTGGGAGAAGAAGCTGGCCCAAAGTCCTGGGCAGCAGGGACCCCTGCAAGGTCTGTTGGTCCCTGAGAATGTGGCAGAAACTTTACAGAGAAAAGAAGTTTGGCATCCATGCAGGAGTGGGTAGGCCACGTTAAGAGGGAAGGGACAAGTTAGAAGGTATCTGACTGCCCCAGTGCAGGAGAAATGTGGTGTCTGGGCCAGGAGAAGGGGTGGTCTTGATGGAGGAGGGAGATGAACCTGAGAAACTCATCGGATTGGGGTGAGAAGTGAGTGGAAGGGGCAGAGACAAAGGGGATTTTGAGGCTTTGCTTCCACTCAGTGATTTACAGGAAAGCAGGCCGGGGCAGCCCTTCTCTGGGAGCTGTGCAGAGGAGTTACGAGTCCCACGCACAGTGCAGGAGCTACGGCCCCTTTCTTCTCCCATTGGAGCCTAGCTAGGCTGTGCACAAGGCAGGTCTGGCCCCTAAGGATGGGCGGCCAAGGGCAGGCAGGCAGGCACGTAGTCCTTCTGGCTTCCAGCCACCAGACTCACAGGCTTCCGGGAAAGGCTGACAGGGCCGCTCTGTTCCTTTGAATCTGAAAATATGTGGCTAGGGAAGCCTAAATTAATTAAGTGATGCTGAGGCCCTGAGGCCCTCCTGAGGAAGCACACAAGGGAGGGGATAGCGAGGGCAGGGTAAACTGCACCCCCACTCCCAGCACTGGAATCCAGAGAGCTCATGAGCATCACTGGAACTAAGCCGGCACTTAAGTGCTTTCTGGGAGACAAAGAAATAATAAATCAGGAGCAGATGCCCCGCCCATGCACTGCCACCACCACTATCAACCTGCTTCTCCACAGAAACATGGCCGTTTCACATCTCTGGGAACAGACGTCTCCATGAAGCAACAAATGGCAAGGCCCTGGAAGTGACTTGGTCCATGACCTTCTCAGAAAAGAGTCCAGGATGGATTGATGCCTGCCTCCAAAGCAACACCTTCCACACATCATTCCCTCAGGACTCCCCTGCCCCAAACACACACACACACACACACACACACACACACACCAGACATCACCTGGGCACAGGTGCATGATGGCTTTCCTTTCACTCTCTCCCCAAGCTGCCACATTCCAGGACCCACCAAATCCCCAACAAGCTCCACTATGGCTTTAGTATAGAGTGGAAAGGACTCTTTTTCCTAGCAGAATGAGGTCACAACTATAAACAATGGATAAAATGAGAAGAAAGATTGTCAGTCAGAAGTCACCAATCCATACAAGGCAACAATAATTAAGCTCCCACTAAGTGTCACACATTGAGCTAGATACTTTCAATCAGGCCATCTCATAATCTTCATTCATCCTGGAGCAGGACAGCATGGTTGCTGAGAGATGGATGCTGACACTAGCCTGCATTTGAATTCTATCTTCACAATTTCTGAGCTTTCTGACTGTGAATGAATTTCTATACCTTGGTGTCCCTACCTGTAAAAAGTTATTATGAAGGTTGATAAAAAAAAGGTTAAATGAATTAATGTTTGTAAAATGCTTAAAACAGTGCCTAGCACTATATAAACACACTTATGTATCTTATAAGTAAGTTCCTTCCTTTACTCATTACACTTACATATCAAGTACTGGATATGTACTCTGTAGCAACAGTTACTATATCTGGTTGAGAAAAAAGAGGAAAAAAAAATGCTTCCATTTTCTCCTACAAGACTGGATGGGAAGTTCCTTTTTGACTGTAAATTATGCTCAGATAGAGGAGTCTCTGGGAAGGAATTTACCAAGAATTCTAGTGAAGAAGCAGCCACAGGTGCAGGAAGATGGAGAGCTGGGGCCATTGTGGGAGGCTGGTTGGCAAATTGGAAAGACAGCGCCAGCACCCTGGACAGCTCCCTGCAGCCCAGAGCCAGAATGGAGATGGTTCCCTTCCTGCCAAACCTCAGCCTTTTGCTGAGGCAAGGTGTCTTGGTCTCCCTGCTAACTCCTCCATCCTAGTCCTTGGGGATGCTGATACATGGGTGGGGATTCCTTCTAAGCTGGAAGTCGGGTGAGGGAGTTTAGTGTCCCTGGAGTTTCCTTAAGGATCTTCCCTCTTCCTTCCATGGATCTTCATCTACCCCTCTCTTTGGCATTGCCAGGGAGAGTGTGTTCACCTTGTACAAAGAGCAGCAGAGGCACTTTGGAAGCAGCATGAGGATCAAAAGACTGGTCCCATGGCCTAAGTTTAAATCCAGGCTCTGCTGCTGGAATCTCAGGCAAGTGATCCAGCTTCTCCAAGCCCAACGTCCAGAATAGCACCTACACTGAATCAGGGTTGAGTAAGAATTAAATAAAATAACATATACAACACCTCTGGCACAGAGATGCACTTAATAAATGAGCCTGTTTCCTGCCTTAGAGGAAAGGAGGACTGGAGAATTACGCATGAGCCCAGAGATACCTTGCCTTCATGCTCAGGAATAGTCATGAATTCTATGGTCCAGAAGAGATCTGCATCTTGAAAGCCCTGGGAAAGTCTCCCTTCTCTAAGATTTCACTGTTCTTTAGCCATGAAACAGAAAACTTCTGCCTTAAATTTCAAGCTCCCTTTTTCAAATCACATAAAGCAAACAATATAAACAATAATTGCTCAGTAGGTTGGAAGACTGTCCCTTTAAAAGCCTCATAATGGGAGAGTCAGAAAGAACTAGAGACCTCAGACTCAAATGACCAGAGAGCACGAGGCAGGTGACATATATTTGTGAAGCCAGCTGAAGAGAGACTGCAATGAGCTGGAGAGGGTGTGTATTGACTAATGGCCTTCAAATAAAATTTAAAATAATTATATCATCCAACAGAGCCCTTCTATAGCACCCATTTGACCCTGAAGGCTGTGGCAAGTTAGGAGTCCCCAAACCCCTTACTTAACAGAGACCAAGGCTGGGGCCCAGAGAGAGGCTGTGACTTGCCCAAGATCATCCAGAGGCAGGCCTGTACCCATACTGGAACTTTTTCCCTCCCTCAGACCGAGGACAGTTTGGCCACTTCAGAGCCGGTGTCAGCAGCTCCTTAAGTGGAAGAATTTCTTCTCCTTCCCTGGGGTGAATGAAGAGATTGGGTGACAGGTGGCAAGGCTGCCGCCTCTCACTCTGGTGTGCTGGTCTCCATCACCTCTCTCCATAGCTGTCTCAGGAAGAGAAGTCAATATTCCAGTGCCTTCTGGGCCTCCCACCAGCCAGGACAACTCAACCAGAGGGACTAGCTAGGAAGCTGAGGATACCCCCTGAAACTTTTATCTGCTCTTCACAAGACCTACATCTGTAAAATGAAGATAAAACAACACATTTTACAGATGATAATAGTAACCACAGCAAGCACTTACATTACTATGTTCCAAGCATCCTAAGCAGTAGGAACTATCATTCATTTTACAGATAAAGAAACTGAGGGGCGAAGAGGGGAAGTGGTTTCCGCCTTTCCCTCTAGACACCCTAACTAGTATGTGGCAGAGCCAAGAGCCATCTCAGGCCTCTGCCTCAAGTTCTTTCCACTGCAAACTAATGCCTCCTTGGGGTGGGGAGCACCGTTAGGGAAGAAGCTGAACCTAATTGTAGTTTGTTTTTGAGGCCAGAAGGATGGGAAGAATTCTCTCTGATTCTGGAAGAAAGAGACAAACTGTAATCTCAACAGCACAAATCTCCCTGCTTCCACTGCCTCAAAACCTCTCTCCCGGGCAGTCCGCAGACCAGAACATGGACTCGATGTGCCATCTACGGTCAACACTGGGGACGCACTAGGCCCAGAGCACTGCCAGGGCTGCTCACCTTGTGTGCTGAGAACTGGGTTTCTCAGTGGGTGTGGCCCCCTTAAGATTAGCTCCCCGCTTGAGCCTCTGCTGAGAGCAAAACTGATGATTCCTGCCTGGAAAGTGGTTGCGGCGCCCATGCAGGGTCTCTTACAGTTCCAAGGGTAGACCATCGCTACATCACTTCCTGAGCCCACCCGGGACTTGGAGGTAGCTCTAGAGATTGGAGGTGGGGGTGGGGTTGGAAAGGGGGCGGGATCTCGCTGGAGCGGAGGGAGGCCTTGGTGTAGTGCAGGGACATCCTGGGAGGAGTTAGAACGAGGAGGGCGTGCGGAGGAGGGAAGGGAGAAGAGGCGGAGCTGGGGGACCCAGACAGTTAAAACGGAAAGGGGGAGCACTGGTGAGGAGAGGGTGGTGAGGAAAGCGGGAGGGTGGGCGGGGCAGAGCTGATATTGAGGACCTTGGGTGGGGACGAGGCGACGTCTCCCTTCCGTTCCCAAATGTTCATAGTCAGGAATTCTTTGCTGTAGCATTCTCCCGAAGGGCCGGTCTGTCTGAACCCGGTCCAGCAATCTCTGAGCCTCCCTTCCCCGGCTTGGAAGGGGCCGGGGGGGCGGAGCCAGAGAAATGGTTGGGGGAATCTGTCGTCGGCGCCCCTCCAGTTCCCGCCCCACAGTCCAGCTGAGAGAACAGATGGATGCAGCCGCGGCTCACCTCGGGGACTCCTTACCCGCTGTGCGCCGAGATGCAGACTGAGGCGGAGATCTGGAGCCCCTAGCTCCCCCCTCTCCCCCCGGCCCGGGGGGAAGCGGTAGCTGTGTTCCCCTTTCCGCGAGGAGAAGACGGGTCGCGGACCCCACGAGTCCTAGAACTGCTGGGGCCGAGAGCCCGCTTGTCGCGCGGCGCACCCATCCTCAGGGGCTTGGCCAGGACTCTTTCCACACTGAGACCCCTTCCTGGGGCTTCCAGCCTTGGCGCATCTGGGGAGGGAACCCCCTCCGGGCAGCGCCCCGCCCCCCGCCCCCCGCCCCCGCCCCGCCGACGCCGCATTAGCATGAGCGACGCAAGTGGCCCGGGCACCACTCGGGGGCCGAGACTCGCCGCGTCACAGCCCCGAGTGTAAAGGAAAAAAAAAAAGTAGGCAGCGGAGGAGGAGGCAAGAGCCGACGCGAGGGGAGGGGAGAGCGGCGGGGCGAGCAAACCGGCGGGCTGGCGGCAGCAGTATGCCCCTCGGCCGGCACTGGCGGCCTCTCAGCGCTGCGGGGGCGGCTCCCGGGGCGCGCGAGGCACAGCGCGCTCATTCTCCGGCCCCGGCCCCTGGGCCAGCCCTCCTTTCCTGACTAACCCTGAGCCCAGCGGCGGCGGGTTCGGGGCTCGGTTCCGGACAGCGGCGGCGCCTCGCCGTGTAGGGTCCTTGCCTTTTCTGGCGCGCAGGATCCCCCGAAGTTCCGCGCCTTCGTCTCTGCACTGCAGGGCGCCGGCGCCCGACCCCGGCGGCAGCGTCCTCGGAAGAGCGGCGGGGTGGGGGTGATGGAATCAAAGGCCCCAGCGGGTCAGGCCCCGGCGGCAGCCAGCAAGCTGTCGGAGGCGGTGGGCGCGGCGCTGCAAGATCCCCGGCGGCAGCGGCGTTTGGTGCTGGTCATCGTGTGCGTGGCACTGTTCCTGGACAACATGTTGTATATGGTCATCGTGCCCATCGTGCCCTACTACGTGCACGCGGCCAGCGAGAAGCCCACCCCGACCTCCAGCCCAACGCCGCCCACTCCGACCAATGCCAGTGCCGTCACGGTCAACACCTCAGAGTCCCCGACGGCTGCTATGCCGGCCAAGTCTATTGTGAAGCCCCAACACCCCAGGGACAACGAGGACGTGAAGATTGGGGTGCTGTTTGCCTCCAAGGCCATCCTGCAGCTGCTGGTGAACCCCCTGAGTGGGACCTTCATCGACCGCATGAGCTATGACTTGCCACTGCTTCTGGGCCTGGGCGTACTGTTCGCCTCTACGGTGATGTTTGCCTTCGCGGAGGACTACGCGACGCTCTTCGCCGCACGCAGCCTGCAGGGTCTTGGCTCGGCTTTCGCGGATACATCTGGCATTGCCATGATTGCAGACAAGTATCCTGAGGAGCCAGAGCGCAGCCGCGCCCTGGGCTTAGCGCTGGCCTTCATCAGTTTCGGAAGCCTAGTGGCGCCGCCCTTCGGAGGGTTCCTGCACGAGTTCGCCGGAAAGTCTGCGCCCTTTCTGGTGCTCGCCGCCGTTTCGCTCTTCGACGCCCTATTGCTGCTGGTGGTGGCCAAGCCCTTCTCTGCCGCGGCGCGGGCGCGGGCCAACCTGCCAGTGGGTACGCCCATCCACCGCCTCATGCTGGACCCCTACATCGCAGTGGTGGCAGGCGCGCTCACCACCTGCAACATCCCCCTCGCCTTTCTGGAGCCCACCATCGCCACGTGGATGGAACGTACGATGGCAGCATCCGAGTGGGAGGCAGGCATAGCCTGGCTGCCGGCCTTCGTGCCGCACGTGCTAGGCGTCTACCTCACCGTGCGGCTGGCGGCGCGCTACCCCCACCTGCAGTGGCTGTATGGCGCCTTTGGGCTGGCGGTGATTGGCGCCAGCTCGTGCTTGGTGCCTGCCTGCCGCTCCTTCGCACCGCTAGTCATCTCGCTCTGCGGCCTGTGCTTCGGCATTGCGCTGGTGGACACCGCGCTGCTGCCCACGCTCGCCTTTCTTGTGGACGTGCGCCACGTCTCGGTCTATGGCAGCGTCTACGCCATTGCCGACATCTCCTATTGCGTGGCCTATGCGCTTGGGCCCATCGTTGCGGGCCACATCGTGCACTCGCTTGGCTTTGCACAGCTTAGCCTTGGCATGGGCCTGGCCAACCTGCTCTATGCGCCCGTCCTGCTGCTGCTGCGCAACGTGGGCCTCCTGAAGCGCTCCCGCTCGGAGCGGGACGTGCTGCTGGATGAGCCACCGCAGGGTCTGTATGACGCTGTGCGCCTGCGGGAGCGCCCCATGTCCGACCGGGACGGCGCACCTCGCAGCCCGCCCGGCCCATTCGACGCCTGCGAGGAGGACGACTACGACTACTACACCCGCAGCTAGCGGCCCTGCGCCTCCTCTTGGCCACCCACCTACTCCCCAACCCACCCCCACCCGTGGGTCAAGGGGGCTCCTCTGTGGCAGCTCAGGTTCAGGGCTTGCCACCTCCAGCGAGTACCCAGCCCTTCCGCTGTCTTTATTTCCCCGGCCCGAGTCCCCTCTCTAGAATCCTTTCTGTGTCCTCTTTCCTTTCCTCCAACCGGGCGTGGAGCACCTAGGCACGTGAAAACTGACGTGCTTCGGGAAAAGATGAAGAGGCGCGCTGGCCGCCACCTCGGGGCTCCCCGATATAGAGCCGCGCCTCTGCCTGTCCTTCCTTGCATTCCTCCCAGTGCCAACTGGGCCCGCTGCACCGCGGTGCCTCCGGGCCGATTCAATAAACTATATCTGTGCCAGGCCGAGTCTCTTTACTGATGGGGGTGGGCGGCCGGGCAAGGGACCAGGGAAGAACGGGAGGGTGAGCTGTGTCTCTAGCCCCAATCCCGGTCTCAGTCCAGCCGGCACGCAGGAAGCCCATGGCTCTTTTGCAACCCGGAAAAGGAGATACGGAAGAAGCAAACCCAGCAAGGGCTCTCACGCACGAACACTCTGGTGCACACGCCGCCCTCAGCCCGCAGCAGCCCCTCCCCCACCCAAGCCCAGAGCTGCGCTCCAGGGCGCCGCCCCGGGGAGCCAGAGGAGCCGCTCCCTCAGGGTGCGCTGGTCCCGCCCCTTAAGGACACACCCTGAATCAGCCACAGAGTTCTACACTAAGGCGCCCAAGCTGGGCTTCCCTTCGAGCCTGGCAGCCTGTCCCGTCCAGGCTCCAAGAGGGAATGGGTCCGAACTGTTAACGGGCAGCAGAAGAAAAACCGGCCGTGTCTTTAAGGGCTCGATATCTGGAAACTGCGCGTGTGGGGTGTGTGTGTGTGTGTGTGTGTGTGTGTGTGTGTGTGTGTGTGTGTGTTCCCTAGAGAGCTAGACTCCATCCTACGAGGAATGCGGGGAACAGTTGTCGATGTGTCAACTGGTCCTGGCTGTGCAGACTTGAGTCTGGACTGGAGAGGATGCGAATGTGTGTGAGCTGATACCAACCTCCACCCTCCCTGGCCCTGAGTAGAAGAAGCAAGCAGCCTGGGCTGTCAAAGAAGTCTCCCCACCTTGAGTGTGGGTCCCCAGAGTCTCAGACTAGCATTTGTGCAGCACTCCCAGCCCCGCCGCCTGCTGAAGGCCAGAGTCCCCGGATTCCGCCATGGAGAGGCTGCCGCGTTGGGGGTATGCCTGTGTGTTAGACAACGTCTGTGGGGGTCTGCACTGCTGGTGTGTGCACGTCTGTTCTGAGTCTGCGTGTCCAGCTCTGTGTGTATTTGAGCAGGGTCTGTCTTTGTGGGTCTGTCTGTGTGTGCCTGCGGTGTAAAGATCAATAGGGGAGGGGGCATGCTTTGTCTAGGAGAAAAGTCTGCCTCTGACTACCTGTCTCTAAGCATCCCCAGGTATGTATCCCGCATATTCCTTATAGTACCAGCCGGGATAAGTGGGAATAGAAAAGCAGGACCTGCAGTGATGGACAAAGAGATTTATTAGTAGTACTACTAATGTTATTATCATTATTATATTCTAAAAGGAGTTGTAATACGGTTTGAACCAGCCCTAGACGGTGGGGAGGGCACAGATTTAACCAGACTCAACCCTCCCCAGAGTTCTGCAGAGTCAGCCAGCCACTGCTAGGATAAAAGGGATGGGGGAGTGCAGGGACTGGACAAGGCTAAGCTGAGGGCGATGGGCACCGGCGGAGACGTGTTTTGACCCCTCTTCTGGGGCCTGGATTCTGGTGCCTTTCTGAAAGCTCTATCCGGGAAGCCGTCAGAGCACGGGATTGGGGTCGGGGAGGTGGGATCCCGGAAGGCAGGAGAAGGGGGGAGGACGGAAGATGGAGAGGGAGGGAGGTAGGGGTGGGGCTGGGGCAGGGAGGATCAGGGAGAAAGGAGAGGGAGGAGGAACAGGATGAAAGAGGGGAGGGGACTGACGCGTCCGGCTAGCTCGCAGCCAGTCGCGAGGCCTGGGGACCCGGCGACGTCGGAGGCTCTACCAAGGACCCAGGCGGCAGCCCCCACCCCCGCACGGCTGACGCGCCCCGGAATCCCTTCCGGCTCACATTCTAGCCCCTAGTCCTGCTGGGTGCGGTGAGGCGGCGGCAGAGAGGAGGAGAGCAGGAGGAGAGCAGGTGAGTAGGGCTGGGCTCCTGGAGCAGAGAGCGGGGAGCGGGAGCGCGGAGCGGGAGCGGGGAGCTGAGCTTAGGATTGGAGGCAGGCTCGGTCCAGGGACTGTGCCGGGGGGAGAGACCCCCAGAACCTGCGGAGTTCCCCCAGTCTCCCACGGCAGCCGCCGTCGGGGAAAGCCAGGAGGGTGCGGGATTCCCTGGCTCTGGTGTTCCCCCACTCAGGGTGGGGACAGGAGGACAGGGGGCTAGAGGATGATGTCGAATTTAAAATGTTGTGCAAGTGAGAGTTGCAAGTTAAGTTTTATTTGAGGTAAAATGAAGGCTGCAGTCCGTAAGATAGCACCTCAGAAAGCTATGAGACACTGTTCCAAAGAGGCGGTGGGGAAGGTCGGTATATACGTGATTTTGGTGAAGGGAGAATACAAGCAATCAAGCACATATTTTTCCAGAGGGTTTCTGCTAGTCTGGTGAAGCTTCCTGCCAATCACCAGGATCAGTCTTCACCATGAAGGATTGTAGCAGACCCATAAAATCATCTCCTGAAAATATTTTATCTGAAGACCTGTGGTGCCAGTCTCCCCACCCCATTTCTGTTCTTCACCCTGAACTCCTTTCAGGGGGTGTTGAAGGTCAGCAGCTGCAGCAGCACTTGATTTAATCCTTGTGGAGGTAGATGGCAAGTGCCTATGGCAAGTGCCGGTTTGAAGTTAACAGGGCCCCCTCATGGTTATAAGTTCAACAATACTTTGGGAGACCTTTCAAGACCATTTTGTCCCACAGTGCTAGGAAGGCTCATTCCTGAGTCTGGTGAAGATTTCTTTTATAAGCCACTTAATGTGCAGCTACTTGTCTAGGTTTATCAACAGTAATCAAAGGGCTCTGGACCAACCTGTCTTACTGAATCTGTTATGGTCAAGGAAAAATTCCCTCTTGTTATATTTTCCCATATCTAGAGTTATGTTATTACAACCATTGATTGCATATAGAACTATATATTTGATCAACTGCTTCAAATCACCTAGTCATCATTATTTTTATTGGAGGTTCAGTCACACATTTGGTAATGCAAGAAACAATAATCTTGTAATACAGGCAAAGTACAAATAACATAGCTAGCAATATTATTAAAGTCATAAGTAAGAATTAAACCAAGAACTTCCATTAGGTGCAGTCCAGTATATCCTCAGGTCTAAAATTTAACTTAGTCTATTCTATTCCAATCTTTATCTTTCAGGGATGTTATATATTGGCACTATCCATAAGGCTCTTAACCTGATTTTCTAGTTACTAGGCTGGTTATCCTTAGTATAATTTAATTATTCCCAAGATAAAGGGGAACCTTAAATCTTAAATGACCACAGCCTGGTGTTAACCACATAAATCCATCCCATAATTGTGGTAGGTTTTATTCCTTGGCTGAATTTGTGCTTGTTTTTCTGACTGATCTTGAGTAACTTAGAGGAAACTTCATATTTATGGCCAGTATCAGAGCACGTATTATTAATCAACTAGGTGAGAGGATCCCACCTAGTAATATCAAGAGTAGCCTGAACAGGACTGAACTTTCTTTCTCTAAAATAAAAATTTTAAGGCTGATCCAATTTGAGCTTTGGAGTGGAGAAATCCACCTAGGTAATCTAAAAGTACTAGACACAGATAATTGGCCCCAACCCAACAATTGGACTGATTTTTTTAAAAACTAGCATAGGATTGTATCCATGATAGAAAACATTTGGTCCATATGCAAATGTCCAAGAAGTCAAGAAAACATTATAAATGATCATACAAATCAGGTCCTGCATCTTGGGTAGGCTGTCTACTTTTGATGCTGTCTTCTTCTCATCCTGGTATAAGTATATGAACATTTGAACATCGTTTTAAGGTGAGTTTGAGGTCAGCAGCCCTCTCTATAGACCAGTCTGATGTAGGGGCCTTTGGAAGTGGGAAGTAATCCAAGGGTCAATTTACCTTCAGATTCACCGTGCATGAGCTACTTAAAGAGTTCCTGATAAAAACTACATTCATCCAGGCTGGAGAAGGTATTTTAAAGTATGTCTTGTCCAGTATATATATAATATGTAATATATATACATATATATATATATATATGTATATATAAAATAAAATCTCCAGTTTATATAATCCCCAAGATCATATCATGGAGCATCTGATCTTCATCCAAAGATTACTGAGATAAGCTTCAGAAACAAAACTTAGAGTCTTTTTTTAATAATTCAATTAAACCTTACATTAGTATGGCATAAAGGCAAGGGACTATGTGGGATGTGAGTCAGTAAATATAGACTTCCATTAAAAAAACTGGGATTTAATATTCATTGAAATATAATCTTTTTAGCTCTAAAATTACCCTCATTTCTACCACATATATTTAAATTAAGACTAATTTGTTGCAAAATAAGTCTGATCTCAAAACAACTTGGCCTGATATTTATATAACTATAATTGATCAAAAGTTTTTACATTGATGAAACTTTTATAAGGAGTCTCAGAATGAACTTTAAAAAAAAAAAACTCTCAAGTCTAGGAAAGTCATGGCAAGGACTTATCACATGTTTCACATTACAGATCTAGGTGAACTTCTTCCTTAGCAAGGTCCCCCAAATACCTTGAGATTTCTGTACCTGTTGGTGAGGTAGCTTTCCTAATTTATCTGATAAAGTTGCTGGAAACATAAGAGTTTACAATCTCTGGAGGGAGCAGATAGAGAAAAAAGATAAATGTTTCAATTCTGCTTACAAAAGTATAATTTACCAAATTACTCTAAGTTCTAATTAGTTTGAGGGGAAGATTTTTCCTTACACCTGGAAAATATAGATTCCAATTTGTAATTTTTCAGACAGAAACTGTAAAAATCATAGCCATATTCAACAGTTCACCTATTCTTATGTAACTAATTTTTGTTAACAGTTTGTGAAGCTATCAGGTTTCTCTTTAGGATTTTTCAGTTTCTTACCTAGTTCAGCATTATAGTCTGAAAGTCAGAAACTTGTATTTATTCCAAAGTTCCTTCTGTTACTCTTTTTGAAGAGGAAACATTTTGCAAAGGCACCAGAATGAAATCATAACTGTCAATAATGACAGAAGACTTAAGAAGGCACATTTAAAATCTGATTACAATACAATTGACACAGAAACTTGGTTATTGCTCTGACATACAACACTTTAAGATAATAACTAGAATTATGACTGATAACATTTTACCAGAACATATCAGATTTTAGGAAAGCTATATAATTTTTAGAATATTTTTATTAGTAACATTTACCATACAACATAACCTAAGAATTATTAGTCATTTGACAACGTTTCCCATGTAATTTGACATACCAAATGAACGAAGTTAGTTTAGTATCTCTCTTTGGGTTGTTTCAGGGGCCCTTTGAAGCATCCCAAAGTTAGAGAGGTCAAAAAGACCTCATTAGAATTTGATTTAGGAAGTTTGGTCAATAAATATCAAAAGAGTTTAGAACACTCAGTCAAATGGGATCATAGGTCACTTGAGAAACAATAATTACTCACTTAGCCAAAATAACAATAGAAGACTTCAAAGGCAGATACAACAGATCACTTAAGAGGTAAAGAAACTTAAAATCTGTTATTAAAGGCAGTTCAACATCTTAAGAAAATTGTTCCATACACAAAATTCAGGGAAGAGTCAGCCCTGAATTTTCTCTGGGTCTACTTGCCACAAACCTTCCTAATTTTGTGTAACCGTCATTTAATTTGCTCATCCCAAACCTGTAAATCAGACCTAATTCCTTTTCCCTTAATGAAATGCAATTCCATTTCTCCTGCCTTCTTACTGAAAACTCACATTCTATTTTCCTTAAGCAACCATGAACTGTCCTTTATATTAGCATTCTATAGGTTGGTGAACATAAATACCAGTTATAATTTCTGAAAATATTTACTTTCTTATAGAGACAATCTCAGGATGGCACCAAACATGTTCATTATTAGTCCAAACATCTTTAGTTTCTCTGTAAGAGGAAGTCAGTATTCAGTAATTAATGTTTTAGTGTCTTATTTTATTTGGGAGTGAACTAGCTGTTCAATAAACTTCCATCACTTAATTTAGCACAACCCTAGAATTTCAAGTTGTTGAGTATCTGGAGAGACTAAAATAGATAGACATTCCTAAAGCATAATTATTCTTAAGGGAGTTTATCAAAAGCTCTTATCTAATTTACATTATCTTGTCTTAAAAGTTTCTTCACATTGAGTTATTTTTCTTGCTGACAAATTTGTAACAGATATAATAATATCTTATTTAGCTTATATTAAATCTAGGCACAATGAAGATATTATACTGATTATAATATTGATGACTCTTAAGACATGTCTATGTCTCAACTAACTGAAACATGAATACTAGGTACTAATTTAATATTGAATATTTCTCAGTTCATATGAACCTGAAATTCGTTTAATTTTTCTTATATTCAAAACTGTTTGATTTGCAAGCACTTACTCTTCTTTAGGCCAACTACCTGAGAGCTCATTACAAATTAACTTTAGCAATATTATCCAAAGACAAAGACACATATTAAGACAGTATGCTTTTGCTGCAAGAAGAGGCATTGGCTTCACTGTCTATAGGGCCCTTACCAATTTGACCTTGCCCTGCTCGTCCTCTCAAAACTCCCATGGCAATAGGGTTGACTCTCCCTTGAATGTTGCTGCTTCTGCTTTGCAGTGGGTAGCCACAGGCTTATGCTTCAGGGCGCTCACCGGTCTAAGGACCTCCTAGTCCCAAGTGTTGTGGCATGGGACCCACAAGGACTCTACATTCTCTGCCCAGTGCTGCCAGGCAACCCCTGGCTCCTCCACCCCTGGGCTAGAATTATCTATCTTGCTGGTTGCTCTGTCTTTGAGTTAACTGTGCCTTGCACCCAACACCCCCTCCCCTACCTTGCCTGCCTGAAGGTAGAATGGGCTAAGCCTTAGATTTAGGCTCTTAGGAGATAATAGGGGATGGATGAGTGGAAACCATGGGTAGGAGCTTATGCTTATTCAAGCTTATGCTTAGTGGCAGAGGTTGGGCCCTGAGGGCAGATGTTGGGCCCCACTAGCCTTAAAAACTAGCTTTTGCCTCTCTTGGCCTGGCTCACTTCTACTGCACCATCAGAATCAATCCACCTCTTCCTAGGCCTAGTCAGATGGCCCCTAGGGCCTGGGCTGCCCAGCTTCCCTGTACCATCTCCCACAGCATTCTCATGCCACCTACACTGGGAGCCAGCAGACTTCAGACTGCCTGTCATAACCCATCCAGCAGGGTCCTCCCTGCCTTGGCCACAGGCCAGTCTCCAATCGGCCTATAGTGCCTCCTGGAGCCCAGAGACTTATAGGACCTTGTATTCATTCATGGGCATGTTCATTCCTTGCATTCAGCCACCCAACACTGATTTTACTTCATGCCAGGCACAGGGCTAGGGCCCAGAGGTGAAGCACTGAACATGACAGGTGTAGTCTTACCCTGGAGAAGCTCGCAGTCTAGTGGGAAAGAGAGACTTTAACCTGCAAAGCACAGGCAGAAACAACGCAAGGGCTCTGCCAATAACCCCTTGTGCATTTGGAGTCAGTAAGCCCAGCCCTGCTCCCTTCCATGCTGCTCTGGGCTGGTAGGTTGAGGCTGGATGACAACAGTCTTATGGAGCGGGGGCCAGCCAGAGACTCACTTTAGGTCCCACCCTCTCCTATTTGGAGCTGCAGAGAGGATGCTGTGGTCAGGGGGACTGACCCTGGGAACACTACTGGTCAGAACAGGGGCAGGGTGTCAGGCTGTGGGAGGTGAAGGGTCCTATGGCAGGTCTAGGTGGCTGTTGTGTTGATGCCTCTCTGCTTCTTGGTCGCCAGGTCCACACCTCTGCTTCCAAAATCAGAAGTCACCAAGATGCCCATCTGTGAGAAAGCTCCCCCTAAAATGGCGGCAAAAAGTCCGGGCAGTGAGGAGGAGCCTGTAAGTGACGTTTAGAGCCCCCTCTCTCATCCCTGCTCTCCCCATTCCGAAGCCCTTACTTCCAGAACAGTACTAAGTGGGACTGGCCTCTGACTCTTGCCTGGCCCCTGGCCCTGTGCTCTCCTGGGCATGAACGCCGGCTGTAACCCTGCATCTAGATTGCTTGAGGAGCCTGGGAGGGCCTGGTGGAGCTGGGAGTGTCTTCAGGAAATACTGAGGGAATGCTGACAGCTACACTAACCCCCAAAGCCAGGGAGAGTCCTTGATCTGGGCCAGGTACTCTCTTTTCTCCCAGCACCTCCCCCTCTCCAAGTTCCACTTCCCCTGGCTTTGAGCCCAGTGGAATTGCCTGAGGATGAGGCTGAATTCCCTACTCTAAGCCTTGTCACATCTCAGCCCCTGGAGCCTTAAGGCTCCAACTTCCCCACTAGTTTGAGACAATGCCATCCTTCCCTGGGCAGGCCCTCCCTCCCTATCATACTCTCCTTCTAAAGTGAGCTCCCTCCCTATCATACTCACCTTCTAAAGTGAGTGTGCCACAGCTGTCTTCTTGACACCTCTTTACCCCAACCTGCACCCCAGGGCTTCATTTGAAAACTTGATCAGAACTCTCTGGCTTCTCTCTGTGAAGTTGCTCACCATGTTGTCTAGACAAACTGACAAATACTTCTGTTGTTGTCTCTCCCTTTGGACTGTGGCTGCCTTGAGAGCAGGCTCTGTCTCTCCATTGTCCCTGAGTCCAGCCCAGGACCTGGCTCATATAAATTGCCCAGAAATGTTTATTGACCTAAGATCCCAGGACCCAAAGCCCCTCCTTTGTACAAGCCCCTGTCTCTGTACCCAGGCAAAGCCAGAAATCCACGAGAGTCTGGGAAGAACCCTGAGGGGCTGAGACATTTCAGCAGAGAGTTCCTGCTTCGTTCCTTCTTTCGCATCACTGATTCCCCATGACCCAGGCTGAGTCACTGTCACAGCCCCAAAGAAGGGTGGCTCCAACCAGACCTGCTGTCACTTTTGGACAAGTCACCAGCTGGACTGGGCTTTCCGTACATGTTTCCCCACTCACCCACCACACGGATCCCCAAGATCCCAGGAGAAAGAAGAGGGTGGGGAGGCTGGACCTGGCTCTCTGGGAGTGGGCTGGGCCACATAGAATGCTGCCCAGACCCATCCTCAAGTGTTCCCCAGGGCAGCAGGAGCAGCCCATAGTTGGCAGTGACACCCTCCTCCCTCCGCCTAGGGCAGTGAGCTCTAGAGGAACAGGCTCAGACAGGCGGATCCCCTTCTCTCACCGGCGCATGCGCTCCAGCTCACTCACACTCAGGACCACCTGCCCAGAGCCTCCGAGGGGGTGGGGGGTTCACTTCAGTCCCTGCAGCAGCAGGATCAGAGCGCAGGTAAGTACTCAATGGACCCCCTTCACTCCACAACCTGGCTGGAGTAGAAATTCACTCCCTTTACCACCCTACAGAGGAGAAACCCCTGAAAGAAGGCAGTCCACTATTTGCCAGCTTTGTAAAGTTTAGTCAATAATATGAAAAATCCTGGCTTCTCATTGTGACCAGCTAAGTGAGGAAAAAGGAGAAGGATGGATGGAAAAGGAAGAAAGAACGAGAAAGACCAAGGAGGAAGGAGCGGGAGGGCTGTCGGTGGAGGAGGGGGTATTATTTCAGGTCCTGACTCTGCCATTGAATGGCTGCATGACTTTAGAGTAGTCTCTTCACTCTTAGGCCCTCAGTTTCCTCACCTGAAAACTGGACAAAAATTCCTGCCCAGGCTAAGCCATAGCCCTGTGGAACACACAACATCCCACAGTGATAGAGCTTGTTAACTGGGAAACCCACATCAGGAGGACATGGGTGGGGAGTTCTACTTAGATTCTTGAGATACTTCGGGACCCCAGGAATTATGGGTTTTCTCTTAGCAATCCCTTTGGAGGTATAAGGATAACATTTTATGATGTGCCTATTTGGAGCCAGTTGTTTCTCTAATTTAATTCTCTCTCTGCACCTCTCACGTAGGGATTGTTGTTTAAGTCCTATGGATAAGGAAGCTGAAGCTTAGAGAGATTAAGAGTGGAAGAACTTAATTGTCCCCCATCCCCACCCCATACCCACATGGAGCTAAATGCCCCTCCCTGGGTTTCGTAACAGGGAGGGATTTAATAAGGAGTCCAGTGCACAAGTCACCCTCCCATATCATGAATATCAGAGTATCATGCAGAATTCTGATCATTAGGGCAGGCAGTGAACTATTCCTCTCTCCATCTTTCACCTGTCCAAACCCCTCCATTAGAGTCAACTGAACTTTGGGTCCAGAGATCAATTGGATTGTGGAGCCTCAGCTGGGAACAGCTCATAAATTAAGAGTGGCCAGCAGTCAATATTAATAACAGGGCTCTTTGATCTTAGACTCATTCTTACTGGTTTTTAAGCACCTTCACATCCATGATCATTTTGATCTTATAAGAAGTAGAGTTTCTTAATTCCATTTTACAGGGGAGGAAACCGAGGCACAGAGGTAGGGGCGATTTGCCCAAGATCACACAGATGGTCAGCAGTTTGTTCTGTCTGGTGTCAGCATCAGGGTCTTTTCCTCAGCACTTGGTCCCCTGCTAGGGGCAGGGCTGAGGTGTGGGAGAAAGCAAACAGGTGCCTCCTCAGTTCACAGCTCTGCTGAGCTGAGCTCTAGAAACAGACAAGTCCCAGGATAGGGAACAGGGATGGGGCAGATGGAGATAGACACAGGGGATCAATCTGGGGACAGACGGGATAAGGACAGGCACAAGAACCTGTGAACCTTGTCTTCCAGGGGCTGCCCAAACTCCCTGTGCCCCCGCTGCAGCAGACCTTGGCCACCTACCTGCGGTGCATGCAGCACCTGGTGCCCCAGGAGCAATTCAGGAGGAGCCAGGCCATCGTGCAGCAGTTTGGGGCCCCTGGTGGCCTTGGTGAGACCCTGCAGCAGAAGCTCCTAGAACGGCAGGAGAAGACTGCCAACTGGGTAAGAGCTGCTGGGGCAGCAGACAAGGAACCCGTGGAGCAAGGGGCAGAAGTTAGATAAGAAGATAGAGGGATTTGGATAAGGGGCAGGTAGGTGACAAAGATGGGGCAGAGGGAGGGACAGGCATGGGGGAGACACAGAGGAATAGTAAGGGGCAAGGGTGAGAGGCTGAGAGGGGACAAATGTGGATAGAGATGGGGTTATGGGGAGAGACGGGGTACAGAGATGGCGGACAGATGGGGGCAGATGAGTAATAGGGTTGGGAGCAGCAGACAATAGCATGAAGTCAGGGAAGAAGAGAGGGATGAAAGGCAGGAATGAGACACTCGTAAGATTGGGAAGGGGACACGGATAAAGCAGCACACAACCAGGATGAACACTGAGATGGAAGAAAGCATGGGATGAAGCTGAAGGACAGGCAGGATGACTCAGGGAGCCACAAGCTCTAGCCCATAACTGGGGCTTAGTGTATGTTTGTGAAATGAATGAATGAAAAAAAGTACATGATCTAGTGAAGGGTCCCCATTTCCCTTCTGGGGTGCCAAGGTGGGAGTGATGTGTTCCCCAGGCACGGTGTGTGTGGCCACTGGGGGTAATGGCACCCTCCTTGGCAGGTGTCCGAGTACTGGCTGAACGACATGTATCTCAATAATCGCCTGGCCCTGCCTGTCAACTCCAGCCCAGCTGTGATCTTTGCCCGGCAGCACTTCCAAGACATCAATGATCAGCTAAGGTGAGGACACCATGCTCCCAGACTCATAGCTTGGGAGTCTGCCTGAAGGAGGTGGCCTGGCCCCACCACCAGGAAGGAGAGACTGAAGCTTGTGCCTTGGCTGAGCTTTCGGAGGCCAAATGGCCCTGAGATAGTGGCCATCCAGGCCAAGGGGCCAGAGGAAGGGTAGGTGAGGAGCACGTGGGTAACAAACACAGGGTCTTCCTCAGGTATATCTATTTGGGGTGGAGTGGGGTTGGGGTGGGGAGGTCATGGGCCCCAGGTGCTCTCATGGCAGTCTGGCCTGGCTGAGGCCCTGGGAGGAAACCTGTAGCCTCTGATCCCGCCAGTGCTTGAAGCTGGGGCTTGTCACTGGGATGCACGGCCCCAGGCTGTTTCAGAGGGCCTCTGCTCCCTGCAGCCCCCAGCTCTGAGCAGAGGCTCCCAGGGAGTAGAAATGGTTCCTTTCCACCAGCCACCACCAGAGTCTCTGCCATCTGCTGCAATTTCAGAGCTCACTGAGCCGCTGGAACAGCCTCTGGGTGTGCTGATGATGATGACAGAGGGGCCATTTATGCAGGAGTGGAGCAGGGTGGAAGGGTCTCTCAGAGCCAAACCCAGGTCTCTGGCCTCAAGACCAAAATGTGGAAATAAAAACATGAGGCAGGGTCCACCTTGGCCTCTGATCCAGGCTGGAAGACCCCCTCCCCCTCTTTCTTCACCCAGCCCAATCAACCTGCTGGCTGGAGAGGGAGAGGGTTGGGCAGCCTTCCCTCTTCCCCTACACCTGGGAATTCCCTGGGCAGAGGAAGTATGTGTACAGATTAACGACTTCTGCATACAGTTCTCAAAATTGCATTGAACTGGGTATTTTCCTCCTGATGCAATTAAGCCAGGCTCATCGTCCATGGGCAGTTAAGATGACAGGGTCTCGTGGTAAGGTTTTCTGGTACATTTTTTCCAGCCAACAGCACCTGGCTTTCTTTTACATTAGCATTAAGGAGACCAAATTACTGACTTTTCCTGGGAGATTAGATTTCCCAGAACCTTGGGATTTTGGCCCAGTCCAGTCCCAGCACAGACGTTCCCCCGAAAGAACACCGCCCCTAATGGTCTGGCACCCTCCTGCCTGCTCTGTGGCCTCTCCTGGCTTCCTCTCCCTCCTCCTCCTCTCTTTCACCGTCCAATTTCCTCACCTCCCCCAAGTTCTCTCCTCAGGACCATTTTTAGTCCCAGGTTTGTGAAGGAAACTGACAGCCTGGGGGTAGGGATGGGGCAACAGGAACCCTATCTGATTATAGCACCGTTAAGGCCAGTCATCTGGTGGGTGGTCCATGAGTATGAGAGAGACTAGAGGAGGTGGGAGGGAGGGGGAGAGAGAAAGAGGAAGAAGGAATGAAAGAAGAAGGGAGGGAGGGAGGAAGGAAACCTGGGCCCCAGAGAGGAGAAACTAAGGTCTCATCTCTCTCTGCAGGTTTGCAGCCAACCTCATCTCCGGTGTGCTCAGCTACAAGGCCCTGCTGGACAGGTAGGACTGAGCCCCACCTGGAAGGGTAGTGCCCAGTTCATCTGTCTCCCTGCCACACTAGCCAAGGAGCTCGCGGAGGCAGGGACGGTGTCTTTTTTCACCTCTGTGTTCCCGGCTTCTGTCACTGAGCAAATGACCCCCTGCACATCCCAAGCATCAGAATGACCTTTCCCTCAGCTGGCGCAGACATTAACAGTTACTTTTCCCGGGGTAAGCCCAATCCTTCCTTGATCTTTTTAATGTCCATCTCCCTCCATAACTCATATTTACATACACGCCATGATTCAGTGTGTCAGGAAGCTAGCGAGCACATCAAAAGGTGGAGAAGGCAAAGTTGCTGGAACCAGCTGGTGATAAGTTCAACCTTCTTACTTGCTCCTTGAAAGGAGTGATCTCCCCACTCTTAGCCTGTTTCCCCAGCCCCATCAACCTCAGGAAATTGGTGCCCAACTCAGTGGACACAAGGGTGTCCTGAGAGATGGAGAGAGCTGCATAACCACAGTGGGGCATCACTGATTTTAGGAGGAAAGTCCTTCTTTTGGCTAAGCACCGGGTACCCAGGAGCACCAGGGAGAGTGAGAGGGTGTGGGGGACCCAGTGAGAGGGTCTTAGGGTCCCCAGAGGCAGGTAATATAATGTCATCTGTTGCTGGAAAGAAAGAGGGATCCAAAGCAGTGTCTATTGCACAGATGAGGAAGCTGAGGCTCAGAGAGGTCAAGGGCCTTGTCCGTGGTCACACAGCCAGGAGGTGGCAGAGTGAGGAGGGCATGGGGCAGACTTCACTCACTTTTCAACTTGATCCAACTCAGACTTACCCAGCCTGGGAGTGGAGGCTTAGACCTACAGCCCCTCCAGGGTAGGGCTGTTTCCTCTGGAGAGAAGGGGGCAGGCCCCAGATTCAAAATGCAGAGTGGCTCAGGGCTTTGACTCTAGGCTCAGCAGATCTGCATTTGAATCTGACACCTACAACACATGATGTGTCAACCTTGAATGAGTAATCACTCCGTTAACTATTGACTCCTGTGTGTCAAATGGAAATAATAACGGTGGCCGCCTCTTGGGGCTGTGGCCACTGTCCTATGAGATGATGCCTGTGAGGCTTTCAGCCCTAAGCCAGGCACAGCAGCTCTCTATGCATTTCTGTGCTTCTGTCTGCTCACTCCTCACCATACCATCCCCTTCCTGGGTCTCCAGGCCTTCCAGCTGCTGTCTTCCCGTGGTGTTTTCTTGGTGTCTCTCCTCCTCACCAGGAGCTCTCTGCCATCCCCCAAAACTCAGTCCTGATGACGCTCCGACTGATTTCAGAGAATCTCATCCTTTACCTTGTCCGGCTGAGCAGCAGAGCAAGAATGGCCTAGGCCCCACCCACAACTTTGTACCTGTCCGTCACTGACAGCCTAGACCCCAGACTCCCACGTGTGTGTGCACGCTCACACGGACACACATACCCACACATGTCCATATGTAAGCTCCCACATCTAATCATTGTAAGGGTTATAAAGCTAGAACTTTATGCCATTGCTCAAGGGCC
Organism: Giraffa tippelskirchi; assembly: GCF_054371585.1. Taxonomy (NCBI): domain Eukaryota; kingdom Metazoa; phylum Chordata; class Mammalia; order Artiodactyla; family Giraffidae; genus Giraffa; species Giraffa tippelskirchi. The sequence goes on along the minus strand of NC_137276.1, from coordinate 49,559,256 downwards.
TGTTTTAGACCCTTCCTTCACTCATTTATTCATTTGCTCACTTTTCCTTTTTAAAGCAATTTTTTTTACTTGGAGGAAAAGTGCTTTACAGTATAGTGTTGGTTTCTCCTATACAACAATGCAAGTCAGCCATAATTATACATATAGCACCTCCCTCCCACTCACATCCCACCCTTCTAGGTCATCACGGAGCACCGGGCTGGGCTCCCTGTATTATACAGCAACTTCTCACCTGTTGTCTACTTTACACATGGTAGTGTATATATCGGAGAAGGCAATGGCACCCCACTCCAGTACTCTTGCCTGGAGAATCCCAGGGATGGCTGACCCTGGTGGGCTGCCGTCTATGGGGTCGCACAGAGTCGTACACGACTGAAGCGACTTAGCAGCAGCAGCAGCAGCAGTGTATATATGTCGATGCTACTTTCTCCATTCGTCCCCCTCTCTCCTTCCCCCACTGTGTCTATAAGTTCGTTCTCTACATCTGCATCTCCGTTCCTTCCCTGTAAATAGGTTCATCAATACCATCTTTCTAGATTCTGTGTATATGTGTTAATATACTATATTTGTTTTCTTTTTCTGACTAACTTCACACTGTATAACAGGCTCTAACTTCATCCACCTCACTAGAACTGACTCAAATTCATTCTTTTTTATGCCTAATAATATTCCATTGTTTATATGTATCACATCTTCTTTATCCATTCATCTGTCAATGGACATCTAGGTTGCTTCTATGTCCTAGCTACTGTAAGTAGGGCTACTATGAACTTTGGAGTACATGTGTCTTTTTCAATTATAATTTTCTCTGAGTATATGCCCAATAGTGGTATTGCTGGGTCCTATGGTAGTTTTTTATCCCTAGTTTTTAAAGAAATCCCCATACTGTTCTCCATAGTGGCTATATCAATTTACATTCCCACCAGCAGTGCAAGAGGGTTCCCTTTTTTCCACATCCCCTCCAGCATTTATTGTTTGCAGATTTTTTTCACTTTTCAAATTGATGCTGGAAAGATGAAGGGAAATAAGGCCCCATCCCTGTCTTCAAAAGGTTCTCAGACTATCTAGCAAAACAGACACATAAACAGCACCAAATACAACTGTGTCCATCCTCTCTGAGCCTCTCACTCTAGTATCTGACCCCCTGACATCCCCACTGGGGTGCCTCCTAGTCATTGAAAACTGAGTCATCCCCAGTGGACCCTTGGGTCCCCTCCCCATGCCCCAGCAGGCCCTTTCCCTTGTCCTGCCATCTCAGTAAACATGCCACACAGCCCCGGTGGTGAATCCAGGATCCTGTAAGTCACCCGTGGTACTTTTCTCCCTTGCCTGCCCATCTAGTCCAAGCTCAGGGATATCACGCTCCCTCTAGAACCCATACTCACACCCCACTCTTACTCCCATCGCCCTCCCAAGGCCCATCACCTTCCCAGCAGCCCACAGCCTCCTTTCAATGACCAGCTTCCACCCATTCTCCACCCAGAACCAGGGCCGTTATGACAGCAAAGCGGATCAGATCATGTCCCTGAGTGCTCTCGCCTTCCCGGGGCTTTCACTGCCCCAAGAATGAAATGGCACCGACTTCTGCTGCCAAAGAGGCCACAGGCCTCCCCAATTCTCTGTCCATCTCCTTACTCAGCTTTAACTGGCTTCCTTTCACCTTTGACCAGTGTTCCTCAAACGATCTATGGTGAAGGACCAATATATTTTTTTATTTAGTAAAATGTTTTTGAAAGTGAAAGTGTTAGTTTGCTCAGTCATGTCCAACTCTTTGCAACCCCATGGACTGTAACCCACCAGGCTCCTCTGTCCATGGAATTTTCCAGGCAAGAATACTGGAGTAGGTTGCCATTTCCTACTCCAGGGGATCTTCCTGACCCAGGGATCGAATCCAAGTCTCCTGAATAGCGGGCAGTTTTTTTTTTTTCTATCTGAGCCACCAACTGAATTAGCAGAAAAATGGCATATAGGTACAAAACACAAGATCCCTTGTTTTATTGTTAGATTCAGCACATATAAATGTCCTCTGTCAAGTTGTTACAAGTTTCTGAAAGCTCCCTCTGGCGTCCCACAACCACCCTGTCATGAGCTGGTCATTCCAGTTCAATCTGACACCCACACTTGGAGCAGCAGGACAGTGGGATGCTCCTCCCAGCCCACCTTGGCCTCACTCTGCCCCAGCTCACCTCGTGGCTGTCTCTTAACCCCAAGGCTCAGCTCTTGAGTCTGATCGTCAGTGAGACCATCCCTGGTCACTGCTCCTGCTCTGCCAGTCACTGTCTCCTCACCCCATCTTACTGCCTGCCTGTTGTCTTTGCTCCCTTCTATATCCCCGACCTGTGCCCCATTAGAACAGGAAACTCAGGTCTTGTTTGCACCTGCCTCCCCAGATCCTCGAATGGTGCCTAGTCCCGGAGAGTGCTCAGTCACATTTGTTGGCTGAAAGTAAAGAAGAAGGGAGGGAGGGAGGCAGGGAGGGGGAAAGAGGCAGAAAGAGAGAGAGAAAAAAAAGGAGGAAGAGGAAAGGGAGGTGGAATGTGGAGAGGAGGGTGAAACAGGAGGAGGAGAGACAGAGGGAAAGAGAGTGAGTGAAGGAGGAAGAAGAGGAAGTGAAGGAGGAGGAGGAAGGAAGGAAGTACCTGAGACATGCTGAGATCATAGGAGAAAGAGAGCTCTCCACCTTGAACTCAGAGGAGGCTTCTGGAAGAGTTGATGAAGGAGTAAGCTCTCAAAAGAGTGAAGGGAGTTTTCTAAACAGATTAGTTGAGTGCAGGGCTGAGGGTGAAGGGTGCCAAGCAGAGCAGCAGTAGCAAAGGTGCAGAGTGGCCAGATCTGTACCTGCACGTGTCGTACGTGAGGCTGGAGTGAGGGAGACTAACGGAGGCTAGAGAACATGAGGGGCTCCCTGGGGCGCTCCACTACTTTAGAGAATGGGAATCTAGCTCTTGAACGGCCATCATCATGCAGTTCTGGCATCAGGTTAGAGTAGAACCAATTCTGATTCTCAGCCTCTCTTCCCTCCCTCCCCCTCCAGCCACTCCATTCCCACCGACTGTGCCAAGGGCCAGCTGTCAGGGCAGCCACTCTGTATGAAGCAATACTACGGGCTCTTCTCCTCCTACCGGCTCCCCGGCCACACCCAGGACACGCTGGTGGCCCAGAAGAGCAGTGTCATGCCCGAGCCAGAGCACATCATTGTGGCTTGTTGCAACCAGGTAAGCGGCCCCTTGCTACCGCAGCCTCTCGGGCCTGGGGAGGGGTGCACATGTGTTCATCCCTTCCTGCTTCTCCAGGGGTGTTCAGCCCCCTCCCAGAGTCACACGGTGAGCTGGGGTAGGGTGGCCCTGAAATGGGGTCTCTTGATTTCTGTCAGTCGTATTTCTCTCCACTGGTTGGATTTTAAGAACAGGAGCATCATCAGTCGAGATGCCTTCGGTAGGTTCCCATTTCAGTCCTGTCCAGCCAAGTCAGGTCCAGTGAACTGCCTGGATGGACTGAGGGTCGTTAATGAGACCCAGCATGTCTTCAGCCCTTCCACATGCAGTCACCCAGGTCGTGGCCTTCCTGGAGACTACACACAGATGGACAGCTTACAGACTGACTCTCTGGGCATCCACGTCCAGGTGGGCCTGGTATCTATACTCATCCCATCTGATCTTAGGATGACCTTGCAGAGGAGGCCTTGGATCTCCATTTGACAGATGAGGAGATGAGAGTTAGGTTAAGTGGCTTGTCCAAGGGTGAGAAGGACTCCTCGGTCTGCCAATGTCACAAGCCTACGCTCTATCCCCTGCAGCTCAGGTCCTCAGACTGGGCTCCAGGGAACACAAAAGAGCCTGTGGGGGCCCAGGGGATGCCAGACAGTATATTTTATATACTGAGGCTCTACATAAATATTTCATCTGATGAAAAGCTGTTTGTTTTCATTAAAACCCAACTTTGACACCCACCCAGGGGCTACCCTGGTATTTTTTTCTATAGTGTTTTCTTCTTAGGCTCATTTGACATTTTCAGTCTAAATGGGGAGCCCTAAGTTTGCCATCAGAAGATGGCTGTTCCCAGGTTGGAAGCCCACCTGACACCTGGCTGGCCACAAGACAAGAAGCTTTCTCCACCTTCATTCAAAAGTCAAACCCAGAATATCCCAGCGCCCCCCACCCTGCCACACACACACACCATAGTATCCATCCCTCCCAGAAATGCTCTCAAGACTCCCGCTCTGAACCAAACCACCTGTATGCTGCTCAGGGCGTGGGGCCAGGCACATGTCAATCAATAGAGAAGGGATCTTGACCTGGGACTATGAATAGAAGAACGCTTTACAATGCAGAGGCTCTAGCTTCAAAGTTATTGAGTGCAGGTTCACAGGCCTCACCTACAGAGCACATGCAAGTACACATGTATGCATAGAGCATTTCACATGCAAGTACACGTGTATAGGTACACATGTATGCATAGAGCATTTTGTGTGTTGTTCTTCCATCTTAATCTTTCTCTGCATATTATTTGCTGCCATTTTTTTCTCCACTCACTAGTGTTTGAAATCCATCCCTGTAGCTGTATCTAGAGCTAGTTCATTCCTTTTAACTGCTGGATAGACATGCATTGGACAGGTGCTCCACGTTTTACTTAACTATTCCCTTACTGCAGAACATTTGGGCTCTCTCTACCATTTTTCTATTGCAAACAAGGCTGATATGCACATTCCTTTATATGTCTCCCAGGGCCCAAGTATCTGTTTCTCTAAGCCTTAGACTGAAGTATGCACTTATAAGAGCAGTTACTGAATCATAGGGCACGCATGTTTTCAGTTTTGATTGACACAGCCCTCCAACAGCAAGCAGATGTATCAATTTCCACTCAGTTTCCCGCAAATATAATGGTTTTATGTCAAATAGGAACTACAGAAAAAAAACTTTCTTTAGTTAAGTTCAATCTGGCCTTCTTTGATCTGGGAGAGCTTGGAGTCCAGCACGGTTGACAGCGTCAGGCTGGTCCCCACATTGTGGCTCTTCTGAACCATCAAGTACCTTGGGAACCAGGGGCCCGAGTGTCCCCCCATCCTGCTCCCATATGGAGGCTCAGGGAAGGCCTGACATCTCGGGCGGGCCGCCCTGAGTGACGTCTTTGACCTGTTTCCCCCACAGTTCTTTGTCTTGGATGTTGTGATTAATTTCCGCCGTCTCAGTGAGGGGGATCTGTTCACTCAGTTGAGAAAGATAGTCAGAATGGCTTCCAACGAGGATGAACGCTTGCCTCCTATCGGCCTGCTGACATCAGACGGGAGGAGCGAGTGGACTGAGGCCAGGACGGTGCTCATGAAAGGTTAGCAGCAGCGCCCAGCACGTCTCCATGCTCATCTCATCCTCACACCCATTGGCCTCCCTCCCTCCAGGGGTGTACCTCATCCCCATTTGCCATAGCATGGGAAGCTCAGGCCTCCTTCCAGCCCAGGACCCAATGGCATATCCTGCAGTTGGCCTGCGGTCAGCTGAAGGCACCTTTTGTACTCTTGTAATTCATCTGACGGCATGCTAACTTTCTGGGTGAGGCTGACTAGCCCTGGAATCCAAGGATATCTGGGAGCATGGCAGGGGGCAAGGTTCTGAGTTGAAGGAAGGCCAGCTGCAGTGAAGCAGTGGTGTTTCACTGGTGGGCAAGGAAGGTGCTCATTTCCGGGATCTGAGTTGCTGGGAAAGCTCTCAGGTGGGGGTTTGGGATGGGCCCACCTTTGGAAGGGTGATTGGCTGCCTCCTTCACATGATTTATTGGTCCCAGAACTCTTCGTCTTCAAGCTGACCTTATCCTTCTGGCTGCTGCTCTTAAGAAAGTTTCTAAGCTTTCCCATAAGAAATCCAGCAACAGCCTTACATTTTTCAAATTGTCCTTCTGGAAACTACTTTTCAAACCCAAAGTGAGCCCTATTCTCAGGAACTGGGTGGAGAGTCTTGCTTTCTTGCCTACATTCCCAGATGAAGGGTGGAACTTCTTTGAGCCTCTATCTGTCCCTTGGGCTTTCGTGCCAGCCAGGTGACTATTCAGAGTCCTTGAGTGTCTATAAGCTGAGGACCTGGGCTAGGCCTGGGGTGTGTAAGGGACAAAAAGGATGGAGCCCTTGGCCCTGAGCAGCGCCCTTGATAGGAATCGGGGATGGATTCAAGTACATAGTAATGCAGTGTCTACCCATGGAAGGCAGTAGAGCCAGTAGGTATCAGATAAATGCTCCGGGACTTCAGAGAGGGGAGGGAGCCCTTCTAATTGGGAGGCTTTTGAAAGGCTTTGAAGGAAGAGGTGGGAATTGAACAAATCCCTGTGACATGAGTGAGAGGGACAGGAGGGAGGGACAGTGTCCAGGCAGGCAGACCAACTGCAGGCAAAGTCAACCGCCCAGTAGGGCCACATCTGACCTGCCCAGTACCGTGAGGAGAGCAGTCTGGCCAGCAAAGATGGCTGTGCTGGACATACTGGGAAAATGAGAAGGTGATGGGGCTTGACTGTCCAGCAGCAGGCACTTCCTTCTCTCTAGAAAGCTCTTCTTCCAGGGCCGGCTGGCTGCTTGCACTGTTCTAAGCTCAGCTTAGGTGTTCCACCCCAGACTGTCCTGGAGTATCCCCTACCTCTCCCCAGCACACTCTGCCCCTTGTCCTGTTTTTCATGTTGGTTGCATTTCTGACTCTCTGAAGTCAGTTTTTTGTCTCTTTGATTCATGCAGATTATCTGTCCCTTTCCCCCGCTGCCACCCAAGTCTGTAAAACCCAGGAGGACAGGGGCTTTACCTGGCTTAACTTCTGAATCTGCTGTCCCAAACACAGTTAATCTCCAATCATGCTTGTTAAATAAAGGAATGAAGGACTGCTAAGGATACTGGGCCCCAGACTTATTTCCCACTTACCAATTAATTTTCTTTCATTCAATTCTTGGGCACCTTCAAGTGCTCGGTCTTAAATTGGAGGCTGTGTGGATCACAGGTAGGTGCCAGAGGTGACCCTGTTCTTACCAACCTAATGGCCATGTGGGAGAATTAATAACTTATAATTTGAAAGTGAGTTAATTCCCTCAGGAGACCATGGTGTAATCAAATCCTACTCTTCTCCCCTCCAGGGACAGAGACAGGCATCAAAAGAATTGCCTCTGTTTCCAGTAGGCTTCCCACTTTATTAGCAGGCCAGGCCCAAGCCATCACCCTGCACGACTGACCAGGATTGCCTTGGGGTCTGAGTGTCTGGGTGCGCTAATCGGAATTAATTTGTTAATGGCACTTGATCTGGCTTTCTGAATGGAAGTGCTGTTTCTAAAGGAAGCATGACAGAAAGGAGGGGGGTGCACATACGGCTTCGCTCTGGAAATCTAATTAATCCAGTTAGCACTGAGTGTGTCATCTGCACAGCGGGAATCTGATCCTTCACTGAGCTCTCCTCTCTGGAACGCCCCTTCCCACGGAAGGAAAACGGGGAAACCACTTAGGAAATGATTTGAGTGTCAAAGTGAAAGATTAAGGCAGCTTGGGCTAGAGTTGAGAGTGAAGATGGAAAGATGGAAAGACATGGGTGGGGTCTAGAGAAGTTTCAAAGTAGAAGCAACAATAAGGAAAAGAGGAATGAGCAAGAGTCCTAGGCTTTTTTTAAAAAAATAAATTTATTAGAAATTTATTTTATTGGAGTATAATTTACAATATTATGTTAGTTTCTGCTGTACAACAAAGTGAGTCAGCTATATGTATGTATGCATCTGCTCCCTCTTGAGCCTCCCTCCCACCTTCTCCATCCCACCCCTCTAGGTCATCACAGAGCGCCGAGCTGAGCTCCCTGTGCTATACAGCAGCTTCCCACTAGCTAGCTATTTTATACATCATAGTGTATGTATGTCAGTGCTACTTTCTTAATTCGTCCCACCCTCCCCTTAGAAAAATGGTACTGATGAACCTATTTTCAGGGCAGGAATAGAGACACAGATATAGAGAATGGACTTGTGGACACAGAGGAGTCTTAGGTTTTTGATGTGAGCAACTGAGTAGATGGTGGTACCATTCACTGAGATGAGAACCAGGTGAGGGAAGTGATGCAGCAGGAAGGAGTCCTTTCCCAGTGTATTAGGGATGAGATGCCTTGAGTCATCTAAGTAGAGATGTCAAGCTAGATCTATGTGTCTGGAGCTCAAGGGAGAGGTCGGTATGGAGATATAAATTTGAGAGCCATCCGCACAGAAGTGATATTTAAAGTCATGGACCTTGATGAGATCATCTAGAAACGGAAGATGGGGCCTTGGGGGTCAGGTAGAAAAAGATGCAAAGCGGATAGAGAAAGAGCAGCCTGTGAAGTCAAGACGAAACCAGGAGATGAGTCACAAAGCCCCAAGAGGGAAGGAGAGAGCCGCCAACTACGTCGGATGCTGCTGAGAACTCTTGGGAGGATGGGACAGAGAGGAGACTCTGGGCTTGGCAACCCTAAGTCAGCCAAAGCCCCAAGAGGGAAGGAGAGAGCCGCCAACTACGTCGGATGCTGCTGAGAACTCTTGGGAGGATGGGACAGAGAGGAGACTCTGGGCTTGGCCACCCTAAGTCAGCCATGACCTTCACCAAAGTCAGGCCAGAGTACTAGACAGGGTGAAGTTGTATGGTGATGGAAGCTATCCAACAGTAGGAAGAAACTGTTAATGAGACAGTCACTGAGTAGAATCAGTTAAGGGTGGATGGTTCTTTTCAGACATTTTGGTACTAGAAGGAGCAGAAAAATGGGAGTGGTTGGAAGATGATGGGGGTCAATGGAAGTGTTTTTAGTAGGAGAGGCAAGTGCGTGGAAGTAATCCAGTAAGTGAAATTGTTAGTGAGAAGAGAGGAGACAAATGCAAAGGCAAAAGGAGATGGAGCACAGAGAATCAGAGACCTTTGACTGATACAAGGGAACCTGAACCTGGCCTCAGGTCAGCAGAGCCGTGGTGAGGGTGGGATTCTGGAGGCAGAAGAGAATGTATGATATAGCCTCATGGGAAATGAGAAAGACAGCCTACTCAGGAAACTTGCGAAGATTCATGGACTGTGTTGAGCTCATATTTGAGGGCCATACACTTTAGAAGAAACAATACACTTTAGCATTGTTTTGCAATCCCCCCTCTCCCCCACACACAATGTTGAGGAGCTGAGGTTCAGGCAAGGAGAAGGTAGGTTGCTGAGTTCAGCCAAGGTCAGTGAGTGTAACTGAGGGAGAGAAGGCAGGTATGGAGGGAAATGGTTACAATGCTGGACTCTGAACTGAGTAAGCAGGTGCGTTAGCAGGCTCAGGCTGCCACAACAACCTACTACACCCTTGTGGGGCTTAGACAACAGCCATTTATCTTCTCCCACTTCCAGAGCCTAGAAGTCCAAGGTCAAGGTGTCAACACAGGGGTTTCTTCTGAGGCCTTTCTCCTTGACCAGGATGGCTGTCTCCTCCCTGTATCTTTACATTGTCTTCCCTCTATGTGCAAGGATGTCTGTGTTCTCATCTCTTTTCCTTATAAGGACACCAGTCATGTTGGATTAGGGTCCTACCCGAGTGACCTCATTTTAGTTACCCGTATAAAGACCCCATCTCCAAATACAGTCCCTGGAACAGGGGTCAGACTTCAACTTAGGGATTTTGGGGGGGACACAGTTTAGCCCATCACAGGAGGGAAGTGAAAGATGGGAGTGGGTGGTGGAGAGTGGAAATAGGCAGTGGGGCCGAAGGGTCCTGGAGATGTCAGTGAGACGTGCTGCAGTGGGAAGTAACAGAGTGTGTGAAGCAGGAGTCAGAGTGTGGTCAAGGTGTGGGAAGCTTGAGCTGATGCTCCAGAGGGGGTTGGGTCCTGGTCGTGATATGCCTCAAGATGTGGTGGTAGGAGTGGGTGCTGAGGTTAGAGTGTCAAAGATGAGAGGTCAAAGGGCTGAGAGAGGAGGATGCCAGCCGGGTCATGCACAGGGATGTTCAAGTTACCAAAAGGATGACCGGAGTGGCGATGAGGGGGAAGAGCATGAGCCAGGTCCTGGTGGTCGGGCATTGTGAGGAGGTCAGTGGAACACAGCAATAAGGAGGATGACGTGTGGGGGGAGGATGAAAGCCTAACGGCTGCAGCTCCAAAGAGAAAGCCAGAAGAGAGGGGGAGTCATTTAGGAGCTGGGAGGGGATGCCCCTGACCCATCTGGTGCTGGGCTGATTGTGAGGGAAGATGACAGTCCCCTAGGAGGGGGTGCAAGGAAGTGGGCCCTCAGAGGGGGCACCCTTCAGTTGAGGCAAAAGGTGAACAGAACACTTTCAGAGAAGGTTAACAGGGCAAGGGGAGAGCCAGTCAAGCACTGTGAAGAGTCCAGGAAGGAGGAGAGGAGAGCAGGGGAGGATCAGGTCCCCCCTGGGGACATTGGAACAGCAGGGGGTGGGAGTGCTGGGGAGGGCGGCCATCATTGCAAATGGTGCTCCCAGGGCACTAACCTCTGGGAAGCCCCTCTCTCTCCTGGCTCCAGAAGTAGCTGTTGACTGTGGTGGTGAGGCTGGGAGTCTTTCTGGCTCTCAGGAGAACCGCCGCTAGCACTGGAAAATGGGTTGAACTTTCCAGGATATCTCAGCTGAAGTCCCAAGGTCTCTACCTCCCTTCCAGAGGCCCCAGCAGAGACCAGTATCCATGGGCACCGGGCCCAGGCTGGCATTGTCCAGTAGGAAGTTTTGGCCAAGCTGAGCTCCACTTGTCCTGGTGGATGCCTAGACCAGGGAGCCTGAGCTCAGACAAAATCCCCCCTTGAATTTCCACAGGGTCAACTGAGACCCACAGGGGCGGTTGATTGCATCAACCTGCTCTCCTTCCAGTGATGGTCCCTGATCCCCCAACCAGCTTGGCCCCCTCTGTAAGCTCCCAGGCTGCCCAGCCTGACCCTCTGCCAGGACACTGAAAGGGTAGAGCTCATGGAGGTCCAGGAACCGCCAGTGGGGCACAGTCCACATCAAGGGCCCTCCTAGGGGGCTGAGGGCTACAAGACCTGCGGGGACTGTCTCTGTCCCTGGGATTTGCCATCTTGCCGGGGAGACTAGAATAAACAGAATCGTCAGGACAAGAGTAGACAGGATAAAACCAAAGGGAAGGTCTCCCTTAGGAGTCCTGTGGGAATTTGGGGGCCTCACCCCTCTGCATCTCATAGTTCACGAGGACTTTCTGTGCCAAGCGAGACTTGAGCCTAAACCAAGGTGGGTTGAGGTCAGTGTGGCTGGGGCTAGTTGACAATATGAGCGTCATCTAGAGAGCTCAAAAAAAAAAAAAATCAGAAAAACCAAACCAGATTCTTGGGTCCTGGTGATTTGCCAGTGGCATTGGAGTGAGGCTAAGGAATTTATATTATTAAAGCAACCTCAGGTACAGTCCAGGTTGGAATCCACTTATTCAGATGTTAGCAGTCACCATGCATGGAGGTTCCCTTTAATGCTGGGCCGTGTCCTGGGTGCTTTCTGTCCCTTGTTGCTGCAAGTCTTCATAATAGCCCATGAGGTGAGACTTGCACCCCGACGGAGCAGAAGAGGCTATGTCTCCCACAGATTGAGGTAGTTCCCACTCTTAGGTGGAGGGTGGTGGAGTCGGGAGTGACCAGGGAACATCTGTCTCCCCAACCTTACATCTTCAGGGCCTGGCACTCAGAGGTGAGATTCGGGCCCCAGGAGGGCTGTGTGCATCCTCTCAGGACCTTCCTCCCCACCCAAAGTGAAGCTATGGCCTTCCTGAACCCAGGAGGAGCCAACACTGTTATCCTGGTCTAGAAATTTAATTAGACATCCAGCCCTGAGTCTGGAAGACTACAGCACTTGTCAATTTGTAGGAAAAGGATCACCAGCTAGGAGATCTGCCCCTCTGCTGGCTCGCCTTCCCCGGGTGCAGCGGAGATCCTGTGAACAGACTTTGGAAGCAGATGCCTCCGTTTGCACAGTCCCGTAAATATTTATTCCCAGCAGCCAATTAGAGCTAAGCCACAGCTTTCAAGGAGGGAACTGACAGAAGGTTGCTGTGTCTGCAGAGGGCCTCTTCGGTCATGGTTTACAAGACCTACTCGGGATGGGGCGTCTTGCTCTTTAAATATTGTCATCCAGAGATAGGCAAGCCTGCTGATTTTAAAACCAATTACACATTAGCAATAACAGCCTCTCTGATTTAATTGCCCCAGAAATATCTCCTGGCTCTTGAGGCTGAATGCTGTTTTCTTTCTTTGGGCCAACCCCTCCCTCTCACAGTGGAAGCGTGAAGGCTTTCCTGGTTGAGAGCAACCAGACAGGGAGAGGCCTGTGGTCCAGGGCGAGAGGTCTGGGCTTGACTGGCCCCTCACTGCTGTTCTGGAGTCTGGCTCCTTAGGCCAGGATGGGGAGATGGCAGCCCATCTATGGGATGCAAAGCTGGTGTTCCCGTGCCTGCTGCACAGAGGGCGATCACTAAGGATACCTCTTATTAGATTCAGGGAAACTCTCTGGGGATGTTCTCCCAAGCTCAAAACCATCCTGAAAAAATCCAGTGAGCTGAAAATGGACTTGTGTGGATGGGCACTGCTCTTGCAGTCAGTGACAGGGGCCTGTGGCCTCAGACTGAATGGCTATAGTCCTGGTGTGGAGCCCTGACTCTTACTGACTCTGGGGGGTTCTTTTGCCTCCCCCAGGCTCCCCAAATGCCACATGCCCTGCATGGACACACTCCAGACTCCTCTACTCTTTCATTTCTCCCTCTGTGTCATCTTTCTGGGCCTCACTTTCCATTTCATGGGCAGCACTGTGATATTTGGTTTCAAGGCAGCTGAGAGGTTGTGGGTTTCTGGTTTGTTTTTTGTTTTTTTATTGTATCTCCTGCCTTTCACCACTTACCACCCCTCCCCTAATTCTGAAAGTGTGATAGCTCTTTAAATCTGTCTTTGTGGGAAGGGTAGCTGGAACCCAGAGGGAAGAGCAGTTCTTGGCTACTGACTTCTTTTTTAAAAGAATTAAATTAAATTTCTTTGGAGATAATTATAGATGCACATGCACTTGTATGAAATAAACATGCTTGTACCGTTCCGCCTCCCCCAACCCACCCTGCAGGGAATGGTAACATCTTGCAAATCTTACAGTATCACAACCAGGACCTGACGTTGATACAGTCAAGATAGAGAACATTTCCATCCCCACAAGGACCCCTGGTGTTCCCTTTACAGCTGCACCCACTTTCCCTCCAGCTCCACTCCTCCTTAATCCCTAGCAACCACTAATCCATCCTTCATTTCTATGATGTTGTTTCAAGAATATCATATAAATGGAATCATGCAGCATGTAACTTTCTGAGATTGGCTTTTTTACTCAGTATAATACTCTGGAGAGATCCATCCCGGTTATTGTATGTGTGAGTAGTTCATTCTGTATTCCACAATTTGGATGTTTCAACATAAGTGATGTAACCATCCACCCACTGAAGGACATCTGAGTTGTCTCTACTTTTTGGCTGCTACAAATAAAGCTACTGTGAATATATGCATAGGTTTTTGTGTGATCATAAGTGTTCGTTTCAAAGAAAATGTTCAGTAATGAAATTGCTAGGTCATATGATATTTGCATGCTTCGTTTTACAGGAAACCGCTAAAGTGTTTTTTAGAGTGACTGTACCATTTTACTTTCCCATCAGCAATGTATGAATGATCCAGTTTCTCTTCATTGTCACTATTTTTTATTTTTATTATTGCCTTCTGATAGGTGTGACATGATCTTATTGTGGTTGTAATTTGCATTTCTCTAATGACTAATGATGTTGAATATTTTTTCATGAGCTAATTTTCCCTCTATATCTCATCTTTTGGGAAACATCATTTCATGTCTTCTGCTCATTTTCTATTTGGATTGTTTGGGGCTTAGGTTTCGGGTTTTGGAATTTTTTTTTACCGTGAGTTCTGAGAGCTGCTTATATATTCTTTACTAACCTTTTATTGGATATGTGGCTTTATATTATCTCCCAATCTGAGCTTATCTTTTCATCTTCTTAACAGGGTGTTTCACTGAAGAAACGTTTTTAGTTTTGATGAAGTCCAGTTTATCAATTTTTTTCTTTTGTGGATCATACATTTGGCAACAAGCCTAAGAATTATATGTCTAGTCCTAATATCCCAAAGATGAATTTCTCCTAAAAGTTTTATAACCTTGTACGTTTAAGCTGACAATCTATTTTGTGCTAATTTTTTGTAAGATATCAGATTTTTATCCAAGGTTTTCAGGGAGGGGTACCTATGGATGTACAGATGTTCCAGTAATATTTGCTGAAAAAGCCATGCTTCCTCCATTAAATTACTTTTGCACCTTTGTCAAAATCAGTTGGGCATATTTGTGTTCATCTATTTTGGGGTTTTCTATTCTCTGCCATTGATCTATGTGTTCATCTGTCTGCCAATACTACACGTTCTTGGCTATGTGATAAGTCTTTAAATTGGATACGCTGATTCCTCCAACTTTATTCTTTTTAAAAATTGTTTTAGCTATTCTAGTTCCTTTGCCTTTTCACACGGATTTTAGAATAACCTTGTCTACAGCTACAAAAAGCCTTGCTGGGATTTTGATGGGAGCTGATTAAGTCTGTGTACCAACCTGGAGAGAATTGGCATCTTCACTACACTGAGTTTTCCCATGCATAAACATGATATATCTCTCCATTTACTTAGATCTTTGATTTTTTGCATTAGGTGTTTTGTAGTTTCTTTATATAAGTCCTGCATGCTTTTGTTAAATTTACACTGGGGAATTTCATTCATTTTGCATGATCTAAATGACACTGCATTTTTACTTTTGGTGTTTATATCTTTGTCACTGGTATTGGATTTTTGCATGTTTGTTTTATATCCTGTAAACTTCTAACTCATCTATTAGTTCTAGGTGGAGTTTTCTGGGAGTAGATTCCTTATAATTTTCTACACAGACAGAACATGTCATATGAAAATAGGCAGTTTTTTTCTTATTGATATTTTTCTTTTTTACTCCCTTTTCTCACCTTTTTGTGTGGCCAGAACTTCCAGTACTAGTTGAACAGCAGGGGTAAGAAAGGGTAGCCTTTCTTGTTCCTTATCTTAGGGGCAAGGCTTACAATCTTTTCACCGTTAAATATGATATAGGCATTTTTGTTTGGGGTAGATTCTTTTCATGAAGTTAAGGAAGTTCCACTCTATTCCTAGTATTCTGAGATTTTATCATGATAAGATGTAGAATTTTGTAACTTGTACTTCATCAATTGATCTAATCATGTGATTTTTCAATAGTGTGTTAATACTGTGGGTTACATCAACTGATTTTCAAATACGGAACCAGGTTTGCATCCCTGGAACAAGCCCCGCTTAGTCACAGTATATACTTCTTTTGACATGTTGCTTAATTCTATTTGCCGATATATTGTTAACTATCTTTGTTTCATATAAATGAGGGTTATTTGTCTGTAGCTGGTTGTTTTTGTGTGTGTGTAGGGTGTGTGTGTGTGTGTGTGTGTGTATGGGTGGTGGTGGTGTACTGTTTTTGTCTGGTTTTGGTGTCATGGTAACACTGGGCTCCTAAAATGAATTGGGAAGTGTTCCTTTTTCTTGTATTGTCTGGAAGAAATTGTGTAGATTGGGGTTAATTCTTCCCTAAATGTTTGGTAGAATTCTCTAGTGAAACCATTAGGGCCTGGAGATTTTGGTGGGGAGGGGAAACTTTAAACTTACAAATTTAATTCCCTTAATAATTACAGGGCTCTCCAAATTATTTGTTTCATATTTTGTGCATTGTGGTAGTTTATACTTTTTAAGTGATTTGTGCATTTCATCCAAGTTGTCAAATTTATGTCTGTAGAGTGGTTCATAATATTTTCTTAATATCCTTTTGATGTCTGCAAGATCCATAGTGATGCCTCTGTTTAATTCCTAGTATTGTGTCTTTTCTTTAATTTTTCTTTGTTAGTCTTGCCAGAGATTTGATTGAATTTTTAAAGGAACCAGTTTTCTTTCCATTATTTTATTTTTTTCCTATTTTCAATTTCACTGATTTCTACTCTTTGTTATTCCCTTCTTCCTACTTGCTTTGGGTTTATTTTGCTTTTTTTCACTAATATTTTAAGGTGAGAGCTTATATTACTCATTTAAGTCTTTTCCCCTTTTCTAATGTCAACATTTGTGTTACATATTTCCCTCTTAACAAAGCTTTAGTTGTGTCTCATAAATTTTGATATGGTATATTTTTGTTTTCATTCATTTCAATGTTTGCTTTTTAATTTCTTTAAATTTCCTCCTTGACCCATAGATAATCTGGAAGAGTATTGTTTACTTTCCAAATGTTTGAAATTTTTTCTCTTATTTTTCTGTTATTTAAAAGAAAAGCTTGACTCCAGTGGCCAGGGAACACATTTTTGTATGATATCAATCATTTTCAATTTGTTGAGGGTGTTTCATATCCTAAGATATGGTATACTGTGGCATATATGTTACAGGGGCACCTGAAGAGAAGCATCCTGCTGTTGATGGTGAAGTGTTCTGTACATAACAGTTAGATTCTGTTGATTGATGGTGTTGTTAAATTCTTTGATATCCTTGCTGACATTCTGTGGTTGTTCTGTTACGTATTAAGAGAGGGGTATCGAAGTCTCCAAGTTATGGATTTGTTTATTTCTTCCTTCAGTTCTGTTAACTTTAGTTTCAAAAAATAACAGAGGTATGTTTGGTTGATACACATTTAGAATTACTATGTCATCTTGACATCAAGACTGACCCATTTGTTTTATGTAATATTCCTCAATATCTCACTTCTCTCTGAAGTTTACTCAAATCTAATATTAATTTGTCCACTCCTGCTTTATTTTCATTGATATTTGCTTGATATGTCTTTTTCCTTTTCCTTTCAGCCAACTTCTATCATTATATTTGATGTGAGTTTCTTGTAGATAGAATATAACTTGGATATGCATTTGTTGACATCCTCATAGCCTCTAGGGGCTAGGAGTGTAAAGATCACCCATAAGCCATAGAGTAGAGAAGGATTTGAGAGGTGTGATGGCAGATTTTCCTCTCAAAAGGGGCTATGATTCCTTTGTCTGTGGAGTAAAGATGCTCAGATGCGAATGACAAATGTTTAGAAGCTCTTAAGTATCTGAAAAGGAACCCAGTGCCTCCTCTCCCCAGACTGCGTGAGGCAGGACAGTAAAAGTCTGATATGGGTCATTTTCCCAGAGAATAGATCAGAGAAGGCAAGTGTCCCAGAGAGGGCTGTGTGTGTGTATGCATGCGCACAGGTGGGTGTGTTGGGGATCAGCTCCTGAGAGGTCTGTAGGTCTCCAAAGGCAGAGGTGCTATGTTCATTTTCTCTTCGCTCACCTTAGTCACAGACTGGAAACTTTCAACCTCTAGTAGTAGCTCTAGGGTCCTCCAAGGCCTGATGGCCTCTGGAATTTCTGCATCACCAAAGTTGTCAACTCCCCAGGCGTGGGTGGCAGAGCAAGCTCCTCCTATTACTCACTTCTGACTTCTACCTATTAAGCAGGGGCTCCTTGAGGAAGATTGATTTACCACATTAAACGAGCCTCCGTGTGCTCGATGAGAATGTCACAAGACAAACGGCTCCTGCCGTGTGCCTCCGGCCCACCGGCCCATGTTTCCATTACATTTGGGCCAGAGTCATGGTGGATGAGTTTGGATATAGTTCATTTTCTGCCTTACACGACAAACTTGTCAGCATCTGACCGAATATCTGCTTGTATGCAGGGAGTTCATTTGCAAGGCCACCTGGCATCCTGGCTCTGCTGTCCTGCTCCCATTTCACTCTGTTTAATGAGCCAGGACCTGGTTCCTGTTGAGTGGTGCTGAGCTCCGGGGTCCTGCTCAACCTGCATGCAGCGGTGATGGTTCAGCCCCTCCTCAGGGGTCCCTCTGTCTTGCCTGGAGGTGCCTGGGGCACCGATGCCCAGGGAGCTGTCTTTTTATGCCACCAGCTTCAAGTCACCCAGCTGAAAAGGAGGGTGCCCAACCCTCACTCTTCTGCCCAGCGGCTGCATCAGGCCTGCTCCCCAGGCTCTGAGCTGGATAGGCCTGCCTTGGGCTTCCCGGGGAGCTGCAGCCTGCCTACTCCACACTGCCCTTGGGGCTGTTTCATAGATACCAAGCCTTGGCTCTTAGAGCTTACTGAGACACAGGCCAATATGTATAGCACTGGGGCTGCCAGTGGTCCCCAGGCCCAAGCCCTCTCCAAGCGGCTAGGCATCACTGACAAGCTCCACTCACCAGCCTGGGTGTCTGCTGCCCAGCCTCAGAGCCTTTTCCAGCACTGTTTCTTCCTTCCTGATGTGTTCCTTCCTCTCCACCTATTTTGAATCAGACCCAGGCCTGGCCAAGGCCTCTCTATGCTCTGATGTCACCAACCACCCTGAGCCCAAGGACCCCTAGAAGAACAAGGGCCGGGCACCATGACTGTTGGCAGGGGCTCCAACAGGAGCCAGAGGGGGAGAGTTTTGCAGAGGGTAAGGAATCCCTTTCCTGTCTCCATCTCTCCTCCACCCCTTTCATCCTATGAAACTCCGTGCCCCAAAGGTAGTAGTTTCCTGTCTTCCAAAGGGCCTGGAAGGGCTCCTTGGAGCTCCCTCTCTGAGCTATGCCCACAGATCTCAGCCTCACCTGTCCACGCGCACTCAAGTCCATCGCCAGGCATGGACACTTCCTGTGCCCACCTAAGCCAGGGAACCAGGCCCTGCTCTCTGTGAGCTCAAAGCTTGAGAGGAGGCGGCCAGATTAGGGTTTTAGGGCTGGATGATCAGTGGCTGGGGTCTGGGACAGCTACAGGGTCCCACACTGTAAGGTCATGCATTGTGCGGTAGGAGGCAGTGGGTGTAGAGGTAACTGGTCTGGTGCTGGCTCAGGTTCTATGTGAGGCCAGCCTGGTGTCCTGCTGTCCTGCAGGAGGAGCAAGCAGAGGGTCCTCGTCTGCCCTGAGCAGGTACCTGAGCCAGCATGTTGCCAGGGTGAGGCGTTCGGGGTGGGGCAGGAGCCCTCTGGGTTGCTCTCACCCACTTGGGAGGCAGGGCCCACCCTGTGATAGAGTTTGGGATCTCAGGAGCTTTTGATGAGTAGAGCTTTGATAGGCAGAGAAGGAGAAGGGTTCCCACCCAGGGGGCAGCCTGCATGATCTGAGGGGATGGATGTGCACAGGTATCCAGGAGCGACATGAGCGCCTGTGAGGTCCATGCCAGGATTCCAAGGAGGTGACCCAGTGGGGCAGCATAGGCGAGCCATGGAGTCCAGAGGGCACTGTTGAGAAGTTTGGATTCTATCTTGTGGGCAGTAGAAGTTGACTCAGGTTGAAGAAGGTGAAGTGGTGACTATACCACACTTAAGGGAGGAGGAACGGGAGTTTCCCACCTCCCCGCACCCACACTGTTCACCACAGTGGAGTCTCATTGAATGTTCAATCCCCAGGGCTTAGACCAAAGCCTGGAAGTTGATCAGAGGAGGCAGGAAAGTCCAAGAGGCCAAGTGGAAGGTGATGAGTCACTCTGGACACATAGGGATCAAGAAGAATCTTGAACATAGAGGGCTCCCTTAATCCATATTCCAGATGAGTTTTGTGGGGGAGGAAGACCCAAGGAGGGGCTAGCTTGCTGGCCAGCCTCATTCCAGAGTACAAGGCCAGCGTGAGAGACTTCTCCTTCCCCCAGGATGTACAAGAGGAGGGAGGAAGGAGATGATAAGGACCACAGTCTCCTTTCACTGGAGGACATCTGTGGACACCTCTCGTGAACCTGGAGAATTCACCCTGGCAGAGCAGGGACTGCACAAGTGGCCTTAGCATCTGTGTGCCTAGGAGGTGCTGAGGAGCCCCAGGGGAGGATCTCAAGGGTTGCCTCACTCGAGGCTGCCTGTGCCAGGAGCGGGGAGCAGCCCAGAGAGCCCAGAATGAGGCCAAGAGGAGGGAGGAGCAGACAGGACTTCCTCAATGGCCTCTCCAGGCCCTTAGCTCGACAGAGGAAAGGATGGGCAGGTTCCAGACATGGTCCTCACTGGCAGTGTCAGCTGTGGATTCAGCTGCCCCCTGACTCGGGAAGGTGCTGCTGTGCCTGGTTCAACCCATGGGCAGGACCTGGCTGGTGAATGAAGCCTGCGGGAAGATCTGAGCCTCAGGCTATGAAAGTCACACCTACTCCCACATGTTCCCTGGACTTCAGGAAGGCAGATTCCAGATGACTGTGACACATGATGGGTATATTTCTTGGCTTAAGGCTCTGGAAAGAAAGAAGGCTCCAGACCTGGGGGCTGGGGTGGGATGGGGGGTAGGCTCTGAAAAGAGGAGTTCAGACTTAGCAGTCCCTGGGGTTCCAAAGGGAGGGGGAAGAGCCTGAGTGGAGAGGAGCAAGTGGCTGCAGAAGCAGAGGGCTGCATACCGGGGCTCAGAATCAGGGAGCACAGGAGAGCCAGTATCCAGGACCAGGGCTGCCCAAAGGTCTGCCTTCATGCTAGGACAGGAGGGAGCTGGGAGGTGACTCAACCAACTGCCTTCTTGGAAGCATCTTCAGCCCCCAGAATGTTTCTGTCTGACACAGAGAATAGCATTCTGGACAGGGACCTTAAATATCTGCAGAGACAAGAGAGTTAAATAAATGAGAAGACTGTGGCGAGCCAAGGGCACAGCTTCTCAACTCCAGCTCATTCCTGCAGTGTGAGGATGTGAATTCAGCATAACTAGATGGTATAAGATTAGTATTAGAATTGGTCACATGTGACTGAAAACCCAAAATATGAGTATCTTAAAGAAAACAGAGGTTTCTCTCTCTCTCATATATACCAAAACCGAGCCCTCCAGAGCTGATAGATGGTTAGAATTCTTCCATCTCACTCTGAGGGTGTGGCCTGCATCCTCCTGGCCCAAAATGGAGGCTAAGGCTCTGGCCATCACACCTGTGATCCAGGCAGCAGGATAGAGGAAGGTGGAAAAAAGAGTAAAGAGAATGTGCTAGCTGTATTTAAGGAGGTTTCCTGAAAGCTGTCAGATAGTGTTTCTAGATTTTTGTTGGCAGAACTGAGACATGATTTCTCCCAGCTGTAAGAGAAGCTGGGAAAGGTAGCTTTAGTTCTGTTCATCTATGTGCCAAGCTAAAAACCAGGTGTTCTATGACTGAAGTGGGTGTGGGTATTGGAATATGCCAAGTAATGCTCCTTTACCTCCAAATAACATGCACCTCATCTTCTCATGCATGGAACACACTGAGACTGGGGGAGGGGTGTAACCCTGCTCTCCATCTAGCCCAGGGGTCAGGATGCCTGGGCGATGGCAGCCCTCACCATCAGGTCCTGATGCCCCACCGCCTGTGTGGGATGGTGCAGAAATAACACAATCACCACAATAAAGACTTCTGATTGGGAGAAAAGGTATATGGCCCCACAGTCGTGGCAGCTGTGGCCACAGTCAGGTCCCACTGAGCAGGCTTTGTGAACCTTCTTGCGCTCAGGAGAGGGAGCTGCTTGGGGCAGCCCATCTGGCTGGCCCAGCGCTATTTTGGAGGGAACTCCATGCCCACTGTCCCCTGTGGAGAAGTCAGGCTCTCTTAGTGACATGTCTTTTGTACAACTCCGTGACCTTCAGTCTATTTGTCCTGATGAACTCTATGTGCCTGAAACTGCCCCAGTGGGCTCATCAGGCTACAGATTGAGGGGCAGACTGGCGCTTCCACCTGCCCTTTGCATAGAAACAACAGCTGGGGTGAGGGGGGACCTGGGAGAGCAACACCCTCACTTCCTTACTTCCAATTTTCATGTGAAATTGACTAATTAAAACTTTTTGGCAACTAATGTTTGAAAATCACAGTTCAGGACAAATGAACTTGCCTATGTGCCAGACGTGCCTGGCAGGTGTGAGTAAGGGGGACACTGGATGGGGAAATTGGGACTCCTCTACGGGGGCCGTTGGATGGGGGAATTGGGGCTCCTCTGACACAAGCTGGCCTGAGAGTCTAATTCATCTGGGGAAGACCCCATACCACCCCCTTCATCTTGGCAGGCAGGACCAGTGACTGCACATCTTGGCGCAGAAATGGCTACAGCTGGAGGGCAGGACTCTTACAGGGACCCTGGGGGTGTGCCAGCCCCCAGGGTGAGCACAGAAGCTCAGGACAGTAACCTGGACTTACCAGCCCACCCCCTGGAGTACAGGGGAGGGGGTTCAGGATTGGCCCAAGGTTTGGGTGTCCATATGTGTATCTGCCTATGGTGTGGGGTTCTGCAGAAGGGACCCCAGGCCCAGGGCTGGGCAGGTGCTAAGTCAGGCCATGCTGGCCCGCCCTGCAGACTCCACCAACCGGGACTCTCTGGATATGATCGAGCGTTGCATCTGCCTGGTGTGCCTGGATGCCCCCGGAGGCATGGAGCTCAGTGACACCAACCGGGCGCTCCAGCTCCTCCATGGCGGAGGCTGCAGCAAGAACGGGGCCAACCGCTGGTATGACAAATCCCTGCAGGTAAGCCTCCCCATGGCATGGCCAGTGGCCTGAGCCACCTTGTGCTCATGTCCAGCATGCTCACTCAATGGCCTCTGCTGCCCGCCCAGGATGCTGTATATGGGGCCAGGGAAACCGAGGAGATGTGCTATTCATGTTGGCCCCTGGACTGGCCAGAACTCTTCTCAGGAGCAAGTGGCCAAACCTAGCGCTAACTTCCTAACTTTCCTGCAGCCTGTGCTCAGCCTAGGGGGCCTCTGGGTCAGACCTGGGGCTCATTCCCCATCTTCCATCACACACTGTCAGGTGGGGGCATGCCAGGGACTCCCATCAAACAAACCCTCAGCGCATTCATCAAGAATCACGTCTGATGCCCAAAGACAACAGTGTTTCTGAATTTCCATCACCCTGGCCCCAACATTTCAACACACCTCCCTTCATCCCTGAGGAGTAGGGCAGCCCAGCATCTCCACAGAAGAAGAGTCATAAAATGAAACAAAGCCATTCACAGATTTCTCATTCACATGACATCAGCCCAGAAATAAGACATTCACTTTGGCCTAGAGAAAAATATTCATGTAGATGGGATGAAGTTCGGGCCAATCATTACCATCCCCCATCCTTTTTCTCCAGCACGCTGATCCTGAATCTAATCTTGTTTATTTGTAAAGCTCCAGCACTTTCACAATGACTGTATTAAGTAGCACCCAACCATGTTTATGTTTTGGTTTAGCATCGTTCTGGTTTTGGTTTAGCTCCCACTGGTAAGCTTTTCTGGACTGCCTCATTTTTCTCTCTCTCTGTCCCCTACATTCTGCGGGTTATTCTTTTTATTGGTTTGCATATTGATTCTGCTATTTCTGATGAGTTCTCTCCCTGCTGCGCTGGCTATTTAGCCTCCACCAGTGGTGTTAATGGCTTGCAATCTTTCATGGAGCAGCTGTGGGAATGAAATGATATAATGGATGTACAGGGCCTGAAACATAGTAAGCTTTGGTAGTGGTTTTTAAAAGGCACTGTTTTCCACCCTTACTTTTAGTGACAGGAAGAGAAAAGCACTAATGTGTGAGTGGGCACAGCCCTCCCCTCCTGCCTTACGTGTGCCCACTTCTGGGCTCTTTTTTGCAGGCAGGACAGATTATCAGGGGAGCTGGAGAATCCCAACAAGTTCCGTGAACCTGAATGGAAAGGTTTGAGAGCAAGTCTCAGGACAGAAAGGCAGAGGGCATGGGGGAGAGAGAGAAAAGAGCCTGCATGGATGGACCTGGAGAAAAACTCTGTGGGAAGTGTGCTTGTTTGAAGAGTAGGAGTAACGATTCTGGGAGCTGGCATACTATGAGACTGGGAGAGACCGGGAGTCAGCGCAGAAGTGTGGCGTGCCACAGTTCCCTGGAAAGTCTCATACAGATTTCATAGCTTGTGTATTTGTTTGCTTGTTGGTTTTTTGCTTATGAATGATGGCTTAGTACCTCTGGAGTATAATGCTGTACTGAGGTGGACTTCAAGGCAACTCGACTGTATTCAGGTTATGCTTTTAGAATCAAGATCTCATTCTTTTCGTGATTTCCTGATGGTACCTTTGTACACACTGAACATCTCCCTTTCCAAAGTCAGCTAAATTCATCCTTTGTATAGTTAGAAGAATCATGAGTAATCTTTATAGTTCCCATGGGCCTTACATATATCGTCTCTCTAATCTTTGTATCAATCCTGTGAACTGAACCTTATTGGACCCATTTTAAATGAGAGCGTGCTGAAGCCAGAGAGTTGATGCAACTTGTCAAAGCTCTCCTAGCTGGAAGGTGGTAACTGCAGAACTGGAATCAGGGATCCTGACTTGAAGCCCAGGCAGCAATGAATGGGGCATCCTTGGTACACCTTTCTTTCACTCCTATTATGAGATATTTTATTTCTCCCTGGGAATCTGCATGCCACCCAAATTGGGTCATTATCTTTCATTACTTATTTAGAGAAGTCATTAAGCACCTACTATGGGGTGGACACTAGGTCCTGGGGATAATATCAGTGGTGGCCAACCACACAGTGTCCATCAGAACATAATCACACAAAGCAGACCTGGATGGTGGCCCTGATGTGCACTGTGAAGGGGAAACAGGGCTAACAGGAGCCGAAGGTGCTTGCTCAGGACCCAAGGAGAGCGTGCACAGCCTCGGCGTGAGCTCTTAGGAATAGCTGGGCTACTTGAGCCAGGTAGCTGTGGGGTCTACCTTCACCACCCAGGGCATTTCTGGGAGGAAGTCACACAGTTTAGAGCTGTCTTGAGGCTCCTTTATTCTCAGGCCATGGCAATTGTGTTCTTTTCAGAAGATGATGTGCTTTGGTGTTTCTGGAGAAAAGATCTCCCTGGGAGGTGGGGGCGGTGGAAGGGGTACAGGGGTCCTGACCTGGAGCCAAGCGGCTGATTTGGAATATTGACCCAGAGGCCTGCTCACTTCTCTCTGCTATTGCAGTTCGTGGTGGGCCGAGACGGCACCTGTGGCGTGGTGTGTGAACACTCTCCTTTTGACGGCATCGTCCTGGTGCAGTGCACGGAGCATCTGCTCAAACACATGTGAGTCTGGGGGCAGGGCCCCTGCTGAGCCACTGAGCAGCCATGGGAGACAAAGTCAGACTGCCCAGCAGTGGCCAAGCTAGGCCAAGAAAAATGTGGGCGGCCACTGAGGAGCTGCACTAGTCTGGCATGTGTCCTAGCAAAAGATGAATTTGAAAACCAGCTTGAATGAGACATCATATGCTTTATTGATCTTGGACAGAAGGGGCAGACTGAGAAACAAGTTTAGGGCAGCTAGGGCAATATTTGGCCAAGAATTCTCAGCTTTAAGAGAATATTTGCTCTGGTCCAGGGAAGCCCAGGTCGATGTCTATTGCTTGTCTGGAGTCAGATGTGGACCCGCTATTGACCCAGCACAGAGGGGAGCTGCACCTGTTTCTCTCCCCTCAGCCTGGGTCTCTCTCCCTACCTTTCAAGATTGCCAGACTGAGTACTTCTCTGTCCCTTAGATATACTGGGTCCCTTCCTCCATTCATGATTTTGCTCATTCTCTCCTCCTAGAATCTTCTCCCTGAATCTATAAGTTCTAAATCTCTTCCATGATTTAGGGACTCTGAGCATGCACGCTAAGTCATGACTTAGCATGATTTCAGTCATGTCCAACTCTTTGTGACCCCATGGACTGTAGCCCACCAGGCTCCTCTGTCCATGAGATTCTCCAGGCAAGAATACTGGAGTGGGTTGCCATGCCCTCCTCCAGGGGATCTTTCCGATTCAGGGATTGAACCTGAGACTCGTATGTCTCTTGTATTGACAGGCAGGTTCTTTACCACTAGCGCCACCTAAGCTTCCCTAAAGGGACTCTTTAGGATCACTGAAAACCCAAACTGGCCCTCATCGACAGCTTGTTCCAACTGTCCCTAAGTGTTTTGTTTTCTTTTCTTTTAAGAGTTACTGGTGTAGCATGGTCAAACAGGAAAACATGAAAAGAAATCCTGGGCTTTGCACTCAGGTGGAACTAGGTGGAATCCTAGCTCGGCCGATCACTAATTTAGGTGTCCTCTCAGAGCTTCAGTCCATTTATCTGTGTCGTGGTTTGGGGCGCACACCAAACTCCAATAGCTAAGATGACTTCAGGGCAAAGAAATAAGCTGCCCACAGCCCACCAGCTTGCAGGGCCACAGGAAGTCACCCCTTTGTCCTGCAGGGTGAAGACCAGCAAGAAGATGGTCCGAGCTGACTCTGTCAGTGAGCTCCCGGCACCCAGGAGGCTGAGGTGGAAATGCTCCCCGGAAATTCAAGGCCTCTTAGCCTCCTCAGCAGAAAAACTTCAACAGTAAGGAGAATCCCAGGTCTTTGGGGGTGATGCTCCAGGGGGATCACCATACCACTCCCCCACCCCACCAGCTAGAAGCTTCCAAAGACCCCAGCTCCTCTGCCTCCTCTCACCCACCTCCGCCCACCCCTCTCATGGAAATGCAGTCAAACTAAAGGGGAGTTGTACCTCTTGGGGAAATAACCTTGCCGAAGTATCTTTCATTTCCATAAAATGCAAACATGCATCTATTTTTTCCCACAGGTTTCACCTGACTGAGCAGAGTCAAGGCGGGGAAATCATCTCCAGCTTCCGGGGGAGGGGGGGTCATTGCCAACCGGTTTGAATAAGTCATTTGAATCCAGGCGATTTCAATTTGCTTGAATTTACACTGCAACTTGACAAGGGGCCTTTTTTTCCCAAGGGCAGCCCTAACGGGACCCAGCAGGAGGCCCCGGGGGGAATATGAGCCCTTGCTAGCAGTCAGAAGGTGTGCTGGGAGCCACGGTCTGGCAACTACATATGGACTTTGGCTGTTCATCCCCTCATTCAATAAATGAGCAGGAGTGCATTCACTCATTCTTTCACTCATTTGTTCATCATACATGTGCAGAGCTCTGGTGTGCTCCAGGCCTCTGGTAGGGCTCTTGGGACACAGAAATCAATGTGCCATGAGTCCCACCCTCCATACTTTGGTGGAGGAACTGGATCCCCAAAGCAAAAATGTCAGATGCAGTAAGCGCCCAAACCAGAGACAGATATTTGGTCCTGAACCCACAGAGGACACTGGAGCTGAGTTCTGCCAGGAGGCAGAGTGAGGGCTTCGCAGAAATGGGCCTTGAAGGATAACTAGGAGTTTGTGGTGCCAACAGCTAGGGAAGAGACAGGTTCATAAGATCAGGTTGTTTGGAGGCCAGCAAGTGAGAGAATGACCAGAGCTGGGGCAATAAGGGGAAGCTGGGGTCACATTGCAAAGAGCTTCATGTCCTTACATTATGGGGACTGGAAGCTGTGCTGCAGTTGTGAGGAACCCCTGGAGGATTTGATTTAGGGCATGGGGTTTCAGGAAACCAATGAGGAGACTGTGGGAATAGCGCGGTGAGCAGGACAGAGCGTGGCTGGGCTCAGAAGCGAGGGATGGGGAGGGTGAGTCCACAGCGAGCTGCTGGAGGTGTTGACTGACTTTCCAGGGGGAAGAAGAGAGGCCTCAGGTGTTCATCTGTAAGTGCTCATATCTCAACCCTATGGGGCTGCTCTTGGGACACGAAGGTGAGTGAGTTGGTGGGCTGGTGAGCCCTGGATAGAAGAAAGAGTTGGCTTATTTCAGGGCTTCAGACAGCTGTCATGTGATCCCAAGCGCCCAGCTTTCCTTTCTAGAGGACCGGAAGAGCCAAGAGAGGCCTGTGGGTAGGGAAGCAGGAGAAGCCGTGGGGTCCTGAGCTGCCATGGAAGGTAGGTAGGGTCTGAGGGGCCAGGGCTTGGCCAAGAAGTTGCCAGGTGGCTGGGGTGACTGTGAGCTCAGCCTGTCCAGGGACAGTGGGTCAACAGGACAGACTGAAGGGTGAGTTCCCATGAGAGCTGGGCCCTCTCTGAGTCCTGCTGGGTCCTCAGAACCTGGCATGGACCAACCGAGAGCTGAGCTCACATTACTGGAGGAATAATTCAAGGCAAGGCAGGCAGGGAACACCAAATCCTGAGGGAGGGTGGGAGAAGGGGTCAGGGCTGCCCACCCAGGGCTCTGCACACACACACACACACGCGCACACACACACACACACGGCTGGTAGCCAGATGGCGGGGATCTTGCTGCATGTTGCTCCTGCAAGCCATCAGCCTGGACCCCAAACTCATTATGAAGGAGACTGGTCAATATAGTGAGGGGAAGGGAGTGGGGAGACCAGTGCTAAAGGTCTGTCTCAGTGTGGACTCAGGGAATCTTCTATTTGACAGTGATTTGTGGGCAGCAAAGGTCTGGGCATATCACGGGAGGCTCAGCATCAATTTCTGGGTAAAATGGATTTTCAGTCACCAACAAAGCCCGGATGAGCAGCTTTAGCTGCGGTGACTGTGACCAGCGGCCAGGCCCCAGGCCCTTCTTTCCACAGCACAACAGGGACAAGTCTCAGTGAGAGATGCTGCTTGCAGCCATCAGAGAAACAGGCTTTTCCCTGGACATGGGGGGTTGGCAGTTCTGGCAGGATGGCCAGGATGCCCAAAGAGTCCATGGGGATGCTGGACACACCTTCCCAAACAGGTCAAAATGCATGGCCTCTATGAGGCCTACTTCTAGGGGCAATGAATTTCTTGGACTTTGTTTGTGGGCTGTGTTCTCCTTGCCCATGCAAATGACCCTTGTGCTTCTGTGTCCCTCCCTGCAGCCAGGCCCACCTCCCCCACCCTCAGTACAGAACCACTGCCCTATCCAGCCAAGCCTCACCCTCAGTTCAGAGTCCCCTTAGTTGGCATGCCCTCTGCCACTTCCATACATCAAGGCCTGTCTCTGACTGTGTCCTGGACACCTTACTGCTTTGACATGGACCAGGCTCGAGAAACTTCATTAGACTCTGTGGTGAGTGCCTTCTATTCTGCATGCAGTGAAAGCTTCTTTCGTTTTCTTCCACAGAATAGTAAAGAATCTCGACTTCACCGTTTATAAGTTTGACAACTATGGGAAAACATTCATTAAGCAGCAGAAATGCAGCCCTGATGCCTTTATTCAGGTGGCCCTCCAGCTGGCCTTCTACAGGTAAGCACAGCCTGTCCAGGGGGACTGACTGATGAGCTACTGTAGGGTCTAGAAGCATCTTGGAGGGAGGGATGACTCTCTGTGAGCCTAGAGGATGGGGGTATGACCAGGGAAGGATGCATGGAAAGACCCTGTCACCTAAAGCTGGCAAGCAATGACCCAGGGGCACAGAGTTCATGGGGGGTGGAGGGACGCAGAACTAACAGGGGCCAGGCAGGTGGTGAGGATGTTAGGTGGTTTCCTCCTGATCTCAGCCAGCCCACCTGGGGCGCTGGAGTCGTGACCTGTTCCACCCAGTTTTCCTGGTCTTGACAAGGAGATGGAACTAGCATCCCTGCCCACCCCCTGGTGGGTCAAGTCAAACATTTGGGGCCTAACTGGTTTCTTTCGCTCATTCCCCTCACCCCACAGCAGTTCTCCTCCATCCTCTGCCCTCCACCTCCAAGCCCCTGCCATCTGATGTTTGGTCAACTGTAGCCTGCCTTTGCAGGTCTCTGCTTCCACTCTTGTCCCCAATAATCCTGTCTTTGTGAAGCATGAACTTGGAAATAAACAAATCAGATTCCATCACCTACCACCTCAAACCCTCCCAGTGGTTTCCCATCATGCTTAGAACAAAGTTCAGGCTTAGAAAGGCTCCTTGTGAACCAGCCTTCCTGGGGCCCTGCCCCCAAGCTCTCTTCCGCCTCCAGACCTTTGCTTTGTGCCAGTGTCTCTGCCCACCCACCTGTCACTGCCACTCTTCGCACACCATCTCCTCCCTACAGCTCAGGTCTCAGCTCAGGCACCAGCCCTCAGAGGCCACCTCGGAGCCTCTTGCTACCGGTTCTCTGTCGCAGCATGCTGCGTTCTTTTTTCATTCATGGCAGTTGTTATGCATGTGGGCTCTCTTGCTCATGGATTCACTGACTTTGTTTTCTAAGCTGTCTCTCCCAGGCGTGATGTTCTCGTTATCTTGCGTGCCTGGGACAGAGTAGGCATCAGGGACTGTCAGAGCCCTGAGAAGACACTGCAGGGGTTTTAGGCTGGGGTGGCATGGTCAGTGTGTGGTTTAGGAAAATCCCTTAAGTGGTAGCTCTGTCCTGGGGAAGAGATGCAGAGTTGGGATTAAGGGTTGAAGGCAGGGTAGGGAGCTGAATTGGCCTCTTATGAGGGGCGAAAAATAATGCAAAATAGATCTTCCTCAAGACAGGGCTAGCTCCTGTTGGTCCCAGCATTCCAGAAGCGGCAGCTCATAAACTAGCACAGGCGCTATGTAGTAAATAGCACCACACCCCCACCAGAACCTGATTTTGGTCTGCAATCAGGATAGGCATATAGTGACTTGGAGAAGGCCCTGGCAAGGAGGTGTCACTAATGAGTGGGTGGCATCCCAGACTCTAGTGTCCCTCGCAGGGCGTGTGACTCACAGGGAAGGGAGTGCAGCCACTCTGAGTGTTATCTGTCAAGTTGACATCACCCCACACAAGGACTGTGCTCACCGCCAGGATGTGGGGATCTCGCTGGCATTGGGCTGTGGCAGGACCCGGCCTCTGGAACTGCAGTCAATGTCGTTCTGATACTCAGATGGGATGTGGCTAAAATGGGCCATGAGGTCAGTGTTCTGCTAGTGCCATGGCTGGGGACACTGCCGCCCTGGTGCTCAAGCACTTTAGAGCTTCAGATCCAAATCCCAGAGGGGCTGGGGACAGAGCTCCCTTCCTCTACCCTCCAGGGATCTTTGCTGTCACTGGACATGGCCAGGAATAGATGAAGCCAGAGGCTCCCAGGCTCATTGAATAAACAAAATACCACCTGCTGCCTATGGAATGAATGCTTCAGAGTTTCAACTGTAACAAAAAAATTTTTTTAAATCTGCTTCTAGATTCAGCAGAAACCTGGAAGCTGCCTGAATTGGGGCTGATCAGCTACCAGCCAGTGATGGCATCTACTTTTGTGCTGAGCATGGTGATTGCTCTGAGGGGCTGTAGGATACAGGAAATGAGCTCCCTGCCAGAGTCTTGGGGGGAAAAGGAGACATGAGTATAGGAAGTGCCACTTTCTTGGCAAGTCATACAGTGTCAAGCACTGAACCCAATCAAACTCGCGATTCCCCACTCCTGGAACTTACCCAGGGCGAGGGAGACTTGCCTGGAGGAGGCCAAGATACAAGGCCACAACATGCTGTGTGACTTCGGGCTGTCACTGCCCCTCTCCGAGTTCTGTGTCTTTCCCCTCCCTGACCCCTTAACACCAATAGCTTTACTGACTGGTGAGAAAGGTGTTTGCCAGCCTGGTGTGCAAGCCTAAGGGTGCTTGCTCAGTTCACATTATCTGAGGAAGAGACTTTCTCGGACTGGTGGGGCCAAAGATCACAGACGTGAGGAAGGAGAGACACAGCTCTGGTACCCGTGAGTCACTTTGGAAGCAACGCTGCCCCTGGACGGTGGGCCTCTGCAGCAGCTGGCACCCATGGCCACTAAGGCTCCCTCCCTGCCTCGATCCATAGGTCATGATTGAATTGTTTTTAAATAGAACAGGATTCTCTCAAGAGTGGGAATGATGAATTATTCCATGCTGTGCTATTAATCACTCACTCATTGGGTCTTGCAGAAAATTCTAGGATTCCCACCAGATTGGGACTTTAAAAAAAAAAAACAAAAAACAACTACCAGTCATGTCTTCCTTATATTTTATATCCATACAGTACCATCCACACAGGAAAGTGTGCTCAGCTCTTCATATCAGAGGCTCCCCAACATTCATCTTTGGGGAATCTTCTCCAGAATTCTATTAGCATTAAAATGAAAGACTGTGCCGAGCGAAGGCAGGAACTGTAAAAATAAAGGCAGGCGAGGCTGTTTTTCCTTCTGCATTTATGACTCCCTGAGAAGGCAGCACTGTCTGCCATTCCCCCTTCATCCTGTGCAGGCTCCACGGGAAACTCGTGCCCACCTACGAGAGCGCGTCCATCCGCCGGTTCCACGAGGGACGGGTGGACAACATTCGATCGGCCACTCCGGAGGCGCTGCGTTTTGTGAAAGCCATCACTGACCACTGCACAGCCGCCGTGCCGGTAAGTCTTGCTGGCCTGAGGGGTCTCAGGGAGGTCAGTGGGGCAGCTTTGGGCCGCCTGTGACTCAGCTCCGGGACACCCAGCTCCTTTGGCTGGTCTGTACCCGAGCAGCTTCTTAAAGCCCCGTGCGCTGTGTCTCTGTCCATTTACAGGATTCGGAGAAGCTACTGCTCCTGAAGGATGCCATCCGAGCCCAGACGGAGTTCACAGTCATGGTGAGTGACCTCGCCTGAGCTCAGGACCCCGGCTGTGTCCAGAGCCGGGGCCTCAGCACAGACTCTGGGTGACAGCTGGGCCACCTCCTATGCAGCGACTTGGTGAGGACACCTTGCCTCTCAGAGCCTCCTCTTTCTTATTTTTAAAAGCTGGGTAACACAGCACTCCTGCTTTTTACAGGGATTTTACAGGAATACAATGAATGGTCTTTGAAACAACACCAGGAGTAATAGCACCAACATGTAAAGCACCTTACAGTTTATATAAGGGAAGTCAGATGTATGTGGTTCGTGCAATCTCAGGTGAGGCAGTGTTTATTCCCACCCAGGGCTGTTTCTGCCTTCTTATTCTCCATGTATTTATTTATTTATACTGCTTGTGAATAAAAAGATTTTTATTTTTGCTGAAAGTTAGTGGTGAAATTGAAATGGTAACGGAAATGCTTTCCTGGGTTAGGAAAATAATATGTTTTCTGGCACTGCAAAGCCATTATTTGCATACAAACCAAAAATAAGCTACTGCTTGGACTGGTGATCAATATATTAATTGTGAATCATTCAGATACAGTCTTTAGAGGATCATACAATCTATGAAAAGGAGTTTACTTTGTATTTACTTTGTTTACTATCTATGTATTTGAAAGCAAGCACAACATAGATCTGGGTTTTAGAACTAGCCAGTATAGGCTTTTCTCCAATTCAGTTGCTAGGTCCCTGATTCATCTGAATGGGTGTTTGTTCAGTTTGGGGAAAATCAAGCTTGCTCTCATGTCTCCCGTGGGTATCCCTTGTTTTTCTGCTCTATGCCAGTCAAGGCATTAGGTGCTGGCAAATAAAAAATGCAGCCCTATCTTGGGGAGTTCACTATGTAGTAGGGAAAAGGGGCCTTAACTATTTCAGGAAGTAGCAGAGAACATTGCTTGGGAAAGCCAGGTGAACTCCCCAGAGGAAGTAGTGCTGCATATGAGACTTAAAGCAGGAAGTGTTTGTCAGGTAGATGTAGAACAGAAGGATGGCCCTAGAAGGGAACAGCATGTGCAAAGGCCAAGGCTTACAATTTTTACTTATTAAGCTCTCTTTCTAGTAAAACTATTGGAGGATGTAGACCACTGACGTAAGAGAATAAAACACAAAAAAGAAAATCATAAACTTAAACATCAGAAGATTCAACAACAGAAAGAGGCCGAGAAAAAGGATGAGAACAAAGGGAGGTCCCAAGTTGACAGCTGTTCAGCAGACCCAGGGAACAGTCAGTCCACAGAGAAGCAAGAAGTGAAAGGAGAAATTAAACTGATAAATTATCTGATACATTTTTATGCATTAAGGGAAGTTTTACAGTTCTGGCTGAGGATTTACGAATCAATAAATTGTAAATACATAGAAAGGTAAGCAAATGGGAAAATCATAATTTAATCATTTACAAACTGTCAATTCCAGGGAACACGAAAAACTGATTAAGAAAGGAAATCTAATCCTAACACATGCAGGACTCAGGACTCAGCTGTGAATACTTGCATAATTATAGCCATGTAAACACTGAATGTTGATCAAGTGACAAGGAGTTCAAACGTAACTCTGTTGGAAGCATAGGAGAGTGGAAGTATATTTGGGAAGGAGGGTATCAAAGAGCCAAAGTTTCATCTTCTATAATAAGGAAATAGAAAAATGCAGTAGCAGCAGTCTAAGCATGTTATTCAGAACTAAGAAAGTCAGTTGCTAAAAGGGTTCCAAGTGATTGCTTCTGTGGAGTGGGACTCAGTGCTGGCAAAGTGACATAAGTCTTTGGCTTATTTGGTTTTTTTTTTAACTATAAATATACAACTTTGATAATAATTTAAAATTTTATAAAAATTTAGGAAAATATTCTTCAAAGCATTGCCATAGGGTTCTGCTGGTTAACTACTTTAAGTTGGTGAAAATGACTAAATAAAAGAGATCAGGGATAGGGAGAGGAGAGCCATAAAGATGCTTTGTAGGTAAATCTGGTCCCTGGTTGGCTGTGCAGGGTAAGGGACGGAGGAGCAAGTATATTTGGTAGAGGATGTGGAGAAAGGAAATTCCAAGGAAAGGAGCAAATGTGGCCCAGACCAACTGTCACATCCTCTCATAGCACCGTATGCTTCTCCTTCCTAGTATTTACTCAGTTTATGATCACAAGTTTATTTGTATGGTTGGTTAATATGTCTCCCACCCCACCCAAGGCTCCATGAGTCTGTGACTGCTTTGTTCTCTAGCAGCTGCTCAGGCACATAGTAGGCACTAAATTAAGGTTCTTGAATGAACAAAAGACTGGATGTTGAGTCATTTTGCTCATTACTACTCATGGCTGTGATCCAAAGAGTCTGTTGAATCAACCCCAGTTGCTACAGTGACTTCAGAGATGGTGAAAACGGGGGTGGAGTGTCTGCTGTACAGAGTAGCTGCTTTGATAGATCTACACAAATCAGTCATTAAATAGAGGCAACCTGAGAAATTAAAAGTGCATCTACTTCATAGCTGGTCTGTCTCACAGTTCTTCACCTCTGTCCTAACGGGGCACGTCCAAAGTGAGTGGTGATTGTATAACATGTCTTTTCAGCCTATAATTAGGCGTGTTTGGAGAGACTGGGGCCCCTGAGTCATCTTTATGCATCCATTCTCAACGGAAAGAGAACAGCTGTCAAATTCCAAAATGTACCTTGTAAACCTGAACAAAGTTCACTGGTAGAGGATTTCCGCCTATGTAGGGCGTTAACAGCTAAGTGGCCATCTTATGTAATCGTGAAACCCCCAAGAATTACTCACAGTTACCCTGATGTTGATCCAGAGGTTATTACAAGAGGCCAGAGGAGGGACTTCCCTGGGAGCACAGTGGATAGGAATCCATCTGCCAACGCAGAGGACACGAGTTCAATCCCTGATCCGGGAGGATTCCACATGCTGTGGAGCAGCTAAGCCCATGCGCCACAACTACAGAGCCTGTGCTCTAGAGCCCGTGAGCCACAACTCTGAGCCCACATGCTGCAACTACTGAAGCCCATGAGCCCTGGAGCCTGTGCTCTGCAGCAAGAGAAGCCACCGCAATGAGAAGCCCGCACACCACAAAGAAGAGTAGCCCCCACTCACTGCAACTAGAGAAAGCCCACAGAAAGCAACGAAGATGCAGCATGGCCAAAAATAAAACAAATAAAGTTAAAAAATGATTTTAAAAGAAAGAGGCCTCCATGTCTCCATCAGCCCCACAAATTGCTCCAATCAAACATGTAATCCGTGCAAAACCCCTGTGCCTGCTGCACGCAGCCTCCTGTGGGGAAGACAGAAAAGACTGCCCTGGCTCCTCTGTCCCCTTCCAGCCGCACCACCACCCCTGAGCTCCTCCTACGTAGGAGTCTCCACTGCTCTTCTCTTATCCTTTGATAAGATTTCAAATACCTGTGACAAAAAGAAAGACCCTTTCTTCATCCAACAACCCTTGAAAATGTGAGCTGAGCCTCTGCTAAGCTGTCTAGCTCCTGTCTCAAAATTACTCTTAGATTATGAGTCCAGTTTAGTTGAATTGATTCTAAGCCTGTGAAACAGTAGCCAAGATTCAAGGACAGACCTCAGCACCCTCTGCCCCTCATTCCTTGGGCTCCTGCTGGAGGATGAAGTGTTGGTTGTGGTGAAAGCCCATCCAGTGACAGCCTGGGGTACCCCTACCCATGCTTGGATGGGGCCCAGCCAGCACCTGTGCTCCTGCCCAGCTTCTGCCCCTGAAGAGGTGCCTGAGAGGGCCAAGCCAGCCCTGCTGTTTCCACTTGGAGCATCAGGGGTTATACACACTGAACATCAGCAGGGACCATGCTGTTGGGGGGCGGGGAGTTAGACTCACCAGCTTTTAACTCAGACATCCTCATCTAGAACCCAACCTGCTCTGGCTCATCCCGTGTGTGAAGAAATATACAAGGAGCAGAGGCCATGTAGGACAATGCTCGGTCCTGGGCAGCCACCACACACGGACGTGGTCCACAGCAAGCAGTGGGTGGGAAAGAGCCATTAGAGTCCCCACGAGCTTTGCAGACTAGAGAGGAGGGAAGGAGGGGAAGCCCATGTGTCAAATCCTGTTCTCTGTCTCAGGCCATAACAGGGATGGCCATCGACAACCACCTGCTGGGGCTGCGGGAGCTGGCCCGGGAAATGTGCAAGGAACTGCCCGAGATGTTCACGGATGAAACATACCTGATGAGCAACCGGTTTGTCCTCTCCACCAGCCAGGTACTGCCCCAGTGCAGCCAGCACCTGAGAGCACTTAGTGGAAGCAGTGGGCTTTCTCACAAGCTGGGTGATTACAGTCCACTGCTTGGAATCAGCCCGGTCCTGGCTCTGCTTCCAGTGAGCTGCACACCTTTGAGCAGAAGGACCAAAATGCTCAGATTGCTGTTGTCCCCGTCTTCTTAATGCGCATGATCACAAATGCCTCCTTAGCAGAGGTGGGCAGGGGGGGAGAATACCCATTCTGGTGCCCTAACCATTAGGCATACTTCTTCCAATTTGCCCAAGAGGTGGTGTGTCCTACCATGCTGACCATGGGCCCAGAGCCAAGTCCTGGCTCAATCAGATGCGATGATGTAGGTGGAAAGCCCAGACCCCCAGTGCTTGGCACAGACAGGGTCCTCCAAGCAGGTCACAGACCTCATCGTAAGGGGCCACTGCAGGCCCGGCATCTCCTAAACCAGTGCTATAGCATTGTTCTGTTGGAGCACCGCTGACACAAAACCAGAACGCAATCCGTTAGAGAAAGGCAGCCATTTAGGAGAGAAAATACCTACCCCCTCTCCCCCTACCCCACCCTGCAAATATCAGTTTACTAAAACTCCACCTCATCTGCGAAAAGCAGAACGTGGGCAATAAGAAGGGCTGATAAAGTTGTGTTTGAGGATAAAAGCCCACTCAGTAATTTCATTTTGTCATTACGGCAGTGAGCTTGCAGACGTGATTAAACGAGGACAGAACACAACAACATAAATTCTTCAGGAAACCATCCATGGGCAAAAAGTGCTTCGGAACGGCTTTATGGCCTTCGGCTGTTGCACGGCAAATTTATCTGACAATGAGGTGACTCTATTAGCAAGACTAATGGTCTGTTCTGCCCCATTAAAACGGCCGGTGTCATTTCTGAAGACCTGAGCATACAGGGCCTGTGGGTTTAAAACACACACCGCCCTGCACCTGCTCAAGAACACACTCCATTTTCCCCTCGAAAATCAGCTAATACAATTAATTCAGGGTGTGGTGGTATTTTTTTTTCTCCAACTGGAATGAACATTGATGGCTTCAACGCCTTCAGAAGCACTTTTTCTTGGCTGGTGATCCAGATTACAAAATCGCAGCCCTCTGAATTCAAAATGTATCAGGTACATAACTAAAAACTCCAGTTGATGGCAATCTCTGAAACGCCCAATGCTGGGTAATTGTGTGTGACCAGGCTGTGGGGAGAAAAGCAGACCAGCCAGGCAATACTGACAGTAATTAAGGATGTGGGAAAAAATCGACAGAGAAGAGGAGCCAGATTTCCTCCAGTTCATAAATTACTCCCTCTGGGAAGCCATCTAACTGTTGGGTGCCACCAGGGTGCCATTTAGTAAATTGCTCTGATTGCCTGGGTGATTCAAACAGCCCCCAGGTGAACGAGAGATTCGGCCCAGCACCGGGTCACTCTGGGAGCTTCCGACTCATCGAGTAGAGCAGATTTCACACCAGGGAGGGGCTTATGGCCTCTCTTCTGATTCATGCAGTTAGATGGGTTTGTTTTGATGACTCTGGCTGTGGCCATCCATGATGAAGCAATCAGTTGATGTGGTTAATTTGGTCACACACCCAGGTGGGAAATAGTCAAAGA
Organism: Giraffa tippelskirchi; assembly: GCF_054371585.1. Taxonomy (NCBI): domain Eukaryota; kingdom Metazoa; phylum Chordata; class Mammalia; order Artiodactyla; family Giraffidae; genus Giraffa; species Giraffa tippelskirchi. Next base: position 49,521,131 of record NC_137276.1, on the reverse strand, counting down.
GAAGCAAATATCTCATCGAGGCCCCTGGGCTGTTGGAACGTCATGCTTTGAGCAGACTTTCAGAACAAGCAACTTCTGACTTGTCCTCTCCTCCAGGTACCCACCACCATGGAGATGTTTTGCTGCTATGGTCCCGTGGTACCCAATGGGTATGGTGCCTGCTACAACCCCCAGCCAGAGAGCATCCTTTTCTGCATCTCCAGCTTCCACAACTGCAAGGAGACATCATCAACCAAGTTTGCAAAAGCTGTGGAAGAAAGCCTCCTTGAAATGAGACACCTCTGCAGTCTGCCACTGTCTGCCACAGGCAAGCCACCGGCGACAAAGGAAAAAGTAACAAGGCCCAGTCAGGGGCACCAACCTTGATGGCTGCCACCAGGTTTCAACTCCTCAACCCAGCATTCTGCAGCTGCCAGACCCTGCCGAACCCCATGCTCCCAGCCTTCACCGCAGCTTTCTGTAGCTTCCCTATAACTCCAGACCCAACACAGACCACACTGAAGCATCACACAAAGCTGGACTGGTAGGAGGAACGCATCCTTCATGAGGCATGGGAATCATCATTTTTTATCAAGGTGTCCTCGGGCCTGTGTGCTGGGAAATAAGACCAGCCTGGCTCTGAGGTGGCCCGACTGAGATGGGGAAGCCACCACTGACTTCCCTCCATAGCCACAGAAGCTCAGTATTGGTGTGTGCTTCCCAGCAGGACCTAGCATGTCCAATGAAAGAATGAGTCACCTTATTATGTGCAATGTACCCAAATGAACCATGAAGGAAGAGGCTAACCCCAGGTCATTGCCTTGTGTCTCTTGGGGAGGAGTAGAAAGCTTTGTTTTCAGATTCAAAGCAGTCTGATCATGGCATTCAGAGCAACACGCCCTGAGACACATCGTCCTGTAAGCAGTACCCACCCCCGACACACACGCGCACACACACACACACACACACACACACACACACACACACAGCCCAAGTTAATTTAAAATACAGTGATCTGGGCCTGCAAACACATTTCTCCTTTTGCCTCCCAGAAGCAGCCTTCCACTGAGTTCAGAAAATCTGGTCTGGCTATTCTGAAAGGGGAAGAAAATGGTCTGCCATTGCCCTGGAGTAGCTGCTTCTCCCTGCTTTCCCTGGGGGCTTGGCAGGGACCAATCCACCTCCCCAGGGATCCTGCCGCTTGCATTTTTTCTGGTTGTGTTCCCACTTGCCTTCACAAGAAACATGCCCTGATAGGTGATCTGCCTTTAGGAGGAGAGCAGGATGCTTTAGGGGTTTTCTGCTGCTATTGCTTACTTGTTTTGTTTTGTTCATTCTTAAGAGAGGCTTTTAAGAAAAGCACTGTGACATTAATTTCAGAATATGATTTCAGTGGCCTAAGCTGGACATCCTTGGACAGCTGGGCTACTTTATGTAAAGGATGCTATCTAGGGATTCTGACTAAAATGCATGTGGAGGAGCCCAAATCAGAGCTCTCCACCGGCCTGGGGGCTGAGGGCACAGCTGGTGAAGAGAGGGGCTGGGAGGAGGGAATGGCTGTGCACAGAGCCAGCCCTGATGGAGGGGCCAACAGAACTGAGCTGAGAATGTCTAGGGAGGCAGTGATCATGGAGGAGATGTGAGAGGCACTTTCTGTTAGGGCATATTTTTATGGGAAAGCAACCAGAAAAATCAAAACTGCAAATAGCCAAGGCAGCCTGCTTCTGTCCAGAGGATGTGCAGAACTGGGCTCCTATCACACTGAGTTCTGCCATGCTTCCTGTGGGTTTTCCTAAAAAAAGAAAAGCCCTCTACTCCTCCAGCAAAGACATGAGGCAATGACCTGCCCATCCTGCTCTGTATCACCCTCCACTGTGGCCCAGGGACACTGAATGTGTTTCTTCTTTGGAGCACTGTTCAAGCTCTCTGCCCTTTGACTAACATAGAAGCAGGCAGGGCTGAGATGGGGGGAACATTTTGACCTTTGCTAGGACCTTTGATAACACAGACAACCCTAAGCTATAAATTCCTTGAGCCCCTGGTTTTAGGTTGAGAATTTCTATTGTATGATCTGGGAGATTCTGGCACTGCCCCTTCAAAATCATTGGTCTGCAGGGTCCATGCTGCTTCCCTCACATGTCCACATTTCTGTTCCCCCTGGAAAAGTACAGCCCAAGAGTCCCAGGAATGTTTGGGGAACTGCTGTCCACCTGCTGAAAGCTGACTCAAAGCTACCTACTTGTTCTCAGCAAATGACCACAGTGAAGATCCAAGTTCTCTTCTGGTTTCTCTCCAAAAATTTCTGGGCAGGTAGGCAGCTCTGGTTTGGGGATCAGGCAGCCTCACTGATCTTGGCCAAGAGACTGAAAAAGCCCCGAGACTCAAATTCTTCCATCATCAAATGGGGACAAGAGCATCCCAGGCTTGTGAGGTTGTCAGGATGGCAGGTCACATGTGTAAAGGGCCTTGCATGAGCAGGTGGGCACTGGTGCCCGCTGTCGGAATGATGTTACCCCAGCAGGCACTGTTTGCGTGGAGTTTGTTTCACACTTTCCCTCAAACACTCATTTGTCAGAACCAAACTCGCATTTGCCATTCTCTGAGCTTAGGGAGAGGAAACTGGCTGTGTATTCCGATATTGACCCTGTGTGGATGGCAGACCCTTGGCAGGAGGGAACAACTCCTCCCTCCCTCTGAGGGAGGGGCCAGAAGCTGGCCTTCCCCCTCCCAGTAAGGGTGGGTGCGCCGAACCTTTATGTGAAGGCCATGCTGAGCCACGGCCATGGACATCTCTGTGGGGACCCGGGTAAAGGAGACTGTCCCAAGAGTCCTCAGAGAGATGGAAAACGAAACTTGGAGACTCAGATTTGAGGGGACAATGATGCATAATAAAAATGTATGTGGCCACCTTACAATACTGCTAAGTTGCCAGAATATATAAAGTTGATATTTGAGTTCTATTTTTATAAAATAGTTCTAGATTTATGGCAATATGTACATGTGTATTTATAGCCTTTTGATTTTAAGTTATAGTTTTGTGCTTTAAAGAAATATATGTGTGACTAAAGAACTGTATATTGAAAGCACTATATTCAAATTATTTAAAGACTGTAAGTCTATATTCAATAAAAAGTAATGCCAAGAAAGATGGCATTGACTGCTGTTTCTACCCAGAAATGCTATAGAAAATTGTGTAGTAAATTCTGTCAGCTGAGTCAACAATTCATTCGCCGTTGTCGAAGTCTGACAACAGCAGCAGTGGATGTCTAAAAAACAGGAGCTGGGAGAGAAAGAGCAGGAGAGAACTTAGTTTCTCCTAGTGTATGGCATGTATAGGGTGAGGGACAGAGAGGTTTCATGGAGTATTTGTGATCAGGTTGGGTATAGAGATGGGTGTCTCCAGTTAAGTCTGTAAGAACATGCATAAGCAGAATGAAGTGGAGGGAAAAGCATCAGGTTTGGAGGTGGGATGCCTAAACTATAGACACAGCTCTAGCTCTAATAGCAAGATAGAGTGACTTTGGGGAATGTCACTTTCACCTCTCTAGCCCTCAGTTTCCTCATCTGTAAAATGGAAATATTGATGTCAGCACTACCCATTTCCAGGGTTGTGGCAAAATGACATAAGATGGTCATTGTTCAAAAACTTAGAAGTGATATAAAAATTCGACATTCTTATTGCAGGCTCACAAGAACATGTGCACACACTTCTTGAACCCTGCATGGCCCTGCACCCTGCACAGATATAGTCCAAACTGCAAAACCCCCTCCACAACCCCAAGAATCCACAGAACCTGAACTGTCGTTGTTATTGTTTAGTTGCTCAGTCATGTCCAACTTATTTGCAACCCCATGGACTGTAGCCCACCAGACTCCTCTGTCCATGGAATTCTCCAGGCAAGAATACTGGTCATTTCCTTTGATCCCCAACCCCGGGATTGAACCTCAGTCTCCTGAATTGGCAGGAAGATTCTTTACCTGGGAAGCCTGAACCAGAACCAAGATCCCTCCAAATAGAAGCCCAAATGCTTTCTGATCAAAGCCCAAAAGGAACCTTCAAGTGTATGAATTTGTGTGATTGGGATGCAAAAGAGGCATTATCCAAAAAGACAATGGCTAAGAATATTCCAGGAGCAATGGAGGGGATATGAAGGAACAGGATGCAAGTAATGTGGCTTTGCTCTTGTTGGCCCCAAAATAACCAGATGTAGGTGACAAAGAAGAGTAACCACAGGTAAGCCAACCCCCCAGGAGCAAAATAATGCCACCCTCCTCCTGTTCATCTGAAGGTCCTGGGAGGTGGACATTGGTACATTCAGGTAGAAATGTAAGGAGTCCCTCCCAGGTTCACAAGAGCAACCACGAGTTTCCAAATTACGCCTAAGCAGTTCCCCTTGGGGACAGAGGGAGAACCAGTACCTTGGCTTCCCTTTATAAAATGAGGGAGCAAAAGCTTTTAATTTTAATTAGGTCCCATTTGTTTATTTTTGCTTTTATTTCCAATATTCTGGGAGGTGGGTCATGGAGGATCCTGCTGTGATTTATGTCGCAGAGTGTTTTGCCTATGTTTTCCTCTAGGAGTTTTATTGTTTCTGGTCTTACGTTTAGATCTTTAATCCATTTTGAGTTTATTTTTGTGTACGGTGTTAGGAAGTGTTCTAGTTTCATTCTTTTACAAGTGGTTGACCAGTTTTCCCAGCACCACTTGTTAAAGAGATTGTCTTTTCTCCATTGTATATTCTTGCCTCCTTTGTCGAAGATAAGGTGTCCATATGTGCGTGGGTTTATCTCTGGGCTTTCTATTTTGTTCCATTGATCTATATTTCTATCTTTGTGCCAGTACCATACTGTCTTGATGACTGTGGCTTTGTAGTAGAGCCTGAAGTCAGGCAGGTTGATTCCTCCAGTTCCATTCTTCTTTCTCAAGATTGCTTTGGCTATTCGAGGTTTCTTATATTTCCATACAAATTGTGAGATGATTTGTTCTAGTTCTGTGAAAAATACCATTGGTAGCTTGATAGGGATTGCATTGAATCTGTAGATTGCTTTGGGTAGAATACTCATTTTCACTATATTAATTCTTCCAATCCATGAACACGGTATATTTCTCCATCTGTTTGTGTCCTCTTTGATTTCTTTCATCAGTGTTTTATAGTTTTCTATATATAAACAAGGTGAAAAGACAGCCTTCAGAATGGGAGAAAATAATAGCAAATGAAGCAACAGACAAACAATTAATCTCAAAAATATACAAGCAACTTCTGCAGCTGAATTCCCGAAAAATAAACGACCCAATCAAAAAATGGGCCAAAGAACTAAACAGACATTTCTCCAAAGAAGACATACAGATGGCTAACAAACACATGAAAAGATGCTCAACATCACTCATTATTAGAGAAATGCAAATCAAAACCACAATGAGGTATCATTTCACACCAGTCAGAATGGCTGCTATCCAAAAGTCTACAAGCAATAAATGCTGGAGAGGGTGTGGAGAAAAGGGAACCCTCTTACACTGTTGGTGGGAATGCAAACTAGTACAGCCACTATGGAGAACAGTGTGGAGATTCCTTAAAAAACTGGAAATAGAACTGCCATATGACCCAGCAATCCCACTGCTGGGCATATACACCGAGGAAACCAGAATTGAAAGAGACGCGTGTACCCCAATGTTCATCGCAGCACTGTTTACAATAGCCAGGACATGGAAGCAACCTAGATGTCCATCAGCAGACGAATGGATAAGGAAGCTGTGGTACATATACACAATGGAATATTACTCAGCCATTAAAAAAAATACATTTGAACCGGTTCTACTGAGATGGATGAAACTGGAGCCCATTATACAGAGTGAAGTAAGCCAGAAAGAAAAACAACAATACAGTATACTAATGCATATATATGGAATTTGAAAGATGGTAACGATAACCCTATATGCGAGACAGAATAAGAGACACAGATGCATGGAACAATTTTATGGACTCTGAGGGAGAAGGTGAGGGTGGGACGTTCTGGGAGAATGGCATTGAGACATGTGTATTGTCATATGTGAAACAGAGCACCATTCCATGTTCGATGCATGTGAGAAGGGCTCAGGGCCGGGGCAATGGGATGATCCAGAAGAATGGGAGGGGGAGGGAGGTGGGTGGGGGGTCCGGGAAGGGGAACACATGTAAACCCATGGCTGATTCATGTCAATGTATGGCAAAAACTATTACAATATTGTAAAGTAATTAGCCCCCAACTAAAATAATAAATTTATAAAAAAAAAAATAAAAAAAAATAAAATGAGGGAGCCTCTCAGCTTTTCTGTTTCTCTGAGTTTTCCTTCCACAGCTGCCTCTTAGGGAGTCTGCAGGATGAACAGAGTGGCATCTGAAGGCAAAGTTGCCCTCATATCACAAGAGAGGACCTTTCTCAAAGCCCTGTTCACCCTTTTATCCTAAGGACCAGCTCTCTCTTTGTTCCCTTCTATTGCTTCTTCCATCTGCTCGTGGGATTTCACTTCCTATTTCTGTTCCTTTCATGTCACTGGATCCCAAGTTTCTGTCCTTGGTCTCTATCTCTTATATTTAAGAAACTGCAAAACAGCAGGCTGAACTGATAGAGGAGGGCCCCTTCCACCTATAAAAACATACACACAAAGAGGAAAAAAATTTTAAACACATAGTCAAGTTCAAAAGAAAGAAAATAAACCCACATTCTAGGAGGGGAAAAAAAACGCTATCCAAAACAGAGCAGTGAGCAGGAGCTAAAGGTGTATCGGACCAGACACAGACTCCAGTGGTCGACAGTGGTCTTTTCCACCCCTGCAGGTTGAGAGGACATAACCTCAGGCCAGCCAGGGTCAGAGATGCAGCTCAATGCCCCGCACTAAAACAGAACCTCAGAGAGGTGTCCTAAGTCTGTAAAAAGAACTAGAAACACTCTTCCCATCAGTCCAGGGGAGCCCTGAGGAACCATGCTATTCACATAGGGCTGCAGATGATGGAAAAAAGACATCCACAAGAAATTTAATTATAAATTTATGCTATATGTGGATGTAGAATCTGAGTACATATATCTTATCTGTAAAGCAGAAATTCCAAACCAATAATTTATTTAAATTGCCTAGGCCAGTAAGATCCAAAGGACCTCAGCAGGATCAAATACAAAACCACTTTCCACAACCCTGAACACACCAAACCCCCATTTGAATGAGGTCCATTAAAAATGAGGTCACGGGCAAAAAACACAAACAGCACAAGAAATGGCTTATAGGAGGGAAAGCAGCAGATAAGACAAATAGGTGAACAACATCGCAAAGGCTAGAGAAAAGAGATGACTGAGAGAAGCTATGAAATAGATTCATTTAACATCGCAAAGAAATAAAATATATGAAAAAGGGAGAGAATAGGGGAAAGGCACTTTTTAAAGAGAAAATGGCTAAGAATATTCCAGAATCCAAAAAACACATCATTCTAAAACCCATGGTCAAAAAAGAAATAATAGCAGAAATTTAAAAATATTTAGAGCAAGAAAATAGAGATACCTCATACCAAGATCTCTGAGATAGGAACTTCCCTGGCAGTCCAGTGGTTAAGATGCTGTGTTTTGAATACAGGGGGCCCAGGTTCAATCCCTGGTTGGGGAACTAAGATCCCATATACCTCATGGAGTGACCAAAAGGTTTATTAAAAAATAAAATAAAATAGATGAGTAACAGGGATTTACTGTATAGCACAGGAAACTATATTTTTTAAAAAAGCCTCCGAGATACAGCAAACATGATGCTTTGAGGGAAATTCATACTTACAACAGAAAAGAGGAAAGACTCAAGACTGATGAATTAAAATAGCTTAAAAAAAGTAAGAAAAAGGACCAAACAGTAGACTCAAAGAAAGTAGAAGGAACAGTAAATTCAAAGAAAGTAATAAAGACAAAAACAGCTATCAATGAAAGAGAAAACAAGAACAGCAGAGAAGCTAAATAAGGGAAAAGTTGATTCTTTGAAAAGACTAACAAAATAGACAAGTCACAGGTAAAACCAATAAAATAAAAAGAGAAGTTCAGAAACAAGTAATATTACGAATAAAAACTGACATAACCACAATAAAGTAGACAATAAAAAGATGGCAAAAGTACATCAACTAGTTTATGTCAAAAATGTCAAAAAACTCAGATTTAAAATTTCTTAGAAAAATATAATTAATTAAGACTGATGTAAGAAGAAATAAAATTTCTGGATAGTGCTATAATCTTAAATAAACTGAAGTGGTAATTTAAAATCTTCCCACTTGGGATAAATAAATTAATAAAAAAATTAATAGAAATCATCAGAAATGGTTAAGGTAGCTACATAAGACCAATATATAAAAGTCAACTTCATTTTATACAACAATAAAATCACAATGCTAAATACATGACTTAGGGAATTCCCTGGCAGTCCAGTGGTTAGAACCCGGCACTTTCATCATGGGGATGTGTTTGATCCCAGATCAGGGAACTAAGATTTCACAAGCTACACGGTGTGGCCCCCTCAAAAAAGAAAAAAAAAATACATGACTTTCAATAAATCTAACATAACACATGCAAAACCATAGATAGATAATGATAAACAACACTTAAAGGCATTGAAGTAGATCTAAATAAAGGAAAGATGTGTGTGCACACACAACTTAGTCATGTCTGACTCTTTGTGACCCCATAGGCTGTAGCTCGCCAGGCTCCTGTGTCCATGGGATTTCTCAGGCAAAGATACTGGAGTGGGGTATCATTTCCTACTCTAGAGGATCTTCCTAACCCAAGGATCTGTCTTTTATGTCTCTTACATTAGCAGGTGGGTTCTTTACTAGCGTCATCTGGGAAGCCCCATAGGAGAGATATTTCGGTATGATACACAGGAAGCCTTCAGAAACATTCAGTTTTCCCCAAGTTGATCTCTAGATTCAATGCAACTCCAGCAAAATTCTCAATGGGAGAACTTCTGTTTCTGGTTACAATAGAGTAGTTTAATTCAGAATATGCCTCCTATATAAGATATCTTTAAAAACCTGGCATATATATTTTTAAAATCTTCTTGAAAATCATAAAAGAGCTAACTGGATTAAGATCAGGGAGAGAATGAGAGCAAGCATAGCACTGAGATGCTTTTTCTCTGGAACTATCTAGTGATCTTGAATAGGCAACCTAAAAGATAAGATGCAATTTTGAGTTTGCAGAGTTAGGCTTTCAAAAACTGGAGTGTTAAACACCACCAAATGAATCTTGGTAAGCCACCATCCTCATTGGGCTAGGATCCAAAAAGACTGCACCACAGAAATGAGGGGAAAAATATTAATAAACCAACCTCCACATGGACTGCAGCCCAGTTTCAGGCCATCTGGATGGCTAAGCAAATCTCAAACCCTGAAATTGTATTAAGATGATCCCGGGTTGCTGGTGCTACCAGGCCCTGGCAAGAAGCGAAAAATAAAGTCTTCCATAGAGGAAAATAACATCATGTTTGGCCTCAAATTATTTCTCAAATAATTTTTCTAATACAATGTCCAGTACACAAAGTAAACCAAGCACTCTAGGAGATAAGACAAATCGACAGAAACTAGCAGAAATAACAATAGAAATAGACATACAGGGTCTCCACATAGGGGAATTCCCAAACACAGAGTATAAAACAAATATTTTTATAATGATCAAGAAGATAAAACCAGGCCTAAAAACTTGGCAAGAAACTCAACTGTATAAAAAAGTGGCACAGCAAATTTGAAAAGGAACTAAACTAAAATTCTAGAGTTTAAAAATAAACAGCTGAAATAATGAACCAGATTGATGGGTTTCATAGCATTTAAGACACAACTGCAGAGAAAATTAGTAAACTGGATTACAAGTAAAAATGAAAGTATGTATACACACATATATGCAATCCCAAAAGAAGCATGGAAGAAAGAAAGAAAAACACAGGAAAGAAGAGACAGTGAGAAAAATACTGTGGGAATGCAATGAGAATACATTGATAAAGTGTAACATACATTTAACTGGGGTCCCTGAAAAGTGAATAAATGGGACAGAAGCAATATGGGAAGAGATAATGGCTCAAAATTTTCCAAAAACAAATGAAAGACTTAAATTCACAGTTTCAAGAATTCCAACAAATACCAGGCTAGAGAAATAAAAAGACATTATACATACCTTACAAAGGTTTCCAATTTATACCACATGCCTGACTTGCCTGGGAAAGTTACTTGGCCCTTCCAAGCTTCTGTTTTGTAAATACAAAACATAACCTACTTCATAGGAACGGCAAAATGATTAAATGAGATAACATGGAACGTGCTTAGCTTGTCGCCTGACATAAACTTTCTGTAACTAGCTGTATATGTTGTTAACTGCTATTATTTATCATTAACACTTGCCACACCAGGTTGAAATACCGTGTTTACCGGCTTGTGACAGTCGCGAGAGCAAGTGGCTTCCGACATCACTACATTTTTTTGCACTTCAGAAGTAGGCACACAGTAGGTGCAGGCATTCAAGATTCCTTATCACCAGTCCCCACGCCAGGCACTTGGTTGGTGATTTGGGGTGCAAATCCTCCAGCTCCACCCACAATCTCCATGGCCCCACCCACCCACGCATGACCACGCCCACCCCCACCAAAGGCCAGAAGAGCAGTTGCCTAGCAATGTGTATTGCGCTGTAACCCCAGCAAGAGTCCTGGCCATGCCCAAGAACGCGCTGGTCATCGTGCGCTATGGGCCATACAGCTCAATCGGTCTGTCAGTGGAGCACCGCACCTATCGCCTGGAGGGCCTGCTAGGTAGGCAGCCGAGGGCCAAAGAGCCATCCAACTGCCTGTGCTCAGGTGAACCCCAGCCTCTGAGCATCTGTGCAGGCGAGCCTTCTGCCTAGACTTCCTTCCTTCCTACTTTCTCTGGAAATCTTCCCTAAGCCCCTGCTGCCTAGTATTAAGGGGGGAACAGACATACACGGTGAGCCCACTGGGTGCTGAGTAGTAAATTTCCTGAATAGAAAGATTACATGCCTTGCTTTACACATTGAGAAACTGAGGATCAGAAGTGTTAAGTGACTTTTCCAAGGTCACCTGGCTGGAAAATGGCAGAGAGTCTATTCCTTGATCTTTCATTCATACACTAAAACTTTATTGAGCATTAATATTTGTTGGACACTCTTCCAGGTACTGAGGACACACTGGTGAACAAAATACAAGACCTTGAAGTGTGTGTGTCCTTATTGACTACTAATTGTCAGTTGTGCCATGCTTCTGATAGAGGAGCATAATCATAGTGGGACCTACCACTGGCCATAATTGGAGGGGAGAGGAAAGAGAACTAGAAAGATTTACTTGCCTGAATTACATCTGAGTTGAGCTTTAAAGAATGAGGAGAAGCTAACTAGGGAAAAGGAAGAAAGAGCATTCCAGGCAGTGGGACTGATGTCTGCAAAAGCTGGAAGCATGAACAAATGACCTGTGTCTTTGTTGAACTGATGGGAGGATGAGGCTGGAGAGGTGGACAGAGGCCAGATCCAGCAGGCTGTATTGTATTAGGCATGGGAATGAAACTGTGGCTGCTGCAAGTAGGACAGATTAGAGGGGGCCAGGAATGGAAGCAGGGAGATAAGGGGCTGTTGGGGCGGTCCAAAGGAGAGATAATAGTAGCTTGGGCCAGAACGGCCATAAAGGGGTGGTGGATTAAAGTAAAAGTATTGGTACTCCCTAAGAGGATGGAGATGGGAGGAGAGGGTCAGGAGGATGGATGTGCTTCAGATCCAGTCAGTGTCTGGCTAGAAAACCCCAGAGTTCACAAAAACAGTGCTTGAGCTAATAAAATCAGCATAGTTTAAGTATACAAAATCAACACACAAAAATCAGTTGTAATTTTATATCTAGCAATGAATCTGAAAAGGAAATTAACAACTCTATTTACAATAGCATCTAGAAGAACAAAATGCATATGAACAGATTTAACCAAGGAGGTGCAAATCTTATACACTAAAAACTACAAACATTGCTAAAAGAAATGAGAAAAAGCAAAGTAAATGGGAAAATATACCATGTGCATGAATTGAAAGACTTAATAGTGTTAAGATGACAATACTTCCCAAAGTGGTATACAGAGTCAATGCAATTCATATCAAAATCTTGATGATGGTTTTTTTGCAGAAATGGAAAAAGTCATTCTAAATCTAAAAGGAATTGAGACTAGCCCAAATGATCTTGAGAAAGAACCTAGTTGGAGGTATCACACTTGCTGATTTCATAACTTACTCAAAATTATAGTAATCAAAATAGTGTGATACTATCATAAGGATAAACATATAGAACAGTGGAATAGAATCAAGAATCTAACAGTAAACCATCACATTTCTAGTCAATTGACTTTTGTCATGAGTGTCAGGACTATTCAATGGGCAAAGAACAGTCTTTAACAAATTTTACTGGAAAAACTGGATGCCCACATGAATATCTTTTGAATAAAATTAGACTTTTATCTTATACCATATTTAAAAACTAACTCAAAATGGATCAGAGGTCTAAATTTAGAAACTAAAAACTCTTAGAGGAAAGCATAAGGGCAAATCTGAATGACCTTAGATTTGTCAAGTACTACTTAAACATCAAAGCATAGATAACAAAAGAAAAAATAGAACGATTGAACTTCGTTACAATTGAAAACTTTTGTGCATCAAAGAACAATACTAAGAAAGTAAAAAGAAAATCTAGAATGGGAGAAAAGATTTGCAAATCATATATCTGCAAGCAGGACCTCTCATTGTCATTGGAATGCTTAGTAGGCATCTCATACCAATGTGTCCAAAATTTCTAAACCAGCCTCCCTAGTACTCAGTCTCTCCTGCATTTTTTCCTTCTCAGTTCATGGCAGTGCCATTTTTTTCACTTACTCAAACCAAAAACCCTGCAGGCATCTTTCCCTCCTCCCTTTCCCTCACACCCACTTTCGTCTAGCAGCACATCCTGTTGGTTCTATCTTCAAAGCATCCTGCAGAATTCAACCACGTCTTACCTTCCCTTCCACCACCCTCTGGCTCTTTGTCCAAGCCACTGTCAGTCATCTCCTGCCTGGATCACTGCCCTGGCCTCCTCACTGAGTCCCCTGAGTCCCCTGTGACCACCTTGTCCATTGTAGTCTGTTCTCAGCCCCAAAGCCAGGTGATGCCATTAAACCTGAGTGAGAGCGCAGCCCTTACCTCCAAAAACATTCCGGTTGCTCTTAGCTCACTCAAGGAAGAAGCCAAAGGCTTAGAGTGCTCAGCCAGGCTCCACATGACCTCCCTAACCTCATTTCCTCCTATCGCTGCTTACCCTCTCCCCCTGTTCACTCTGCTCCAGCTGTATCAGCCTCCTCGCTGACCTTGAACACACCTAGCCCACTTTTACCTTGGAACTTGGAAGTACTCTACTTGGGATGCTCTTTCTACACGTTCCTGCCTGGTCTTTACTCCCGCAGCTTCAGGTCTTTCTCAAAAGTCTCCTTCATGGACAGATGTTCCTTGAGCACCTCTGTTGACAATGTCAACACTTCCCTCTGCCTCCATCTTCTTTATCTCCCTTCCCTCCTCCTTTATTTCTTCCTAGTGCTCATTAGTATCCAACATAACTATGTTTCACCTATTTCTCTTGTTATCCTTCTCTCCTACCAGGATTTCAGGGTAGCAGGGATTTTTGTTTGTTCTATTCTCCACTGTGTCCTGGAGTCTGAAACTGTGCCTGGAATATGTTAAGGATGGATAAATATTAGTTAAAATGAACCTGCATAGAGCTGAACACTGAAACCACAGAAGGTGAGACTGTGGAGGAAACAAAGGAAAGTTAGAGCTGGGCAGAACACAGGACATGGGGCAATGGTCCCTCTGAGGGGGGCAAAGACAGAGAACCTGGAGGCATAGGATAAGATAAGAATTTCAAGAGAAAATGGCTAATGGGCACCACACTGTTAGCAGGAGTTATCTTTAGAGAAAGATGAATTCATGATTGATGAAGAATATAGAAAAAGAGTGTTCTCAGAGACCTATGATGGGAGGGGAAGTTGGCACAGTCACTTTGAAGGGCAAACTGGCAGTTTCCTAAAACTTAACTGTATACTGTGGAATCCAGCTGCCCCATTTCTCAGTCACATAGATATATAAAAACTCTCACATGCCCATGGAAGCATGCCCAGGAACATTTTCTGCATTCCTTGATCACTGTGAAAAATTGGAAACAACCGGAAAAAGGAACGACTAGATATATTGCAGTTCATCCATCACGTGAAACCCACTATGGCAGATCTATGTATACTGACAGGCTGGATCACCACAACATAGTGTTAAAAGAATAAAGCATACTCCTGAATTTTATCTACACTATGAGCTCACTTCCATTGAAATAGACAAAGGGGGGGGAGTATTAAAAGTGATTTTTAAATTTTTGTCCTTTATTTTCTGTAATTTTTAAGGTTTTTAAGAAATCACTAGTCTGCATTACATTTATAATCTGATAAAATTGAGAGTTTAAAATACTTTTTTGCAGTCCAAGTATTTTAAGAAGCAAGAAAGGAGGTAGGTCGGAGCATCAATCTGCTGGAAGGTTGGGGGGAAGAACTGGGTGAGTCATCAAATGTACCAACGGGTCTTCGCCTCTGACAGTTCAGGTTCAGAAGGTGGGCTGAGTCTACAACTGCAGGAGGTGAGGGAGTGGGTGAAGATGAGGAAATAAACAGTCCAGCCAGCTCTTCCCACAGTAGGGGAGGGGAAGGAGTATTTTGAGAAAATTAAAGGGAGAATTTTTATGGTTAATGGAGACTTGAGTATTGCAAGATGTCAGCAGGTGGTTGATTTTTAAAGTTTGCTCTGTATATCCCTGAATGGTAATTTATGCAATACTCTCAGCCAATATTTACTGAGGGCCAGTGACAAATTCCAAGGTGTTAACAGAAGCAAAGCAGGGAGCATCTGCTCCCCTTTCTCTGTCCAACACTCCCCCATCACTTTAGACCCAACTAACATGGTGGCACAGTGGTTAAAGAATCCACTTGCCAATGCAGGAGACACAGGAGATGTGAGTTCAATCCCTGAGTCAGGAAGATCCTCTGGAGGAGGAAATGGCAACCCACACTAGTATCCTTGCCTGGAAAACCCATGGACAGAGGACCTTGGCAGGCTACAGTCCATGGGGTACACAAAGAGTTGGACAGGACTTAGCACACAGGCACGAACAACATCACACCAGGCAGAGTGGTGTGTTTGCAGATCTGCGTCTGTAAAACCTGTCTCCAAGTTCTGTGTGTTTCTTTAAAAATCATAGTCCTCTATCATTTCCCGAAACCCTGCTGGCTTTGGAAATATGCCTGATCTCTCCTTAACTTACCCTGCCTTGAGCAATCTGAAATGTTTAGTTCTTTATTACCATGAATTATAAAAGCTCAGCAAAAATGTCCTGACTATGGCCTCAAGACTGATGACACTAAAGTAACTCATACTTAACAAAGAGTGTTAATTTCCCTAGCCATGGTTACCCCTTGCCTGCTTTACTTAAGTCTGCCAAATGACCTGCTACAGAGGAAGAGACTCATGAGAATAGAATCCGTCCTTATTTAGCTGAGATGCTCTGGGTGCCATCCTCCTGTCCCTAGTTATGCGTTAACTGCACTTGTTAATGGTCATCGACTTTGCATCTGTGGTGAGCAGAGGAGGGGGAGATGTCTGTTTGTTTGCCTTGACTTCCTAAATCATTTGTAGATGGCACATGGTTCCACCAGTATTGAGAAGAGGGTGGCTTTTCCATATCCCTCCAGTTCACCCAGCTCCCCCATGAAGAATGAGGTGCCACTTCAAAGAGTCAGGCTATCTGCAGGTGGCCTTACAGCTTCTGGTTGATTTATGCTGGAGTTTAGCCACTGCCTTTGCAAAGACTTTGTTGCACAGAGTATATTTATCTGACCTTTCTTTGAATAGGCAACCATAGCAGCTCATAGGAAAAAAATGGGTTCTCCATGTAGAGAGGTGGCATTTGGATGAACTGCAGGAATTCTGGTGCTTCTCTGAGTTTGATCCCTTAAGCCTGCACTCGCTGCTCTACTGCCAGGCTCAACACATCCTGGACTGTGGACTGGTGAGAAGGGGATGGGCATCCTGAGGATGAATAGACAATGTAGACTCCGAGGTGGCTTATCCCTTTAATAAGACGCAGATTTATGTCAAAAGAGTCGTTGGAGGTGTCCAGTGCCATTATGAGTTTGTTTATTCAATGAGCTCTATTAACAGACCCCTCCGTGTCCCAGCCTCGCCCCGGAGGGGGATGGATTGTGGTCAGTGAAAGAAACAGAGGGCTCTATAAGGCAAATTGAAGAAGGACATGCTCTGTTATGAGGATTTCTTCCTGGGAGACTTCATCTGCTCAGACATTGAAGCAGATACCCATTTTTCAGCGCTGCCCTCCACCTCCATAGGGTGGGTTATTTGGTGGATCAGACTCTATGTCTTAGGTACACCTTGCGTGAAAAGAGTGCCACTGTTCTCATAAAACAAACCCCAAATCCAGATGCTCATGTGAGGCTCGGTCAGATGTGCCCTGCAGAGAAAGGACCATGTCAGATCGTGGGGGGCGGGCACATCTTCTCAGATCTCCTACAAAGGCTCTCCTCCATTATCCTGTGGTCACGGGCCAGCCCCAGACAGAACCTGCGCTCCTTCTCTCCAGAACCCCCAGGCTTTGGAGAGCTGGTGTTGGGGATTATTAGGATAGAGGTGGGGTATAAGATGAGAGTGCAGAAACTGTTTCGTTCCTGATTTTTTCCAATCAAGTTGAACTATGTGTCCCAGGAGTGTCTTCAGACAATGTACAGCCAGGGTCGTGGAAGACAAGTTTCCTCCTACCTACAGTTTGTAGCTTTTCCCTCTCAGGCTGTGCCTCCCCTCTCCTGAGCAGGCACTGCCAGGGGGCATAGGATCCCCAGAAAACTGTCTATAGACTGTTTTTATGCCTTTATGCCCTAGAAAATCCACTCGCTATTCCAAACTGGGTGGACAGCTTCATTTAAATAAGTCCCTGGTCCAAACTGAGTGCCTCCCTCCAAAGATGTTTAAGAATAAGACACTGAAATAGAATACAATAACACAAATATGCCAAAGATGTGGGTGTTCTGTAGAGAGAGATGTTAGCAGACACAAGGACAATTAGGGCCACCCCTGGGTGCCCAAGGAGCGCTATCTTGTTAATGGAGATCCTCGCTGAGTTGCTTTCTGAAGTTCCTTTCCAGAAGTGAAATTAAAATCACACAATCAAAATGTTCACAGTTGGGGCTGGATGTTCTTGAACTGATTGAAAGATGAAGAAGTGGACACACCAACATTTTGAAACAGCAATTGTTTCTGTAATTAAATGCAATTAACTATCATAACTGTTAGCTTTTCTCCACACAGCCCTGATTGAAATGCTGAAACTTTGAAAAACATGCCCTCCTCCCATCTGATTTCTCTTTCCATCCTCACCAAAATTCTCACCAACAAAGACTGCCAAATGTGGTGATTTAGTGCACAAACTCCAGCATGGAGGTTATAGTGTGAACATATCAGGACCTGGGGAGAAATGTGTTGAGAAAACAGAGCTCCAGGCTGTCCCATGCACGCCATTTCTCCTAAGCCCATATACCCTTGCATTTCCATAATAAAGAATAAATTTTTTATGAAATAAATAACAATTTCCCATAGCTGATCTCTAGGGAAGGCACTGTTGAATGTAATAACTAAAATGCAGATTCCAAAGGGGAGAATAAAAATGTAGTCCATTAACTTTAAAAACATTTTTTTCTCATTATTATTAAAAAGCCTAGAATATGCTAAAAGAATTTTTTTAAGTTTTTCATAATCTCACCACAGAGATAACCACTGGATAGTTTCCTTTTTCCTAATATATACACATACTTTAATTACACTGAATACGTGTTTTTAATACATCTTAAAATATAACCCTGATTTTTTACTTATATTACAAATATTTTTCTTGCTATTAAAAATTCATAGACATTTTTTAAATGTCAAAATAAAATCTTATCAAGTGCATTTACCACCATTTACTTGATCATCTTCTTATTATTGGGCATGTAAGTGATTCACAGTATTTCATTATTAATATTATATTCCTACAGAAATGAGCTTATTGTTGTAAAAGTCTACCTGTATTTCTGATTTTTTTTTGTAAGTGCAATTTCCTGGGTCAGAGATTAGAATCATGTTTTTAATTCTAATGTTTGAGGCATTTGAGACTTGACATTTACTTCCAAATTGCCCTCCAGAAAGGTGACCAACTGATATTTTCATTATCAGCATAAGAATTTACCTAATTTCCTATGTCCCCTCCAACACTGATTATCACCTACTATGAGGAAGACTCAAAAACTCTTCCTAGAGAAAGCTCATATTTTCACTGATCATGTGGCTGTGGTGCAAATCAACCCAAACCAAAATTTCTCAGGTCTCTGGCTGTGCTTCCCAGGAGAGGGGAGGGCATGCCAGGCTGTATCACGTGGGCACCCACTAGGGATGTTGAGTTACAGCCGTGAACAACTGGAGAGCAGCCCAGTCTCTGCCATCCATGAAGACATCTGCCTATCAGGTTCACCGTCCCCATGGCACCCACATCCTTCTCCATCTTTTCCAGCTGTGTTGGCTGAAGATGGACACCAGGTCCTCCTAGAGAAGATAGAAGACTGGAATGTGGTGGAACTCATGGTGAATGGAGAAGTTGTCTTCCACTGTAACATCAAAGACCTGGAGTTTGGTAAATCCTTCCCACCAGCATTCTGCTTTCTCTAGGGCACTTCCATTTCTAGTCGGAGTAGTCATTGTGTTCTGCCGAGATTCAAACTGGGTTTCTTTCTGAGTTTTAAATTCTTATTCTGTCATGCATGAATGAGTGCATCCTAAACCACACACAATAAAGTGCTTGATGCTCTGAACTTCTTCATGGGACACTGAGAACAGAAGAGGGTTGGAAAGAAAATGAATTTTTACCCCTAGACTACAAATGGGACTGTGCGCATTTAGGGAGAATAGGTTGTTTTGTGTTGTTGCTTTTCATTTTAATAATGTGTGTTTTATTATTACTTGCTTTGAAAATGGTTTTGGTTCTATTTGATTATTTTATCTAGGCTGGCTAAGACAATTAGAGTCAATATGCTGGCAGTGCATGGCATCATCAGCCAAAGTCTATGGATTTCTTTGCCCCAGAGAGCTTTTGGCTTAGCAGGCTGGCATTGTGCATGCCTCACTCTGCTCAAAGTAAAAGCTTTCCCAATACACTAATACTCTATTAAAGGCTAGTTAACAATTTACACGCCTGGAATCTTCAGAAATGCTCTCCTAGTAGAAGCTGTATGTATGTCTTCTATGATATGACATTGTATAATATATAAAGCTGGTTAAAAGAAAATTATATCTATGTCCCTAGGAGGTGACGGTAAACTAGACCCACTGTGCAGAGAGGCCAGGATAGCTGTACTAAATGCCTACTGATCTCCTCATGGGAACAGGCATCTCAAGTCAACAGAAGAGCAGCTGCCTCCAGCCATTCTGCAATTCGAACAAAAGCGGCCATTCCAGGCCTTGGACCCTGGGCTCAGACAAGACAACAACCCCTGTCCTTCAGCCTGCACAGCATAGGTTTCTCACCTGGCTGCAAGGAAACGGAGCCCACAAAAGTAATAAAACCTCACCATTTGCAGCATCTCTCAATCTCAACCCATAGGGAGAATGAGCTCTCCAATATCAGGTACACATTGAGCTGAAGGAAATAATAAAATGCAATCTAATAACAAAACACCATCCCTTGCTAATAACGCAAAGTTGCCAGAAGCATCAGAGGCTCCACTCTATAGTAAGTGAAGAGCTAGGAAGTGATAAAATTGAAGATAAGGCAGGAGGGGGATGGTGGGAGGAAGGATACTGGGCTTTGAAAATCTGAACCAAAAGTTAATGTCAGTATTTGGAAACCTGCCTATTCCTACAGGTTGACTTCTTGCTCCCAGGGGAATAATATTCAACATGCTAATATACAATTACCTAATGGCAAATATTTAGTTATTTTCCTTTAAAACAAGCAAATGATCTCTGCCTTCTTTTGCATTAGCCAGACCCACAGGCTGGTCTGCAGAGGGCCCCAAAGAGGCCAAGACAGAAGGGGAAAGTGGCTCCCCATTCCCTCTGAAGGAAAACAAAGTCAGTGAAATCAAAGAAGAGTTTTAGCTGTGGTCAGTGCCAAGCTCAGCTACGTCAAAACGGTGTTCATTTTCCTTTAGGCTCTACATACCAACTGTAGCATGCATTCTTAGCTGTAAAGGAGAGGGGAGAAATATAGACATTGATCTAACAGTGTTAAACGTGAGGTCATGGTAAGAAAGCATCACTGAAGAAAGCTGGATACAGAAGACTCTGGGCACTGTGTTGAAAGAGAAGGGCTTTCAGGGCCTGCAGTAGGCAGCGGCTGGCTCTGGGCACACATCCCACAGGGAGGCGGCCACCCTGCTCCCTGCAGCCTCACTGCACCTGGAGAGCCATCCTTCCCATTGCTCCAGGGAACCTCAACCCCCACCTGCACTTCAGAGCTTCAAAGGAGTCTGGGGCTCCATGAAACCACTTGGACAAGTTCTTTCTCGCATGTGATGAAACAGGGGATAGAATTTTCATTTTCACCCCAAGCTTCACTTATCAGATTTTATTCAGAGATGACGAATCGCTTAGGACTCTGGAAATATTTAATCATCTTTGCTGTGAACCTAAGACTAAAAACAAGTCTTCTTCCTGGCGTCCGGTGCCAGTTGTCACACGTCTTTTGTAACTCTGGATTTAGTCCCTTTTTTCTCAAAGATCCGTTTAAGTGATTGTTTTCATACAAACATTTCACTACAATAGAAGCACATTTTCATTACAGTAATATGAAATAATACAGGTAAAGTAAACTTGATAATTTTGGTTTATTTCAATCTGGGTTTCTTCCAGTTGTGTCTGGATGTTCATTAAGAGCTAGACATACATGGAAATAGATTTCACCAATTTGGGATCATGCCATACATATCCATTACATATCTCTTTTTTAAACTTAACATTTTATGTTGAACTTCCTTCCGTGTGACTAAAACATTTGCTGACTGTCTAAGCATTCTATCTTGAATCAGGAAATTTCTTCCTGCTTGAATAGTGATTCCCACCTTCACTGCCAAAACTTCTTAGACTGGGAAATAAAATTGCAGGCTTTCCCATCTGCATTTGGTGTGGTAGCTTTAGCTCCTTAGTGTTAACTGGTACAAGAGGTCCACTCTGCAGTCACCTTGCCCTCCTCTGACACACCCCCACCGTGGTCTGTATTTGTGCCTCAGAGCAGCCCCCACCCTCCATACACCCAACCTGCTTTCCCCTTCCCCATGGCCAGAGCAGAAAGGCTGGTAAGGGGGAAATTACACAAGAATCTGAGAAAAAAAAAAAAATACAGACAGCTTCTGGGAGATACGTGTGTCCAGGATGCTGTGCTCCAAGTTAGATCAGTGTTACATGATACATGAATTGGCATTACCGTGAAGAATCCTAGGGTTACTTCTAGGTGGTAGGTTTGGAGAGGTGGTGGGGTGGGTGGAGAGAGGAGGCCTGCAGGACTATCATTTCTTCCTTTATGTGAAAGTTTTCAGCGATGGAATTGATTATTACTTTGCATATGAGTATGTGCACGCGCGTGCTCATATGTGTGTGTGTGTGTATGTGAGTGTTGGGGAGCGGGGTACTTTTCAAATAAACATTTAAAATGAAATCAAGAATTTGGCATAGAGGTGGTCTGTCTATATAACCTAGCTCTCATTGATTAAGAAGAGCTTTTCCTTTGAAAATGGAATTATTTTTTGATCTAAGGAGCCGTGCCCTCATCCTTCTCCTCTGCCTCCCTCTGCCTCCTCTCTTCAAAAGATATCTCCCTGCAGTGACACAGGAAACATGGCTTGTTCCCAATTGAAGGCAAAAGTACTCCATGCTTCAACAAACTAGACATCTGGACTGCCTTTTAATGCTTTTAAAGTGCCACTTAATTAAATCACATTTAAGTTTTGTAAGACGTTGAATCAATTTCTTTCCTATTGGAACGTGTAAAGAAAGTGTCTTTTCAGACTAAAGTTAGAAGCATAGAACTGTCTTATTAGTTTTGTAATGAAATTTGGAATTGCTAAGCTTTTTTCATCTAGCCTTAAAATTTTTTAAAGAACGGAGGTTTTTAGGAGCCACCCAGGGCTGCTTCTGCCTGGCTGTACTTGCTCTCTTGGTGAGTTCACCCTTTAAAACCTTGACAAGCAAAACATGTCAAGAGAACTGTGTCACAGATCAGTTTCCAAGGTAAGCTGCTGGCTGTTTGAGCAGTGAAAGATGAGGACTCTGAAGTATCCCAAACACCCTCGGAAGCAAGGTAATATTCTGGGATTTGATGATCAAATCTCCCCACATCAAACATTCATCCCCAACTTGTGGGCTTTGTGGCACCACGGAGGAGAATAATTCAAACGGCAATATGTATACACCCTGTGGTTGCGAGGTTTCCAGAAGAAACACATAATAGGCCAGATCCAGGCAAAAGACGAGAAAATGCTAGCCCAGGTCACTGGCAATAAGGCATGAAGAAATTTTCTCCCCAAATCTCTTGAACAGTTCATGTTGTTGTTGTTCAGTCACTAGGTCATGTCCAACTTTTTGTGACCCCATGGACTGCAGCACGCCAGGCTTCCCTGTCCTGGTTCATGGGAAAGTGTTTGTTTGTGGTTACTTGTATGGTAGTGTGATCAAGGGCGTCAGTCGTGGATGTGAACTGAAGTTCTGAGTCTGGAGCGGAGACCCATGTTCTCCTCCGTGGGGGCCAGAGGTCACCCTGTAAGAGGCCAGAGTCAGGGCATGCCAGGCTGAGTGGCACTAAGCTGGTAAAAGGAAATAGCAGGGCAAAGAGCTCAATGACTGCCCTTGGCCCTGGCTTCCCCTCCCTGGGGCAGAGGGGCAGGACGCTGTGGAAGGTGTCGTTTTCTGATAGGAAATGTTCCTTCTCTAAGTGAGTTATTGGACTACCTTTGCCTGCATAGCTATGGATCTTTTTGAAAGTGCGTGTTCCTGTTTGAGCAGTTGTTCAGAAGAAGTCAAGAGCTGAGATCCAGAAGAATGGTGTCAACTCCTCTTAATGCAGGAGTAACAAGTTGCGGGGAAGCTCAGTCCAGCCTGCATTATTGATGCCTTCAATATATAATATTTAAGACCAAAGACTCTTGACTCCAGGGATGCATTGATATTGTGGTCTCCTGTCAGCAGTTTCTGGGCTCCATTCCTGGGGTTAGACATACAAAAATTATTTGCCTGTATAGGCTTAGGGCTTCCCAGGTGGCACTAGTGATAACGAACCTGCCTGCCAATGCAGGAGATATAAGACGTGGGTTTGATCCCTGGGTGGGAAGATCCCCTGGAGTAAGAAATGTCAACCCACTCCAGATCCTTGTCTGGGGAATCCCGTGGACAGAGGAGCCTGGTGGGCTATGGCCCATAGGCACACAAAGAGTGGGACACGACTGAAGCAACTTAGCACACACCACACATATCCATTTAATAAAAACCCACACTTACATGATTCCAGCTTCTGCTTCATCCAGTCCAGCATTTCTCATGATGTACTCTGCATATAAATTAAATAAGCAGGGTGACAATATACAGCCTTGACATACTCCTTTCCTGATTTGGAACCAGTCTGTTGTTCCATGTTCAGTTCTAACTGTTGCTTCTTGACCTGCATAAAGATTTCTCAGGAGGCAGGTAAGGTGGTCTGGTATTCCCTTCTCTTTCAGAATTTTCCACAGTTTGTTGTGATCCACACAGTCAAAGGCTTTGGCATAGTCAATAAAGCAGAAGTAGATGTTTTTCTGGAACTATCTTGCTTTTTCAATGATCCAGCGGATGTTGGCAATTTGATCTCTGGTTCCTCTGCCTTTTCTAAATCCAGCTTGAACATCTGGAAGTTCACGGTTCACGTACTGTTGAAGCCTGGCTTGGAGAATTTTGAGCATTACTTTGCTAGAATGTGAGATGAATGCAAT
The DNA here is from genome assembly GCF_054371585.1 of Giraffa tippelskirchi. NCBI lineage: Eukaryota > Metazoa > Chordata > Mammalia > Artiodactyla > Giraffidae > Giraffa > Giraffa tippelskirchi. Next base: position 49,497,057 of record NC_137276.1, on the reverse strand, counting down.
TGTGTGGTAGTTTGAGCATTCTTTGGCATTGCCTTTCTTTGGGCTTCCTTTGTGGCTCAGCTGATAAAGAATCCGCCTGCAATGTAGGAGATCTGAGTTCGATCCCTGGGTTGGGAAGATCCCCTGGAGAAGGGAAAGGCTACCTACTCCAGTATTCTGGCCTGGAGAATTCTATGGACTATATAGTCCATGGCGTCGCAAAGAGTCGGACAGGACTGAGCGACTTCCACTTTCACTTTGGTTCACCCTGGTGGCTCAGATGATAAAGAGTCTGCCTGCAATGCAGGAGACCCGGGTTCGAACCCTGGGTCAGGAAGTTCCCCTGGAGAAGGAAATGGTAACCCACTCCAGTATCCTCGCCTGGAAAATCCCGTGGATGGAGGAGCCTGGTAGGCTACATTCCATGGGGTCGCAAAGGGTTGGACACGACTGAGCGACTTGACTTTCACATGATTAGGTCTTTTAAACTTTGAGTAAAAGCCAGTGCCAAGTATCCTCGCTTGGCTGAGTCAGTAGCTGATTCTAGATGAGGGGCAGAGGGAGGAGGGGGTGGGGAGGAGAGCAGGGAAGGGGAATGGAGAGGGCAGGCAGACCTTATAGAGGACGCGTCAGATCTCAGTCTTGTTCAACCTGCAGACATCTGTGGATTCTGCTATAGAATCCTAAGGCCCCTCTTCTCAGAGTGTTCAACTGGGTCTAATTGGATGGGAATTGCCTAAGCACATGTTAAAATGCATATCCCTGGGTTCCATTACTGCCAAATTAAATCAAAGCTTAGGAGTGGAGTCCAAACACTGCAGGCAAGAGACCATAATATCAGTGCGTTCCTGGAGTCAGAGGTCTTTGCTCTGAAATATCATATATTGAGGGCATCAGAAACGCAGTCCAGGCTAAGCTTCTCCCAACTTGTTACTCTTGCATGAAGAGGGTGTTGGCACTTACCATTCTTCTGGGTCTCAGCTCTGGACCTCTCTGTATAGCCACTCAAAGAGGAACACACAGTTGACCCTCTCCAGGAGAGCGAGTCCTTAGCAAGTTGAACCAATGTTACTAATATGAGTGTTTTTTAACAGGGGAACCTAGCTTAAGAACCACGCCTATGATTTTTTATAAAGTGTTTCTTTTTTAACTTTTAAACTTAGAGGCACATTTCTGAACTACTATAACTGTTGGGCTACAAGTTATCTCCTGAATTCATTATACTTATTCATGCCTTTTATTTCATGCCTTTTAAGTCCTATCACTGACCTAGAATTTATCATACACACAGAGCAATCTGGTATAGGATACTCCAGATTGGAAACCCCCATACTTCTCACAGTTCCTCCATGCCAAACCACATCTCTCTTTTTGCTGCCTTCCACCTCCTGGAATGCCCATGCTGTGTTCAAAGGCCCGTCTCCTTTTATCTCCTTCCTCCTCCTAGATATCCAAGCAGACTCATCACAGAATAACTTTCAGGAATTCCCTGGTGGTCCAGTGGTTAGGACTTGGCAGTTTCATTGCCGGAGCCCCAAGTTTGACCCCTGGTCGAAGAACTAAGGTCTTGCAAGCAGCATATCTCAGCCAAGAAAGAAAAAATCAACTCTCTCCTTAAGTTAATCTACAAATGTAATGTTTGTCAGTAGGATTTTTTGGAAATAAGAAAAACTGATTATAAAGTTTACATTGAAATATGTACAAGCAACAGTAGTCAAAAATAGAATAGAAAGTTGAAATTGACAGAGGAATGTAGGTATGATAAAGGGCTTTTCAAATTAGTTAAAAAAAAAAAAAGAGCACTTCTTCTAAAAATGTTTTAGAAAGCTAGATTCCTCTCAACTTTATCCCAGAATAAATTCCTGATGGAGCAAATATTTACATATAGTAAATAAAATCACAAACTTGAAATTTTTTATAAACTTGGCGTGAAGAAGCCCTTTCTAAGTATGACTCAAAACCCAAAGACATAGATAAACAAATGGATAATTAACTCGATAAGAATAAAAATTTTTTGAATCTTAATAAATGCAACTAACATCAAAAGTTAAAGTACAGATAGGGAAAAGCATTTTCAATTGATATCTTTAATCTATACAGAGCTCCCACAAATCAATAAGAAAAAGGTTAACAACCCAACAGAAAAAAAGGCAAAGGACATGAAGAGACAATTCACAGGAAAGGAATTATAGATGGTCCTTAACATAGGAAAAGATGTTTAACCTCACTCCCAATAAGATCAATGCAAATCAAAACAGAGCTATTACATCAAAAATGATATAGTCTTCTGATTGAAAAGGATGTAGGAAATAGGCATGTGTGTGTTGCTGGCGGCAATACAAAAATCTTATTTTTGGCCATGATGTGTGGCATACAAGATCCTTATTTCCTGACTGGAATCAAAACAATGCCCACTGCATTAGAAGCCTGAAGTCTTAAACACTGGACAACTATGGACATCCCACAGCAGTATGAATCAATAAAATGTCTGCAGAGGTATCTGGCAATATTTGTGAAAATTTTAAAGCATCTTTTGATTCAATAGATTCATCTTATCTTAAAGATATACATGTGCACATACAAATTTTTTTGATTTTTAGAAATTTATTTGTTTTTAATTGGAGGATAATTGCTTTACAATGTTGTGCTGGTTTCTGCCATATATCAACATGAATCAGCCATAGGTATACATATGTTCTCTCCCTCTTGAAATTCCTCCCACCTCCCACCCCATCCCACATCTCTAGATTGTCACAGGTTGAGCTCCCTGCATTATACAACAACTTCCCATTAGCTATCTATTTTACATATGGTAATATATATATTTCAATGCTACTCTCTCAATTCGTCCCACCCTCGCCTGTCCTTGCTGTGGCCATAAGTCTGTTCTCTATGTCTGAGAGTCTATGCCTGCCCTGAAGATAGGTTCATCAGTACCATTTTTCTAGATTCCATACATATGTGCTAATATAAGGTATTTGTTTTTCACTTTCTGACTTACTTCACTCTGTATAACAGACTCTCAGTTCATCCACCTCACTAGAACTGACTCAAATGTGTTCTTTTTTATGGCTGAGTAATATTCCATTGTATATATTAATATGTACACAATTTCTTTATCCATTCATCTGTTGAGGGACATCTAGGTTGCTTCCATGTCCTGGCTATTGTAAGTAGTGCTGCAAAGAACATTGGTGTACATGTGTCTTTTTCAATTATACACATACAAATTTTTACATGTACAAAAAATCCTTTCAGCATGACTTGTAATAAGAAAAGATTGGCAGCTGCCCCATATCCACTAACAAGGGATCGGTTAAATAAACCACAGTTCATTCAAGCAATGGAAGCCTGTTCATCCTGCAAAAAAGACCAACAGAGATCTTTGGAGCACTGTTATGGAACAATCTCCAAGATATATTATTTAAGGCAAAAATCGCATGAAAAACATGGCTCATAAGAGTGTACATACTGTTACAATTTGTGAAAAAAGGAGAAAGAACATATGTAGATACACTGAATCTTCATGAAATACCAAGACACAGGCTTGGGGTTGCTGAGGGAGAGCAGCAAGAGGAAGACTGCTTCACTAGGCACGCTTTTTACTTTTTATTTTTGTTTTTAAATTTGTATGTAATAACATTAAATAACAATAACATAAATAACATTTTTTTTAAAAAAATAATGCTTTTGGGTTTAGATTGACAGAGAAACCAGATCCCAACAGTGAAGAGGGTTGTTAACAACACAAGAAACAAGAATCAGCTAAAAGGCTCTCTGAACTAGAGAGAGAATTCAGTATGTGTAGGCAAATCCAAAAATCAATCACCTCAAGAAATGATGCCAGGACACTTGGACAACACATGCAAAATGAAGTTTGATCCTGACATCACACTGTATAAAAAAATAACTCAAAATGGATGAAAGACTCATATGTAAGAGCCAAAACTATAAAACCTTCAGGAGAAAACACACTGGTAAATTCTCACGGCCCTTGGATAAGGCAACGGTTTCTTAGATATGACACCAAAAGCACAAGCAATGAAGAAAAAAAAAAAGAAATTACACTTCATCAAAACTTGAAACTTTTGTCCTTCAAAGGACGGCACCAAGAAAGTAAAAAGATAACCTACAGAGATAGGAGAAAAAAAAATTTAATGATACATCTGTTAAAAGACTTGTATCTAGAATACATACAGAATTCTCACAATTCAACAATGAAAAACCAAACAACCCAATTTTAAAATGGAAGAAGGATCTGCATAGACATTTCTTCAAAGAAGACAAACAAATGGCTGACACAAGCATATGAAAAGAAGCTCAGCATCATTAGCCATCATGGGAAATGGAAAATCAAAACTACAATGAAATGTCATTTCCATACATCAAGACAGCTATTATCAAAACATCAACACATGTGGTGAGGATATAAAGAAGACAGAACCCTCATACCCTGTTGATGAGAAGTAAAGTGGTGCAGCTACTCTGGAAAAACAGCCTGATAGTTCCTTGAAAAGTAAAGCATAGAGTTACTCAGCAATTCCTCTCCCAAGAGAAATGAAAACATGCTGACAAAAAATTGCCTATGATTATTCATAGCATTTATTCATAATAGCCAAAGTTGGAAACAATCCAAATGTCCATCAACTGATAAGTGGATAAACAAACTGTGGTATATCCATACAATGGAATATTGTTTGGTCATAAGAAGCAACAAAATACTGGTACATGCTACAACATGGAAGGACCTTGAAAATATTTATGTTAAGTGAAGTAAGCCAGTTATAAAATACCACATAATATATGATTTGATTTGTATGAAATATCCAAATAGGCAAATAGTGATAGAAAGCAGATTAGTGGCAGCATCAGACTCTGGAGGGACAGGGAAGGTGTAGAGAATTGAGGAAGTGATAAACTATGAGGTTTCTTTTTGATATGATGAAAATATCCTTTAATTGATCGTGGTGATGACTATACAAGTCCATGAATATACTAAAAACCACAGAACTATATACATTAAAATGAGTGAATTGCATGACATGTGATTATACATCTATTGCGGTTTATAAGTCAGTCAGTTCAGTTGCTCAGTCGTGTCCGACTCTTTGCGACCCCATGAATCGCGGCACGCCGGGCCTCCCTGTCCATCACCAACTCCCGGAGTCTACCCAAACCCATGTCCATCGAGTCGGTGATGCCATCCAACCATCTCATCCTCTGTCGTCCCCTTCTCCTCCTGCCCCCAATCCTTCCCAGCATTAGGGTCTTTTCCAATGCTTCACATCAGGTGGCCAAAGTATTGGAGTTTCAGCTTCAACATCAGTCCTTCCAATGAACACCCAGGACTGATCTCTTTTAGGATGGACTGGTTGGATCTTCTTGCAATCCAAGGGACTCTCAAGAGTCTTTTCCAACACCACAGTTCAAAAGCATCAATTCTGCGACGCTCAGCTTTCTTCACCGTCCAACTCTCACATCCATACATGACCACTGGAAAAACCATTGCCTTGACTAGATGGACTTTTTTTGGCAAAGTAATGTCTCTGCTTTTTAATATGCTATCTAGGTTGGTCATAACCTTCCTTCCAAGGAGTAAGCGTCTTTTAATTTCATGGCTGCAATCACCATCAGCAGTGGTTTTGGAGCCCCCCAAAATAAAGTCTGACACTGTCTCCACTGTTTCCCCATCTATTTCCCATGAAGTGATGGGACCAGATGCCATGATCTTAGTTTTCTGAACGTTGAGCTTTAAGCCAACTTTTTCACTCTCCTCTTTCACTTTCCTCAAGAGGCTCTTCAGTTCTTCTTCACTTTCTGCCATAAGGGTGGTGTCATCTGCATATCTGAGGTTATTGGTATTTCTCCTGGCAATCTTGATTCCAGCTTGTGTTTCTTCCAGCCCAACGTTTCTCATGATATACTCTGCATATAAGCTAAATAAGCAGGTTGACAATATACAGCCTTGACGTACTCCTTTTCCTATTTGGAACCAGTCTGTTGTTCCATGTCCAGTTCTAACTGTTGCTTCCTGACCTGCATACAGGTTTCTCAAGAGACAGGTCAGGTGGTCTGGTATTCCCATCTCTTTCAAAATTTTCCACAGTTTATTGTGATCCACACAGTCAAAGGCTCTGGCATAGTCAATAAAGCAGAAATAGATGTTTTTCTGGAACTCTCTTGCTTTTTTGATGATCCAGCAGATGTTGGCAATTTGATCTCTGGTTCCTCTGCCTTTTCTAAGACCAGATTGAACATCTGGAAGTTCATGGTCCACGTATTGCTGAAGTCTGGCTTGGAGAATTTTGAGCATTACTTTACTAGCGTGTGAGATGAGTGCAATTGTGCAGTAGTTCGAGCTTCTTGGGCATTGCCTTTCTTTGGGATTGGAATGAAAACTGACCTTTTCCAGTCCTGTGGCCACTGCTGAGTTTTCCAGATTTGCTGACATAGCGAGTGCAGCACTTTCACAGCGTCATCTTTCAGGATTTGAAATAGCTCAACTGGAATTCCATCACCTCCACTAGCTTTGCTCCTAGTGATGCTTTCTAAGGCCCACTTGACTTCACATTCCAGGATGTCTGGCTCTAGGTGAGTGATCACACCATCATGATTATCTGAGTCGTGAAGATCTTTTTTGTACAGTTCTTCTGTGTATTCTTGCCACCTCTTCTTAATATCTTCTGCTTCTGTTAGGTCCATACCATTTCTGTCCTTTATCAAGCCCATCTTTGCATGAAATGTTCCCTTGGTATCTCTAATTTTCTTGAAGAGATCTCTAGTCTTTCCCAATCTGTTGTTTTCCTCTATTTCTTTGCATTGATAGCTGAGGAAGGCTTTCTTATCTCTCCTTGCTATTCTTTGCAACTCTGTATTCAGATGGGAATATCTTTCCTTTTCTCCTTTGCTTTTCGCTTCTCTTCTCTTCCCAGCTATCTGTAAGGCCTCCTCAGACAGCCATTTTGCTTTTTTGCATTTCTTTTCCATGGGGATGGTCTTGACCCCTGTCTCCTGTACAATGTCACGAACCTCTGTCCGTAGTTCATCAGGCACTGTGTCTGTCAGATCGAGTCCCTTAAATCTATTTGTCACTTCCACTGTATAATCATAAGGGCTTTGATGTAGGTCATACCTGAATGGTCTAGTGGTTTTCCCTACTTTCTTCAATTTAAATCTGAATTTGGCAATAAGGAGTTCATGATCTGAGCCACAGTCCACTCCCGGTCTTGTTTTGGCTGACTGTATAGAGCTTCTCCATCTTTGGCTGCAAAGAATATAATCAATTTGACTTTGATGTTGACCATCTGGTGATGTCCATGTGTAGAGTCTTCTCTTGTGTTGTTGGAAGCGGGTGTTTGCTATGACCAATGCATTCTCTTGGTAAAACTCTATTAGCCTTTGCCCTGCTTCATTCTGTACTCCAAGGCCAAATTTGCCTGTTAAGCCAGGTGTTTCCTGACTTCCTACTTTTGCATTCCAGTCCCCTATAATGAAAAGGACATCTTTTTTGGGTGTTAGTTCTAAAAGGTCTTGTAGGTCTTCATAGAACTGTTCAACTTCAGCTTCTTCAGCCTTACTGGTGGGGGCATAGACTCCAAACTATTTGAACAACTTTAAAAGAAGATACTCCGTCTATCTATCTATAGGTGCTGCTTTTGTATAGATGTCTGTATCACATACATGTGAGCAATTCCATGGTGTGTGTATAGTGTGTGTACACAGATTTACACAAGTAAATATATGTCAGGAATCTTGCCCAGGGTCACTTGCAATCAAGGCAAATAGATAGGAGGGAAATTTTTATTTTTACTTTATATACTTCTATGCTGTTTGATTTTTAAAAAATCAGTATTTTCTATTTTATTAGTATACAACAAAAAATTGGAAAAGGCAAAATTTGAGCTTCTTTACTGACATCTATCAATTATTGACCCTTTGCCAAGTGCCATATACTGTTCTAACCTCCTGTTGTACCTGATCTCATCTCACCCTTAAAAGGCCCTTATACAGCCCTATATAGTATTTTCTCTTATTGGGTAGGAAGACTGAGTCTCAGAGGAGGTAAGGGACTCAACTAGGCTCTCTCATACAGGTGAGAGGTGGCTACGTCTGGAAGCTGAGTCCCTGTCCTCAGCCTAAGCACTCCATCGTCACCCCCTCCCATTGCTGGAATGGGACTCAAGCTATTTTTGTAATTTTCCCCAAACCGACCTCCTGAGAGTCTACTTCAACAATAATAGAGGACAACAATAATCCTGTTTAAGTGTGCATATAAAATAAATCAGGCTTGGGCAACAAATTTCAAAGTTCACCAAAATCAAGTAACAGCCTAAATAACATCAATGAAGGCTCATAGCAGCTGGTGATCAGGCTCCAAGGCTTGACAGATTCTTGTCTTTAAAATGTTCCAGCCAGTTAAATATTCATTAGGAATTCAGCACCACTGGGGAAATGGGTTAAATGAGTTAAATGTACTAAACACCACGGTTCACAGTGAAAAAATATCCAGGGCTACTTGTTGATTACTGTACTGTCTGAAGTGAGCAGAGGGGTGGCAATAATGCCATGCACCCAATGGCATTTGAATAGTGTGTGCCTTCCTGGAAACTGTCTTCAGAGAGACATCTATTCCTCTGGTTTTGAAAAATGCTTCCAAAACATCCAATAGTGTCTCAGTGGTTTTCTGTAGAAATACAAAATAAAACTAGCCTGCTATTTTTAAGTATGTTATATAAAATGTTTCTCAATCTGCTACAAGCATTAGCACTTTATAAGAAAGATCCCAGTATCACTTATTTGTTTGTTTGTGTATAACTGTGAAGGGATTTAGAAGTGTTTCTAAATGTATTTCTATACCAGTACCCACATATTTCAATGGACATTAACTTGGGCAAACTCTGGGAGTTTGGTGAAGGACAGGCAAGCCTGGCGTGCTGCAGTCCATGGGGCCGCAAAGGTCAGACACGACTTGACAACTGGACAACAACTACATTCCTCATATTGGCTCACCCCATGATTCTAGCTGGACCATAAAGAAGGCTAAGCACCAAAGAATTGATGTTTTTGAACTGTGGTGCTGGAGAAGACTCTTGAGAGTCCCTTGGACAGCAAGGAGTTCAAACCAGTCAATCCTAAAGGAAGTCAACCCTAAACATTCATTGGAAGGACTGATGCTGAAACTGAAGTTCCAATACTTTGGCCACCTGATGAAAAGAGTTGACTCATTTCATTGGAAAAGACCCTGATGCTGGGAAAGATTGAGGGCAGGAGAAGGGAGCAGAGGGGATGAGATGGTTAGATAGCATCACAGACTCAACGGACATGAATTTGACCAAACTCCCGAGGATAGTGAAGGACAGGGGAGCCTGGTATGCTGCAGTCCATGGGGTTGCAAAGAGTCAGACACAACTTAGTGACTGAACAACAGCAACAAAATTATTCTGTCCATGGTCCTCTCTCCCTTCACTCTCTAAGGTCACATTCGCAGTTGCTGTTATAACTTTCCAACAGCTTTCCCAGTCCTTTCTTTTCTAAGTACTAGATGTCAAATCCCAGTGGTCTAATCAGGAAATTTTCATCCTCAAATGTCTTAAGCCAACTACAATTGGCTTAAGAAAACAGGAAGTATATTGGTTCATCTAACTGAAAACTACATGTACAGCTTCAAGCTTGGCTGGATACAAGTGCTCACTCAGTGACAGAAGGCCCTGTCTGCATCTCTTGTAATTGGTTCCTTCTATGTTGGCTTCATTCTCATGTAAGCTGACGCAAAGTAGTGACAGGATGACCAGCTGCTTCAGGCTGACCTTTCAGCCCTAGTAGAAGAAAATTTTACCTTCCCAAGTGTTCCAGTGAAAGCCTGAGGGCCTGACTCTCATTGGCTCAGGCTGGGTCATGTGTCCATTTCTGAATTAATCACAGTGACTTGGGTTGATTAGGCCTGGAAGACATGCACATTTCTGAAATTGAGAAGAGGGGGACCCAGGCCTATTGAAACCCAAGGGACTGTGTGTGGGAAAGAGGTTAGTTTCCCAAAAGGAAAAGAGAGGACCTGTTTCCAGAACACATAGAGGCTGAGTAGCAAAAAACAAACAAAACCCCATCAGTTGTCCCACATCTCGTGAACATCTCCAACAACTCATAGACCACCTGTGTTTGTAAACCCAACACACGTGCTCCCTGACTCTATTTCTCCAGCTGGATTCCCCACATTAATTAAAGTTATGATCAACCACCTACTTATTCAGTTTGGAAACTTGGGGACAGCCAATTACTCTTTCACCATCTTCTCTGTTTCTGCTTCTGACACACTGCTGATCTGCCCTTTTCTAACAGTGCTTCTGTCTTAGTTTGGAATTTCAACATCTCTTGCCTAGACTATTTCACTAGATACTTCTGTACTTCTATCTCCATTATCCCCTCCTGAAAACCGCTCTCTACACTGCTGCCGAAATAACCTTTCTAAAGTAAAAATCGGAACCTGTTTCTTCCCTGTGCGTTTTTGGTGAGTTTGGGCTGCCCAGCGTCATGCTGTGCTTGGAGATTCCCACCTTCAGGCCCTGCTGGAAGCTGAGAATTGATGGGCAGGGAACCCATACCTGGGCAGTTGGATGCCTTACCCAGCCCTTGACTCTAGACCTCTTGACATCAGGATAAAGAGAGAACAGATACAGTGTTCTGTGGCCCCAGCTGTGGCAGCTACATCCAGTTTCCATTGTCAGCAGGGCAGTCATGCCAACCACAGGATCCAGCAATCAATGAGGCTAGTGGTACAGGCTACCATTTCAGTAGCCATGGTCACAGAGTCCTTCCAGGTCTTTTTTTGTGTGTGTGACTTGAGCTTTTCCTCTGGCTTGGAGTCTTTTCCCTTTTTTTTTTTTTTAAGCCAGCCTGCTTTCTCAGCCTTTCTGGCAATTCTGTGAGCTCCTTGGCTTCCCCTCCCACATTTCCTTTTGAATTTCTCAGCCAGAGTCAGCTCTGTGGCTCACAGCTGGGAACCAGGACTGAGACACCCCTGCATGGCTTTAAGATAAAGCCTAAACTCTTCAGCCAGGTATCAGAGTCCTTTATGATGTGGGACTCACTCCCCTCTCCACTTGGCTGCTGTCCACTCCACAGCGCTCAGTGACCAGACCAGGCCCTCCGGGTCCATAGGCCTTTGTCCTTCTGTTGTGCCCTACTTCATCTGGTAAATGCTGCCAACTCAAACAGCTCCTCTTATCATCATCTTTCCTCACCGCATTTCCCCAGCAGCCTGCTAGGCTCCCTCCTGCGGTCTCCCGCAGCCTTCATTCTCCATAGCCTCTGAACGAATGCCCAGCATCTTGTATCTGTGTGTGTCTGAGTCCTGAGAGGGTCATGTATGTGTGAGTGCTCAGTCACTTCAGTCATGTCCGACTCTGCGACTCCATGGACTGTAGACTGCCAGGATCCTCTGTCTATGGGATTCTCCAGGCAAGAATACTGGAGCGGGTTGCCGCTTCCTACTCCAGGGGATCTTCCAGACCCCGGGATCAAACCTGCGTCTTTTATGTCTCCTGCGCTGACAGATGGATTCTTTACTGCTAGCACCAAGAGGGTCATAGAGCTCCTCAAAGCGGCAGCCATGTGATCTTTCACGTCTCTGTGCTTCCTGCCCCAGAGCCTGGCACAGTGAGTGTCACCCAGGAAGCCAGCTCTCAATAACACATCGGTTGACAACAGACGGCTCGACTATCAGCGGTCAACCCTTGCTGAAGGGGCAGTGTGGCATTCTCACTTAATAAAGCATGTTGGAAAAGTGTTTAAATGCCTCGGAGAAATGTGCTTAGTACAAACGGTTGCTGACAATTTCTTAGCATCTCCCTTTGGGGAATCAGTTGACCTGCTGGAGAAAAGTATCTCCCTGGGTTCTCAGTAGCTGGAAAACCTCTGGGTCCATGGAGAAGAGGAGACCTGGCTCTCCCCTTCGGCCACTGTGGTGGGCAGTGGCTGTCCACTTCTGCTGCCTCCCCTCCACCTTCTTCTAGGAACAGCCCTGTTGTTAGGCCTTCACCTCTCCCCTGTTCTTGGTTTGCCTGGGATCCCAAGCTCTGCTCTGCTGCAGCTGAAACTCATATCGGCTAATCAGACCACGACACCCTCAGGTGAGAGTGATGGGCTTTTCTTAGGTCAGTGTGAGTTAGGGTTCCTATCACCTGGAACCAAAATGTCAGCACCAAACACAGCATGGTGCTAGGCAAGATTAAACTAGCCATGACTCAGAGCAGCTGGAGGGCCTGTGGGAACTGGGGCAGCTCCCTGAAACTCCAGGCACCCCCACCCCAGTCTGAGACCTGAATCAACTCCCTACCCCCACAGGAGCTGACTGTTGACACTCAGCTCATCTTCCTCTTGTGTGTGTGTTAGCTGCTCAGTCATGTTGGACTCTTTGCAACCCCATGGACTGTAGTCCACCAGGCTCTTCTGTCCATTGAATTCTCCATCTTCCTCTTAGCCACCCCAAATAAACCATGTGCCTAGAGGTAGCCGTGCACAAAGTCAAATTTATGGAAGTTTCCTTAGGGAGAGAGGAAAGGGCTTCTGTCACTCCCAGCAAGGGTTTTCAGGTTTTCAGTCTTCATGTTTGTCTACACAGACCTCAACAACAACCCCCCTCCTCCCACCACCTCTCTGTCCCCTCAGGGTCTCTGCCTCCACCCTTCTGGCAGAAACACTTTCCTGTTTTATCCTCAGACAGCAAACTCCTCCTCCTTGTCTCAATTCCAGGCCAAAAATGGGATGCAGGCTGCCGGGCTTCCCTGGGTTAGCTGTTCTCGGCTAGGAAACTCTGCCTAGCTCTTCATGTATGTTAATGAGTTCTCAACAACCTGCCAGAGACCAAGCCTGCTAGCTGGAGCCTTAAAAACACTGTTGACTTCAAACTCTGGTGCTCTGTGACAACCTGGAGGGATAGGATGGGGAGGGAGGCAGGAGAGGGGTTCAGGATGGAGGGGACACGTATGCCTATGGTTGATTCATACTGATATATGGCAAAAACCATCACAATATTGTAAAGTGATTATCTTCCAATTAAAATAAATTTAAAAATAAAAACAAACAGATTCTGGAAAGATTAAGTTAAGCATCTTAAACTAAGCCACTGAAAAAAACAAAACACTGTTGTAGAGAGTAAAGCAACTTGCCTGTGGTCACAAGGCTGCTGGGCAGTCAGGACTCAAGCCCAGTCTGTTTTCGTGACCCAGAAGAAGCTCAGAGAACAGCATGGCCGAGCCGTGTGCTGGCGGGGATGGGGAGAGGCAGCTGAGGTGACTGGGAACACCAGGACTCACTTCATCAGACGCGGAAAAGCTGTCAGAACACATTAGGGCTTTCGGCAAAGAAACAGGAATATGTGTTGTGGAGTTTTGCCTGAGAAAAATGATTGTAATGGTGATACGTTTGGGGAAATCACTCCATCTCCCAACTTGTTCAGCTTGTCACACTGATTGTTGCTGTTTCCCAGGCAGCTTGATTTGCTAGTAAAGTGAGGGGTGCCCACCCTGGTGTCCAAAGATGCAGCCTGGAATGCACCCTTGGTGGTCAAAGCACATTCCTACAGACTGTAAGATCTCAACAAAAAAATGCCCTCCAATTCCTATACTGAACACAATGAACTTGGGCACATGTGTGTTTGAGAAAATGCTTTGAAGGTTGGCCAGGTAGAAACGTGTGTGTCACTTAATGGAATGGGGACACAGAAAAAAAAATGGCTGTTTTCTTTGTCACCAACACAATAAGCATGGTTCAGGGTGGAAATTCAAAGCGAGGTATGGACACTAACTCCTTCCTTAGGATTTGTGTGGCTGAGAAATTACTCAATCCCACAATTCTGTTTTTTCATCTACAAAATGGGGGTGGTAATAACAGCTTCCTCATGTTGCTATTATGAGGATCAAAATGAAAGAAAATAAGGAGCAGAGCCCAGATCCTGGCACACCGTGAATCCGTCTAGAAATGCTCAGGATTATTATGCTTTATTATTATCTGGAGTGTCTCATTGTTACTCAAAGGACATACATTACTTTTCCCATCAGCAAAAAGGTGAAGTTTGGTTTTTAAGTTCCTCTGCAGAAAAGCAGAGCATCTGTTTCTTTGGCCTTTCTTTTGGGTCCAGCAGTTGTGAGAAGGAAATGAGTATTTTTCACTTTGCACTTCAGCTGGAAAAGAGAGGTGATAAACAGCATGGGAGACAGATAATGTGTAATGCAACTCAACTCTGTCCTCCAATTCTTGAGAATTCTATCTTAGTATGAAAGTTTCCTTCGGTATTCAAAGAAACAATAACTCACATCACCTCCTATTACTTCCCACATACGAAGAAAACCCAACGAGCTCCAACTAGACCCACTCTGACCAACCTGGTTAGACACTGATCTACCATCATGGATGGATCACTGTGTCAGGTGCTTGCCCATACTGCCTCACATAACTATCAATCAACCTTAGGAAGAAGCCCCTGAGTCCACACAGCAGTGTGACTCAGTGGTGCAGGATAAGGACACTAGACCCTAACTAACTGGATGTGAACTCCAACTATGTGACCTAAGGAAAGTTACTCAACCTCTCCGATCCTCAACATCTTAACAGGTAGCATGAAAGTAATATATATCTCAAGGGGCACAGTGAGAATTTAGAGGTGATATCAGGTGGAAGAGATTGAGAACAGTGACTGGTACAGAGAAAGTACTTGATAAATATTAACTGTTATTGTTCTCACACCTACCTCATGGCAGAGAGAGTAGATGCATGTCTATCATTTGTTCAGTTCATCATCCATATTCCCCTCTTCTAGAAACCACACCCCAATTTTATTTCCCAGTTCCTCTTCCATTTATTGAGCAGAGTCTTGGACAGGTTGTCAATCAAATTACTCCAAGAAAGATAGATGACCCAAGAAATGCCAATCAGATATTCTTTCCTGGAATTGAACTCTGAAGGGTATTGACAAAATTGACATGGCTTACAATGAAAGAAATCACTCAGCCCATCTATTGATGTTTTTGTGTTGGCAATATTTGGTATTTTCTAAACATCTGATTATTTCTTTAATAGTCTGTTATAGCTTCATAGGAGCAAGATCCTCCTTGCTCTCTGAAGTTATTACATTTCATATAAAGCCTGTGTTCTATGTGCTCCATTTTACTTCCCAGCATTAGTTATTACCTTTGTAAAGTCTGGAGCCTCATTTCATGTGTTTGGTTTTCTTCAGTTTAGCAACCTCAGCCATTAGTCCCCAGCAGCCTGTGTGCAGCCTCCCTATACTGAGAGTGAGGAGGGACAGTTTGTGCCAGGCAGGACATGCCAACGATCCAGCTCCAGAGTACCAGGGTTTCTGTCCGAGTACCAGGGTTTCTGTCCCAGGCCAGGTGCCTCACAGGATACATCCCACCCACTGCCACAGCCCAACTGCAGGGAAAGACCCCAGACCACTAGATCTCCATAGAGCCGGGAATAAAGAGTCTATTTTCCAAGGGAAGCATTGTAGCCTTACAGACAGAGGCCAAGTAGACTTGGCGAATGACCTTCAAGGTTCATGAATATTCCTCATCTGTAAAATGGGCACATTCCCAGCAGGCAAAGCCATGGTAAAGGTTAAAGAATACCTAGTAAATATGTAGAAGTCCCAGCAGAGGGCCCAGGACACACATACTATCAATGGCAGCTATAATTATTTTTATTTTGTGTCACTTAGAATGCTCCTGCAGTGTGATTCAGTATGTACTCCAAGAAGCTGTATTCGAGCATATGGAATTTTAACACTCCATCCTCCAACTTCAGACTGCTCTTTATCTTTAGGTTTCCCCACCCCAACTCCATGATCAGTATTTCTTGTTCTGCTTCATAAGAGGATCATCTCTTCCAGCTTTCCTGTAGGACATTTCCTTTAAACACCATCTCCTCTAGAGAGCCTTCTCTGACTGCCACAATCCTCTGCACTTACCTCCAACATAATCCATAACTCAGTGAATTACAGTTGTCCGTCAGTATTCATGGGGGACTGGTTCCAGGACCTCCCTGAAGGTACCAAACTTCACACATGCTCACTCAAGTCCTTCATATGAAATGGTGTAGTATTTGCATGTAACTTACACACATCCTCCCATATACTTTAAATCATCTCTAGATTACTTACAATACCTAATAAAGTGTAAATGCCAAGAAATCATTGTAAATATAATGTAAATGTACTGTAACACAGTAGCTGGTGCATGACAAATTCCAATTTTGCTTTTTGGAACTTCCTGGAATTTTTTTTCGCAAGTATTTGTGATCCATACTTGATCTATGTGGAACCATGGGTATGGAGAGCCAACTGTGAACTGTTTATAACGTCTTTTCTGTTGTGCTCCAAGACACATATTTGTTTCACCCTGGATTCCAGCGCCTAGAGAGAAGTGCTCTGAGAAGGGAATAAGTGAATAAATGATTTGTATAAAGCAAAACATCCTTCCTGTGCTGCTTCTTCCTTGGCATCTTTGCAGGGATGCAAAACCAACAAAAGGCTAAAGAGTGGAGATGCCAACAGATCTGTAAACATTGCTTGATGCTCAAAGGAAAATCTGCCCACAGGAGGGGTAAATCTGCCCCTTCATGTTTAGTTTTTCTTTCTCCCCATTCCCTACCCTTCCTAATCCATCTGCCCCTATCCCCAATTTTAGAACATGAAGTGACAGCAGGAAGTCTCTCTTAAGGATTTTTTAATTTCTCTGTTATTTGGTTTTCTACTTTGGTACATGGTAAATATGATCATATTTCACACAGAAGCTGACGTACCTCATTATGACATGCCCCATAAAACAGAGCTCATATAAATCACCTGGCATGGTTTTGCTTCACCTGGCTTTCATTGCTAAAATCTCTATTTCTAACAGCACAACAGAGAACAGTGCTTGAATCTCTAGATGAACAAGGATAGGGTGAGCAACAGCCAAGTCTGCCAGGCTGGAGAAAGACCAAAGACGTGGGCTCCTCGGTAGCTGGCTGGCTGGCTGCAGAGACGTGAATGACACAGACAGAGAAGCCACACAAAACCCTGGAGACCAGGGCAGCTGGAGAAACACTCCACAACTACAGTCCATCTATCAGACACCTCTGGCTTTCTCAGCCCTAAGAGATTCTGAAATTAACACAAAGGCCCGAGATGGCTTAATACCGAAGCTGGTGGTACCTACATTTCAGCCTCAATCACCATATGGGTAGGTTTTATCTTGGGGCTCCTGACAGTCTCTCTCCCGGGCAGCAGAGCCAGCCAACCCCTAACATCCCTCATGTCCCCAGGAAGTCCCACAGCAAGACTCAGGCTCTAAAATGTTTTGCCCTCAAAGGCCTGGAGATTGAAGGCAGTATCCAGAAACTTCTTCAGAGACACCAGGTGAGTGTTCCTGTTCCCTGTGGCTGGTGCAGCCGCTGGGTCTCGGCCAACATACCTGGAGGAGGAGAGACAAGCTCATTGGAAGGGCTGGGCTGGCTTTGCAGCTACCCTAGGACCGCATGGGGTCTATGCTTACCCAGCTGCAGGAATGAAGAGCCTGAGGCTCCAAGGGGCTAAGTCAGTGGCCTAAGACCAAAGGTAGGAGATCTGAGACATGTAGGAGGTTCTTTAGTTCAGTTCTGGCCTCAGAACAAACACAAAGATTTGCTCTCTATAAGGCCATATTGAAGAGGATTCCTAATGGGGAAGCTGCTCTGTCACTGCCAGTCATAGAGCCAGCAGGGACTAGGGGGCCCAACTCCTCGGTTTTCAATACAGCACGGAGAAGGGCAGTGGCCAGTGCCAGGTCACACAGTAAATGGGACAGGTGGGGCCAGGATGGGGCCTCAAGCCCCCAGAGCCTCAGCCCTGGCAGACACGAGGGGTGGGTGGCGGGCAGCCCCTGCACCCAGCCTTGTACCATATGGGCCGCGTCCGGCCCAGGATGGTCATGAAGCGTGGGCTGATGTAGTCATAGTAGCCCATGTTCTTGTGCTCCTCCTGACACCACACCAGCTCCACGCCTGGGTACTTCTCTGCCTCTTGCTTGATCAGGTCGAAAGGAAATGGAGAGATCTGGGGCAGGTCAGAAAGAATGAAGGGAAGAGCCAGGGGAAGTGGGGCATACCCACAGACAGGCCCCACAGAAGGCAGCCACCACCCTCTTCACTGACTTCAGCCCTGGCATGCTGCCCAGAGCCAGGGGGCTGGCGATTTGAACTTGCCCGCCACTCTGACCCGGTGAGGGGCTCAGGCACACCTGCTCCAGGCGTGTGATGGCCACATGTTCGTCCAGGCCCTGGCTGCTCCGCTCCTTCACCAGGTCATAGTACACCTTGCCCGTGCAGAAGATGAGCCGCCGCACCTGCCCAGGAGCCCGCGCCGCAGCCCCATCCTCAGGAATCACCCGCTGGAAACTGGTTCCTGGGGACCAATGGGACATGCAAGGGCCATCGGCTCCCAGAGGGGCCAGAGCAGACTGGGAGTCAAGTCCACATTCCTGGCTCCTCCAGGCCCTCCCTGGCCACTGAGTCAAGCCCCAGATTTAGATCTGTAATATGTACCTCCTGAGCCAAACAACAGAACAGGAGACAGTGGACACCCTGAGATATCCCAGGTGCAGGGGTGGAGGCAGCAGCTGGAGCCAAGGGCAAAGCCCTGGGAACACCAAGTTTAAAGTGATGGGGGGGGTGCGGTGATGGGGAGAGAAGGTGACATCACATTCCCATCTACAGCATTGCTGTCTGTCCCAAACCTGTTCCCCATCCAGTCATGCCACCTCCCGGGCACACTCAATCCCTCCCAATCATCAAACTGGAAAGTAAACCCTTGCACAGTTCTTCCTCCCTCAGCTCCAGAGCCCAGCTCCCAGCTGAGTCCCATCCATTTTTCCTTCCTGAGCTCATGCCAGGTGCCAGACTAAACACACTACAAAAACCTCTGAGGAAGCTACTGTAGGGTCACTGCATCCCAGGTCAGGACACGGAGGCAGAGGGTTCACTGCCTGCCAAGCCCCACCAGCACGAAGTGTTCAGCCCAGACAGTCCAGCCCAATGCCCAATGCCAGAGCTCTACACTGCTGGCTCAGCCACTGGCCACATCTCAGGAGATGCCTACACACACGCAAGTGAAAACAAGCACCTGTCCACGCCACTGAGGTCCCCTGACCAGCTCCTGCCCCTCCTCCTACAACCCAGGACCATTTTCCCAGACAGCTCTGCTGTGACCAGCTTCAAGGCCCTAAACTTGCACCGCTTCATTCTCTACTGGGTCACATCTCAGTTTCAACACCAGGGCTGAGAGCTCTTGGAGGGGGTGCCAGGTCCCCAGGGCCAGTGATGCCTGTTGGGCTCGTGAGTGAAAACAATAGATGAATGACGGATACTCAGCATCCCATGAACTAGGCAGACCTGCAGCAGGCCTCCAGCCTCCAAGCTCTTCCGGTGCAGCCAGGCCGGCCCTCCTGAACAACTGCAGGGTGCTAATGCACTCGCCTGACCCTGGTTCTCAGCCCAAGTGACCCAGGTAGGCCCAGACATCTGGCCGTTGCACCAACTTCCAACCCAGCTGCTGGCAGGGATCGTGTCAGAAGCTGCAGGTCCGACAGAGCCACAGGAACAGAGGCTGCCCCATGGGCCCCCATCAGTCACCTCCCCAACACACCCAGGCACATACCAGATACCATTTGGTCAAAGCTGGACTTGGCCTCTGGGTGCCTCAGCAGAGATTTGGGTGTGAAGATGATCAGCTGGAAGGGAAACATGGTGGCTGGCTGACAGCCTGCCCCAACTCAGTCAGGGAACCCTGCACTCGACCCCTGCATCATCCCAGTGATGAACAGTGCGGGTGGCTCACCGGCTTGCGGAAGGGCAGCAGAATCTGCCGGCGCAGCACGTGGAAGTAACTGGCCGGCGTGGAGCAGTTAACCATGATCCAGTTGCAGTCGTAGAGCTGTCTCACCTCAAAATCCTGGGTGAATGCCTGCAGGGACAGGGTGCAGCTGGGAGGTGACCTGCCTGTGATACCCGTATCCTGGCCTTGTCGGGAGTAGCAGCGTGTGGCCCTGTCCTAGGGGCGGGGGCGGGGAGCCAGCAGTACTCACAGGGTAGGCATCTGAGTCGTCATTGCTCATCTGCAGGAACCTCTCAGGCCTGGCTGAAGAGTGCTCTGGGCCCTGGAACAAATGCCAGATGGCCAGGCTGGCCAGAGATCAGGGGGGTTGGGGGTCTGTCACACAAGACGGGGACCTGGGGCTCAGGGCAGGGTCTAGAGCGCTTCTGGAGGAGATGCCCTCACTCTGGAATCTGAACCACTGGAAAAAGCAAGGAATGTCGGACAAGAGCAGGAAGGAGGGTCCAGCCAGAGCCACCACGTGTGAACACATAGGGCAGAAGGAAAAAGTGAAAAGGCCAAGTTAAGATACTCTTTCTCTAGAACTTTCTGCCTTGCAGCAGTGACCATTTGCTGAGTGCTTCCTGTGTGCCAGACTTCCGTTCTACAGACCTCACACACATTATTCTATCATCTTGAAAGCAGCTCTGTAATGTAGATGAAGGTGAAGGGCAAAGAGATTAAGAAGCAACCTCAAGGTTACTCAGTCAGAAAGGGGCAACTGCAAACCCAGGTCTGACTCCTCCTCCTACCCTCACCCACGTGGCTGCTCTGCTCCATAAGAGTAGCAGGACACCCCATACTGTCCTCCAAGCTGGCTCCCCATGGGACAGGGGTGGCCTGCCCCTCCTTTAGGGGCAGAGCCCCACAGACCGACAGCCACAGGTACCAGCCAGGCCAGCTCAGCTCCTCATCCAGCCTGGCTCAAGATGAGAAGCCAGCTACCTCTATAACTGGGGGACCTTGGGCAGTCACAGGACTTCTCTCCTCGCATGTGAAATGGGAACAGAACCAATCTTCTGGTGAGGATGCCACAGGATAATACATGGCATGGGAAGTGCCCAGCACCATGAGACCTGGCTCTGAGCAGTATGATCAACCCCTGAACGTATGACCAGTCCAAGCTGAGCAGGACATCCACTGCAGCCAGGCAGTGGCCAAGCCCCGCCCATGCTCTACCTGGTCAGGCTACACAGCCACCTGGGTGGAACCTCATGATGCTCCTCCCTCCCCTCCCCTGATGACCCGCATATCCTCCTTCTCCCCTACATGTGGTTCCCCCAACAACAGAGGCTCAAATCTCAGTGATTAGCCGTGTGACTTTAGGCTATTCCACCTCTCTGTGTCTCAGCTTCCTCATCTGGTAAGTGGAAACAGGATCTGCCTCTTTCAGATGTTGTAAGGACTAGAGGAGTTAATACACAGAGAAGGTTTTAAACAGAGTCTAGCACACAGCAGGCACTCAGACACGTCCGTTCCATCTATGACCCAGAACAGCAGTGTCATCATCTTCAGTAGCGCTAACA
Source organism: Giraffa tippelskirchi (assembly GCF_054371585.1). Taxonomy (NCBI): domain Eukaryota; kingdom Metazoa; phylum Chordata; class Mammalia; order Artiodactyla; family Giraffidae; genus Giraffa; species Giraffa tippelskirchi. The sequence goes on along the minus strand of NC_137276.1, from coordinate 49,475,670 downwards.
CAGACCCACGTAGGCCCCACCCTGTGTCCTGTGCGGTTCCGAGGGGCTGGAAGGCACACAACCACCTCAACTCTGCAAGTGGCCAAGGGTCCAGCCACCCTCTTCCAGGCCAGCCACAGCCCTCCTACGGTGGCCCTTACCATGCCCTCCATGCCATGGGGCAGAAGCAGCACGATGCCATTGTGTCGAACCCACTTGGCCTGACCCGTGCTGATGAACTGGTCAATGATGCATTGGGCCGTGTTGTGGAAGTCACCAAACTGAGCCTCCCAGAGGACCAAGGCATTGGGGCTGGCCATGGCGTAGCCCAGCTCAAAACCTAAACAGAAGACATTGAGAAGTAGAGCCTGCCACACACTGTCACCAAGTAGTGGTGGCTCTGGTCAGACCCAGCCCATCCTCACACACTTTCCCTGCCCTGCCCATCCTTCCCTGGAGGCCAGAAGAGCCTGGGGACTCCATGGGACCCAAAATCCAGGATCTCCCTTTCTGGTAGCTGACAACAGGCCCAGAGATGCCAACCTCAGCCCTGACCTCACATACAGCTAGCTTCAGCCTTATCTAGACCAGGAGCCAAGTCCAAAGATACCCTGCAGAGGCAGCAGGGGCCACCTGCCATGGAGTCTCCCCAAAATGAGCAGGGGTGCAGGAACAGCCCCAGAGGCTGCTCCCCAGAAGGGGTGGCCAGTATCACGGGTTTCTGCTTCTGGGAGGAGGCAGGTTCAAAGGAAGCAGGCCAGCTAAAGGTTGAGCCAAGGGAGAGTTCAGGGGACAGTCTAGGGAGCCAGAGCCTAGGAAGGGGACCTGAGGACAGGGCTTCTGGGTGCGGCGGCACAGAAGATGAGGCGGGTGAGGAATGTGGAGGTGGCCAGGCCAGGAGGCTCAGGGCCAGCCAGTAGCAGTGGCCCCTAGTGGATTCAATGGGGTTTTTGTCTGGGCCCGCTGATACCACCCAGGGACAGGCTCTGGTATTCAGAGTCCCCATCCAGGCAAGACCAACCCTTAACTGGCTCTCTGAGGGCCAGATGGGACAGGACCACATCTCTGATGTGGCCTCAGGTGGAAGCAGCCCAACCACTGTCCCTCAGGGCTGTCCCATGACCCAGGTCCACCCAGGGGCCTCTGAGCTTCTTCAGCTCCTCCCAGCTCCAGACCACAGTCAAAACAACAAAGACAGGATGCCCTGAGGTACAAGAGACCTCTCTGGCCCCCAGGCATCTCAGGGCCTGCCTGACCTGCAGGCAGAGTTCTGACCCACCCAGGACTCCGTATTCAGAGAGGGAACTGTTGCACACGGTGTAGGGGGCCTGATCAGGCCACAGGTGGTTCATCGGGACACACGTCCTCTGGTCAACCTCCTGATCATGGAGAACATGGTGCCGGTGACTGGAGAGAGACACACCAGGAAAGGATGGAAGGCGGGCGGACTGAGCAAGACACCTGGCAGAGTCCCACAGGCTGGTGACAGCCGTGGAAAGCCAGAGCCATCTGCTCCCTCCTCTGGGCAGCCTCCCCTCCCAGCGGTGCCTGCCTCACACACACCCTGGGGGTCTTGGAGCACAGACATGAGTCTCAGCTTCTCATACAAGGAGGGGTCCCGTGAGATCTGCCATGCCAACCTCCCAGGTCCTGGGTGGAACCTGAGACCCTAGGAAGCCTTACCCCAGGGGCACTGTCCCCCTGCCCACCCTGCCAGCCCCCTTACCACTTGCCTGCCCTGCCCAGGATCACAGGAGACAGGAACTACAGCACATAAGGAGGGACCCCTGGCTGAACACCAAGCCTCATGAGGACTGACATGCAACACAGGGTGCAGTGGAGTGGCCCCCTGAGCCCTGGCTGGAACACGGCCAGCAGTGACGAGGGACTGGGACAAGGGAGGGATAGATAGCCTATTGAATTCTGGAAGCCACATCTCCAGGACTCACTAACATGGCAGAGACTGAGTTGAGATCCCAAACATCTGGGGTCCCAAACACCTGGAGTCCCAAACAGAGCAAATGTGATGGGGACAGCCGACAAGTGTAAAGTCCTCATCTGAACTCTAAACTGCAAACAAGAAAGATGGCGGTGGGGAGTTGGCTTGACAGTAGTTCAAAGGGAAACAAAGGATCTTGAGGACCATTGATGACCATAAGACTTAACATCAACCAAGAGCTGACACAGAGCAGTCAGCTCTGCATGCTGGCCCCATGGGGGCGGAGAGGAGGCCCAGGAGCCCTCAGTTGGCCTGGCTATCTGAATAAATATTTCTTTGAGCTATTCTCCATTTGCTGAATCATAGGTGTTCCAGATCCATTCGAAGGGCTCAAACAGGCAATCAATTGTTTTAATCCCTTCTGACTCTGTGATTTTCCTTCCTTAGTTTTGAATGGTGGAGCGTGGGGGTAGAGCCTAGAAATACCATGCGCATCTCCTCAGTGAGGCACGGATGCAGCTCATCGTGGTATCTGGTACAAGGAAAATCGTTTGAGGAAGTTCAGCAAAACACACAATGAGCAAATCAATCTGTGGACACTGGAGTTAATAATCACTCGAATTGCCAAGTTATTAACCTGTCATTCCTGAAACGTATCCAGCCTTTAAGTTTGGGAGGCTGATGAGGAAATAGTGTTTAGGATACCAGTGAATTTAATGTTCAGGAGTATGTATAGATCAATGTGTACCAGCTTCCAGTGGCCCTGGACCTGTCCTTGATTTGCCACAAGTTAGTGGAGCCACGTGGAGGCAGCTGTCCTGCCAGTGGGTGTCGGGAAAACAAAACTGGGCCTTTCCTACACGGTGGTTGGTGGTTGCTGCTTTTCCTCCAGACCATAACACTCAGCCAGGGATTGAAAAAAAAAAATTCAGTTCTAAGAAGCTTTCCTGTTAATCCTCATTGAAATGATCATCCAGAGTCCCTGTGCCAACTGAGAGATCCCCAGCACAGCTGAGCTCTCAGCTCTCCCAAGGGGCAAGGCTAATGCCCACAGGTCCTGGGCTACTACGCCCCCTACCCTCACCTGAATGTGCCCCTCTCCACGTCCTGCCCACTGAGCCGCACATGGATGCCCTCCTTGAGCAGGGAACCGAAGGCCATGTACTCTGCCAGCGCCCAGTCCACCGTCCTCTTCCTGGTCATGTCTGCACGGCCCCGCAGGATTCGAGAGAGGCCTGTGGGAGGGAAGGGCCAGCCTCAAGGGTGCAGGAGCTTGGCCACCTCAACTGGGACAGCTATGGTCCCCGGGCCCTGTGCCAGGTGTGTGTATATTCATTGTGTACCCCTCCCCACAGGCCAGGGCCCTGGCAGGGCGCAGGAGACCCCTCCTCCAGCCCCACCACTCCAGCCAATATACTAGGCTGGCCTGAGCATATGTTCCCACTGCCTCTCTCCCTGCAGGAAGGGTGAGCATCTCCCTGCCACTGGGTGAGCATCGGCCACATGCACATGCCACATACACTGAGTAGGGGACATTTCTTCAATGAAACGTAGGTACCAACTTTCACGGCCTTTCAGATGAGAAGACAGGCTCAGAAGAGGGAAGTCATTCACTCACCCTCGTACAGAAGAAGGTGCTTGGATCTGAGCCCAGGCATCTGGCCCAGGCTGGGCTGCCGTCAGCCCCACACCCACACAGACCTGCTGTGACTGCACACACAGTCGGTGCCCCAAGACACCTGGGCTTCTCCCAGAAGAGGTGGAATCCTCTTGGAACACCCACAGCCTGCTCAGAGGGTGCACGGGGGCCCCACTACCACCACGGGGGCTCTTCAGGCTGCCTGAGTGGAGGCCACAACAGCTACAGCCAAGAAATACAGCCAGTGGCCACCTACTAGACCAGGGTCACCCTCTATCATCTGTCCAGTTTGGCACACTTGCCCCCCAACATTCTAGACCCAACTGCCCCCTCTACAGGAAGCCTTTTTTTCCCTGCTTTCCTCCTGTCTGATCCAGGGGTACCCCTAGCAAAGGCACTGGGGAAACCCAAGGTGTCCATGGAAGCCTGTCAGCGTCACTCATTGGGGAGCATGGCATCCACATCTGTTCACCTGAAGAGTTATCACAGATCCCTCACGGGCATGAAGGAGGCACTGAGAGCTCAGCTGGTCTACCCACAGCCAAGCAGGGATGAGGCTAGGCCTCCCTGACTGCTGACACCACCTTCCTTGGGGCCTAATGTCTGGGACAGTGGCCCATGCCAGACAGCAACCTCACCCATGTGGATCTTAAAGTCCTCCAGGGGTACAGAGCTGGCCACTTCACCAATGTGGGTCAGCGTGTCCTCAGGAACACCTGTGGCTGGGCACGTCATGCTCTTGGGCTCCCCATCCATGTTGAAGAAGCCTGAGAGGGCAGAGACTCTGTGATTTTTGGGAGGTGGTGGGGCGTCAGTTCCCCTGACCAGCCCATCTCCCTAGGACTCAGAGGCCTGCCTCTCCCACAGCCCCAGTGGGCTCTCAGCCACACACTGCTCACTCACCAGGCCAGGGAGAGTCCAGCCAGTGTTTTATATGCAGGATTTTTTTATCCTTGGACCTGCCATATGCCTCCTCACAGATCCGATCATATTTGGCAATTTCTTCCTGAAATCAGGGTGAAGGCCTGGATTGAGGCAATGATGCCCTGGGTAGTCACAGGCTGAGTGACTGGTCTTTCTGACCATGCTCTAGAGGAATAGTCTTCCCCTAACCTACAGGGACCTTATGGCCAGAGTTTAAACTCCCAGAGTTCAGGGGATCCTGGAAAGAGTCCAGGGGATCCCACTCAGCAAGGGACTTGTGGGAATCCAGGAAAGACTCGTGGTCTTTGCTCTCAGAGCTACCTGAAGGAGGGAGGACCAGCATATCCACAGACAATAAACCCAGTTGAGGGACACCTCCTGCAGGAAGCCTTCTTGGACTCCTGCCTGAGGATGGGCTTCCATACATCGCTGCATTTACTGCATCCCACCAGGCTGTAAATGTCTTTGGTCCTCTGTCCCCCTTGATAACTGGGGCTGCTGGGGACAAGGATGATACCGGCTACTTCTTTAAATTGCCAGCACCCAGCCCTGGGCTGGTAACATCAGCAGCCCCCTCAGAGTCTCGGCTCCAGCAAGGTGCTGACAGGGCCTACCTCAAATTCCTGCAGGGTGACTGTGCCCTCAGCGATGAGCTTGTCTGCATACTTCTTCAGCACAGGCACCTGTCTGTGGATTTGCTTATACATGAGAGGCTGCGTGAACATGGGCTCATCCATCTCGTTGTGGCCACGCCGACGGTAACAGACCTGCAGGGACAGAGGGTGGGTCCCCATGCCCAGGCGGTGTGGCTGTCACAGTCACTGCCCACTGGGGCACACCTGGCAGGCCACACCCTTCAAAACCTCACCAGCCCTCATGATCACCCATCACCAAATGGCCCACCCCAGGCCTTTGCAGAGACTGTGCTCAGTGGCACTAAACCTGCTGTCCAGCCATGACCGCTGAAGATGCTACAGACCTGGTGAGCTTGGCACAGCAGGGACAGCTGAGCCCACCTAGCCTAGGCCCCCCACACCCACCAGGTCTACCACGACGTCTTTATTGAAGGTGTTCCTCCACTCAGCTGCCACACTGCACACGTATATCACCGCCTCTGGGTCATCTGCGTTCACGTGGAAGATGGGTGCATTGACCACACGGGCCACATCGGTGGGGTATGGGGAGGAGCGGGCCATCCGGGGGTCCGTGGTGAAGCCAATCTGTAGAAGCAGGAGACATTGAGAGCTAGACAGCTGTAGCTGCCTGGGAGACCGGGGGCCTGGGGGCTGGGGAAGGGGTGTCTTTGCCTTGAGGTCCATCAAGTGTGGTCAGGAGGTGATGGGGACATGACCAGGAAACAGTGGATGACCTTGAAATCACGGGGACAGCAGCAACACCGGCGAATCACACCCGCTCTTTCTCCTGCAATCATTTTTATACAGTAGGAATAGGGAGCCCAAGTTGGGGTAAAACCCAGTCTCACCAATTACTAACTATACAACCTTGGGCCAGGCACTTAAATTCCCAAAGCCTCTGTTTCCTCATTGATTAAAAGGGCTCATTAAATTCCTACCTCACAGGCTTATACTGTGAAGATTAAATGACTTAAATGACTATGCAAATAAAAGTCGTTAACCCACGGCTTTACAGGCTCAGAAGAAGAGCTGTCATTAACCACAGTTGCCTTAAAAGCAAAAGCTGTGAGAGCTGTGTTCTAAGACTGGGTCACATGGAGCTAAAGGCAGCATCTAATTTTATACGTGCAGCCTCTGGGGTAGGTGCTGGTTACACCCATCTTCCTCTGTCCCTACAGCTTTGTCATATATATATGTGTGTGTGTGTGCGTGTGTGTGTATACACAAACATACATGGGGATGGAGGAGAGAAAGACAGAGAGATAGATATACAGAGACACAAAGACAGACACACAGATGTAGACTCCTCTCAATTTCAAAGACCAGGAAACCAAGGCTGAGAGATCAGGCATCTCGCTGAAGTCACGCTCTGCTAAGTGGCAGAGCAGTGGGGTTAGAACCAGGACTGTCCCACTCCTCTCCTCAGAGTGCTGCCTGGATCCAGGAATAGATAACACTGACAGGGCCCAGCATGCAGCCCTGGCCCTCACCTGGTTGTTGACGACAACGTGCACGGTGCCGTTGGTGGTGTAAGAGGGCAGATCGCTCAGGTGGAAGGTCTCATAGACCACACCCTGGCCAGCAAAGGCAGCGTCCCCATGGACCAGGATGGACATGACCTGCAGGACAGGGTATCAATCAGGAGGGGCTCCCATGCTCCAGCTGTGCAGCCCAGCCCCAATCCTAAACCTTGGAGCCTACCCCTTGGAGCTCACCCCTCAGAAGCCCAGCCCACAGAACCCAGGTCCTCAGGGCCCAGGAGAGCTCACCTTCTTGCCCTGGGCATCCCCGCGGTAGAACTGCTCCGCCTTTGTCTTCCCCTGCACCACGGGGTCCACAGCTTCCAGGTGGGAGGGGTTGGCCACAAGTGACAGAGTGATGTTCCTGTTCGTGACTCGATTGATCCGCTCGTGGTACATGCCGAGGTGATATTTGACATCTCCGGAACCCTGAAGGTTGAGGTGGCCCGTGATGAAGTCCCCACCATACCAGACATGCAAGTCCACAGTGGGGCTGGCACATCCCCTGGAGTCAGCTCCCTGGGAAGTCGTGCTGTCCCTGACTCACCCCTGCATTCCTCTCCCAACGCTGGCACACGTCCTCCTTGCCCTCCACCTGGTCTAAGAAAGGCCAGCAGGTTCCCTGGGTCGTGATCCCTTATCAGAGCCCCTGCACATTATCAGCAACCATACTCTCCACATTAATGATGGCAGAGTTGGGGATGGGTAAGGCACCCTTATGAAGGGGCCAACCAGGGACAGTGAAGGCCAAGAAATGAAAGACAGCTCTTAACTGGAGTTAAGACCATGGGCCAGGCCTCTGGGCAAACACTGGAGCAGGACACCCACTAAATTCCTGACACCAAAGTAAGCAAAAATGTGCACACAACAGACAAAAACACAGTACCAGGGGAAAACATGACACACTTTATGATCTTAGAGCAAGGAGTCTTTCTAAACAATGTACAAACCTCAGAAGTCACAAAGGATAAGACTGCCAAAATCTAATATATTTGTCAAGGGGGAAGAAGATCCATGCACATTATTAGGGGGCAAAAAAATCAACCTGGGAAAATATTTATCACACAAACTCAAGCAAAGGGCTAACTCCTTCAATACATAAGGCACTTTTTACCAAGACCCCAGGGAAAAATGAGCGAAAGTCAGAAAAAGGAATTTACAGGAAAAGGCATACATGGTTTAAAAATACGTGAAAAGACACTCAAACTCATAGCAGAGAAATATGTTCAAATGCAGTCACTTCTGGACCTATCACATTGGCAAAGATGGAAAGGGTGGATGGAGTAAGAGAAGCAGGGGGTCCTGGGACTCCCACACACAGCAGGAAGACTTGCTGCTGTCTGCAAGCTTTTTGGAGGGCAATTCAGCCCTGCCTCCTCAGCTCCAGCCACTGCATTTCTCAGACACTATCTACAAATGCACACACGTGTGTGCAAAAACACTCATCCCACCACCTAATGCTCATCAACAAGAGATAATGGAAACCAAAGGGGCACTAGAAGCCTGGGGAGCTTGGCATGCAGCTCTAAAATAGTGACAGCTCATTAAGTGAAAACAGCAAGATGCCCAGGGGCATTGCAAGCTGCTCCCCTGGCCTCTTATAAATAAAGCTGTACTAGACACCTACGTGTGTTTGCACTGCATGGAGCATTTCTGGAAGCACACACCTTAACATGAAAACTGACCACAGCAGAGCCTCCAGGGAACAGGAAAGCAGTCTCAGAAGGGAAACTTACTCTCCCTGTGAAATATTTTCTTCAAATGATGCTCATATTGCTCTTTCAATTAAGAAAAAAGTAAATTTGTTTAAAGAGCTCTTTGGCCACGTTTTACTCATGTCATCTGTAATTGCTCACAACCTATTCTGGGACCAGGAATTTTTATCCCCATTTTACAGGAAAGCAAACTGAGGCTCAGAGAGATGAAGGTGCTTGAGCAAAATGAATATGATGGCGGAAAGATTATGGGTTGGGAGCCAGCAGATGTGGATTCTAGTCCTGCTCTGGTCTAATGTGCTGGATGGTTCTAGAGCAGTCATTTAATGTGGTTCATTTTAACAAACCATCCTCCAGTACTGGCTGCTGAGGCTTTGGGGGTGAGGTCCCTGCCCTCACCTTGCTACCAGCCTGGATGGGAAAACAGACAGACAGACAGACAGACAGACACACACACACACACACACACACGCACACACAGAATGGAAAAGGCCAGAGTAGACACGGTTCTGCAGGCAAAGGAAGCACAGAGGAGGGACAGACAGCTTTCCCGCCTGGAGGACCAGGAAAGCCATCAAACGGGGTGATGGGCAGGACTGTGAAAGAAGCAGAGAGAGGAAGAGAAGATGGCAACGTGGGCTGAGGGCCCAGCATGCACAAAGGCATGGGATGTGAGGCCTAAATGACACGTAAACCTAGCAGGAAGTGGGTGAGGGTAGAAAACTGTATCCTCTGCTCATCAGTGGGCACAGGAAACTGTCCTGACCTCCCAACACTGTGCTGGGCAAACAGGCGAGTAAGGCAGTCCTTACGGGCAGGCAGGCAGGACTCTGGGCACAGAGACACAGCCACATGGGCTGAACTGAGTAACTTCAGGCACTCCCCTGCACCTCTCTGGGGCTCAGTTACCCTGGCTGGAGATAGCAGGTTGGCCCAGATTATCCAAGGATTCTCCTAGTTATCCGAGATTAGAGCACTTGGCTCCAAAGCACCTCAGGAGCCTCACATAGACACCCCCGGCCTTTCTCCCACTCTTCTGCATGTCTGTCCATCTCCCAAATACCCAGCTCTCCAGGGGCTCTGGTGCCCACACTTGGCACCCACCTCATCCGCTGCTTCCAGCTTGGGATCAAACTGGCAGAAGATCTGCTCCAGGTCCTTGCGAATAACGTTGGCCAGCACATTCAGCCTGCCCCTGGGGCCAGAGGGGACAGGGCTCTCACCTGGCACAGAGGCCACCTCCCTCAGCACAACCCAGCATAACCATGCTCCCTGCCCACCCAGGACCCAGCAGGAACAGCCTGGGCACTGGCGTGACCTCCAGCCCCACATGGCCCTGTTCCAGAAGGGCAGCCCTCTTCCGGTGGGCTTCTCTCTTGTTCTGTGGAGGGAGGGCTGTGTGGACAGAGGAACCAGATGAAAACCCCTCAGCCCCTTTGGGGAAAGCCCTCAAGCCTCAGAGGCCCCTTCTCAACTACGGAGGCCTGGCCAAGGGCAGTCCTTGGCTCCCAGAAGCCTCCTCAGGCCAGGAGCCTGTGCAGCACCATCACACAGTTCCAGAGCTGCCTGACGGCCCAGCACCATTCTCTTCCCCCCACCCCCAACCCCCGCCGATAGTTCTATGAAGCCATGCCATCCTGAAACCATGGGGTCAGCTCTGCTCCCTCCAGAGCACAGAGCCTGTGAGATAAAGCCTGGACTCCTGGCAGGCCAGCCCACAGATGGCGACCCTCCTCACACTTCATCCTGACGCCCCAGTGCTGAACCAGTAGGGGACTGGCCCCCCTGTGAGCGGCTGGAAATGGGCATGGGAAATACTGAGGCTTTGCCCCTCAGAGAGACAGCATGTCCTGTCCCTGCCCATTCAGCAGGACCCCTGGCCGCCTTGGATAATAATTTCTCATTATCCCACAGGCTCCAGCTCAGAGGTAACTGCCCAGTAGCCAGGCCAACCTTCCAAGTCTTTATCAAGGTCCCAGGGAAATGAGTGGTCAGCTAGCAGCCAGGGAAAGAGACATGCAGCTGACCTCCAGAGACCTCCCACCAGATGAGGCCAACCCAGGCCCACATGTCCAGGCTCTGCCCTCACTTTTCTGGGATGTGCCACTCCACAGGAACCTCAAGTAGTATGACATAGCCCCTTCTGTCATCTCAGTATTGCTGGGGATGGTGGCAACGTGGTGAGAGAGAAACTGAGACCAAGAGAACCTGGTTCCAGTGGCTTTGGCCACGTGCTTGGCTCTTTCTGTGGTGAGCAGGCCAGGGCCCAGGGACTCAGAACTTTCCAGACCCCTTTGCCTCTACCCCCAGGTCCTAAGAACACCCCTGCTCTGACTTTCAAAGCCTCATATCCATCTCAGCTTGCTGGGCCTGGGGGAGAAGCACGGGGCTGAGGCAGGGAGGACCCACCTGTGTGGCATCCCCAGGATGACGTTCTCGATTCCCATCTCACTGGATTTGTCGATGATGGTCTTCAGGGCCGGAATCATGACCTCACAGCCCTCCAAGCCAAACCGCTTCTCTGAAGACCACTTCCTGGCCAGGAAGTCTTCAAACCTGCTTGGGGAGGGGAGGAAAAAGGTGGAGAGGCAGGGGCTCATGGGGGCTGTTACTGAGGGCTTCGAGTAGGATGCCAGGACAGAGGAAGCTACGAAGTCACGTCTCTCTGCACGGTCCAGGGCCTGGCACAGACACCATGATGCCCCACCAGCAACGAGCATAGGTCTGGGGGAGGCTGAGGCTCCTCCCAGCTTAACCAGAGGCCTCTGGCTGCATCCATTCCCAGTGACCACCCTCTCTTCCTTTACAGTCAAACTGCTGCAACTGGCCATTCCACTGTTCTCCGCTCGCTGCCCTCCAGCACACACGTGCCCTGAAGCTCTCTCATCATGTTCCAAAGACCTCCTCATGGCTCAATTCAAATTCCAGCCCACATGTCACTGCTCAGGGAGCCACTTTACTCCCAGCAGCTGGGTCAGAGGCTCCTCCAGGGCCCCACAGTCCTGGGAAGACCCAGTTTCACAGAAGTCCAGCTCTGCCCTACCTGCAGGAAGTCCCTGCTACACTCACTCCATGCAGGGACATCTTTATGCCACTTTTATCCTTGTTTGGTGTCATGATCTCCTGGAGCCCCACACAGCCCTGCCTTCACTCGCCAGGTACCTCCTCATCAGCCAGGGCTTGAGATGTCTCAGACAGCCCTGGAGCAGGCCCCCCAGCCACTCGGGCATCCCAGGGAGGTGCTGGGGGCCTGACCTCATGGAGCGCACCAGCCGGGCCAGCAGGGTCCGCTTCTCCTCGCTGGAGAACTGCATCACGCCCGGGGTCTCGAACTTCTGCCGGATCCACTGGCACTGTTCCACGTCATTGATGAACATGAACTCCAGACCGATGTGCTGGCAGTATGTGCTCTGTGGGGACACAGGAGCACTCCAGGAGGAGCCAGGAAGATGATGGATAGCCTCAGGGTCTGGAACAGGAAAGGCAGTGCCCTCCCTCCCTCTAACGCACGCTGGAGAGCTTCATCAGGTGTGCCCGACACACCTGCCTGTGCTCACCTCCAGGCGCCTTATGATCTCCCGTAGAGAAAGGGTGTTTTCAGAGCCTCCAATAAAAGTGGTTGTGGGCAGCTGGAACTCCTTATCCAGGTCATCCTCCCGCAGGTTGTAGAAGGCTGGGAGGCCCGTGGGGCAGAGTCCAGGCAGCACACAGGAGAGAGGAAAGTGAGGCCCAGGCGAGCCTAGCTGCATCCCTAGACCTCCTAACAGTGCCCCCAGCACCTTCCCACCATGTCCAGCCTAGAGGTCAAGGGCCCTCAGTCCGCAGGGCACAGGGTGTGAGAGTCAGAACCGAGCTTGCCATCACAAGGATGGGCCTGGACAGGTGTCTCAAATTTGCTGAGTGGGTGCACCAGCTAGGGAGGATGAAGAGCCCTCCCTTGCAGGGACCCAATGCATAGATGGGCAAGAGTCAGAAGAAAGCCTCTCAGGCTGATGGCTGAAACCCGAGACCCAGAGGTACTGCAGGTTCAGTGCCCTTCACTAGGCACAGGAATCAGCTGGCTCTGGCGTTGCCAGGGCAACAGGAAAGGGTATTGATTCTCACCCAGTTTATCGATGGTGGTGATTAAATCTGAGGGCACAAAGGAGTCCAGGTCTGCATCCAGAATGCCCAGGGGGTCCAGCTGGGCCACATGGTGGCCCCGGATCTGGAGAAGGAGAAAAGGTCAAGACAGAGTTGGAACACAGCTGGGCAGACCCCCACCAAGACTGAGATTCCAGGCCTGGGCCCCTCACTTCTGGCTTCAGAATTTCAAATTTCTACATGTCCAGCACCCAGGCCCTGAAGCCCCAGCACAGTAACTGAGGTGGCAGGAGCTCAACTCTGTTTAAAAGTACATCGTGCAGCTTTCAGAAACAGGAAAGAATGCATACACAAAAATAATAACTATGGTACTATTAGTAATTGCAAAATTCTAAAAACTTCCCAAATGTCCATCAGCAGGAGACTGACAAATGGATATGGGAAATTCATGCAGGCACAGAGTTGCTCAAAGGAATGAGGAAAATTCCTAACTGCTACTATGAGATTGTCTCCACAAAATATTCTTAAGTAAAAAAGCAAATTATATAAAAATGTTTGTGATAAACTACCTATTATCTAAGAAAGGAAAGACAAAAGTAAATATATGCATTTGCATATCTTTGTATCTATTTGAATGTTTACAAATAAATGTGTGCATTAGAAGAATATGTAGTAAAATAATAAAACCAAAAAATAAGAAAAATTATTACCTACAGGGAAAGGACAAAATAGGGCAGAGTGGCAGGGCTAGAAGCTAGACTTTTAAGGCTATATCTTGCTTTTGGAATCTTATAAATATTTTATATCACTATAAAACAAAATTAAGAATTCTGTAAAGCAATTATCCTTCAATTAAAAAATAAATTTAAAAAATCAAGTTTTAAAAATTGAAAGTAAGATAAATGACTTAATGCATCCATTTTGTGGCATAACTACATAGAGAGGAACTATTCCAACTAACAGAATGCTCCCCAAAGGCAAACAGGACTGCAGAAATAAAAAGATCATAAATTCATTTACATTACCAACCAGCAATGGTAGTACTAGAATTGTATTCTTAGCTTGTCATGTATAGATTATGAGAAAAATCAAATAAGTCATTGTATTGTGTCTTTGAGAACCTCTATTTTTGATATTTTTAAATGGAGATGGTGATATAAGATTGATGAGGTCAAAGACAAACCCTAAGCCCTATATTTGACATGTATAGAAGCATCAGTACAAACTTATAAAGTATGGTATCTTTAAAAAAAATACATATTTCCTGTCTCTAACCATCAAAAGAACCCAGAAGTCATGTCCAAACCAACAGCAGCAAATACTCCCTCACTCCCAGAAGAACTGGCTTATTAGAAATGTACAAGATGAGCTCAAATCATCTTATCCTACCAAACGCCACTGAGGCTGGGAATAAGGATACATTTTGAGCAACAACAAGGAGAATATCTGTAGCAGACTGAAACTCATCAAATGTGTTTAAATCCATGCATTCATATCATAGAAAAAGAAGAAAAACCCTTATTTGCCATATTTGGAAGATGCTAGGGAACCAAATCATAATTTTGAAATCCATCAATAAAAGGAAAAAAATCAAGCACTGATCCTACCTTCCCTATACAATTTGTACCTGAGGATAAACGGAGCTGACAAAGGAAAGTTTCTCCCCACAGAAATATTTCAGGTACTAAACAAAGACAGAATTAGACTATCACCACTTTTACCACTCCTAATGACTCAATGTGTCCAGGAAATAATTATCCTTAGCTACTAACTGATGAAGTGCCATCGCCACCAGGAAGCTGATTTTGCAACAAAGAAATCAAATCTATGTTGGGTCAAGCACCTAGATATAACCACCACTTTAGAGAAATTACATGGGACAAAGGTTCAGACAAAGTGATACCATGGGGATGCAATCAGCAACATCCAGACTCAAGAAAACTCTCTAGGACAAACAAAGAACACAAAAGGAAATGGAGAAGGACCTGCAGAGTAGAGTACAAGAGCTTAAGAGCCATGTCAACATCACAACCCGTGGCTTTATTTGAATCTCGATTCAAACAAGCAGAAAAGAGAAATCCTAAGACAAACAGGCACAAATGAATACCAATTGGGTATTTGATGTCATTAAAGATCATTTCTATTTTTAGCAGTGATAATGCTATTATGTATATTTGTAAATTTTTAAAGGAGACTTTATCTCTGGAAATACACGCTGAAACGTTCAATGAATGAAATGAAATGATATCTGGGATTTGCTTCAAAATAATCAGTGGCCTGCGGGTGGAGCCGGAGGTGGGTAAGATGAATCAAGAGCGGCACTGTAATGATGGGCTTGAGGGTTTGAGACATGATTCTTCTACATTCTATATGTTTGCAAATAAGAAGCAGCTTGCGGTTTTTTTCAGTACTTTATGCAAGTGAGTCAAACCAGAGCTCAGTCCCGAGTTGGCCTGTGAGGGGCTGCAGCCCACCCCGTAAGTACTCACCATCAGGCAGATTTTTATCAAGCCAGTACAAAGTAACCTTCCTGAATCCAGAGACCAACCTGCTGGAAGGACTCTGGTGCTGTGATTTCAGACAATGAAAGACCAGAGACCTGCTGCAGAACTGAGACTATGCTTGGAAGATAACGTCCTCAGGCCGCACTCTGAATGCTACCTTATATTTCATATAAAGTCTTATGTTCCTTGTTCTTCTTTTTCAAAGTCAACAGTTAGATCACTTCCTGCCTCTCTTAGCCAGCCAAGACAAACATCATTACAACCACTGCTGTTTGCTCCCAAGTGGCCCACGATCCATGGGTCCTGAGGCCAGTAAGGGAGCCTGATCCTGTGCACCTTCCCTCTTCTGCCCCAGCACAGCTGGCACACCCTGGGTGGGCAGCTGCCAACCCACGCAGAGTGCCTCATTCAGAGGCAAGGTGCCCTTTCCATTTGCTAAGGCCTCCTTCTCCCCCCGAGTTCCTGCAGGGGCTTGTGCGGCACCCTCCCACTGAGTCTCTGCCAGGATGCCCTTACCCTTCTTTCTGCATGTCTTCAAGACAAGCTTCTCTTATGAAATACCTCTGCCACTGATTCCCAGAGAGATCCTAAATGATTACATTTTTATAGAGTGAACACCCAGAACAGCCCTCCAATTAGTACTGTTGGGTCAAGACCAAGAATAGGGAATATCATCAGGACTCTTTGACATAGCAGGGGCCGAGCCTGGGAACCCAGCCACAGGGAGCCTAAGTTTCCAGGACAGAGCAACTGATGGGTGGGAGAGCTGCTTAATGAACTATTCATTTATTCATTAATTCGTTCCACAAACACCAGTTAAGCACCTGCTGGGCATCAGCCCTGTCCTCTTGGAATGCCCAGTCAAGAGGAGAAAACAGACATTAACAAGGATCAGTGTATTCACCTTTCATTCAGCACTCACTGAAACTGATCACTCACTAAGTACCCCTCCAGGTACTGGGGCACAGTGAGAAAGACCACAAACAAACAAACCAGTCCACACAAAAAATGAAGGGAGATGGGAAGTGACGTGAAGGGTAATGTGACAAAGAGCAGGAGGAGTGAGAGCCACCAACAGAGGGCTTGGGGAAGGGCTCTCTGAGGTGGCGCTGGAGCTGAGCCAGTCTTCTTGTTATTAGCCCGTGGCCACCCCCCAGGAGCCTGCGCCCTCCCAGTCACTCACCTGGTAGGCCCGGATCAGCGACTGCACGGCCAGGTGGTCTTCCACCAGTTTACTGGTCTTGGTTCGGCTGGACACTACCGGCCTGCTTTCAGGGATGACAGAAGGGGGCCGGGGCTGAGCCAGGCTGTAAGCAGCTTCCTCACTGGCTTTCCGGAAGAAGCTGTCCCAGGACTGGGCAGGGGCAGAAACAAGAAAACAGCCAAGTTAGGGACTGAGAGTAGTTGGGTGTGGCCTAGACTGGGACCCCAGGGGACACTGGTCTTCCTTCATCACTATAGCTCTCAGGACCTTCCTAGGACCCTGTCCAGTGATCCCTCTCAACCACCCCAGGCCCCCATCCAGAGTTCAGATCTCTCCAGGACCCAGCTTGATAGAGGGTTGGCGGGGAGTTGTAAGTTGTGATCAAGGGGCTTCAGGTATGGAAGAGACTTCTATCTCTGGGGGAAACATGCCCTCACACACTGGGGGTTAAGGCAGCCTTTGTGGAGGGCAATCTGGCAGGCAGATCCTCAACACTTTCAATGCATGTATCTTTTGGACCAGAAATTCCACTGCCAGCAATTTATTCTACAGATGTACTTGGACAGGTGTGCCTACAGGTATAAGGATGTTCCCCGCAAGACAGTTTATAAAAATGGCAGCATAAAAACAATCTAAGTGGTGATCAATAGGAAATCGTTAAATAAATGGTAAATTTAGATTCTGGAAAATTATGTAGTGTTTTAAAAAAAGATGCATCTATTATTATGGATGTGGAATATTGCCAAGATATGTTGTAAAGGAACAAAACAGAAGAGGATATATGGTTTGCTACTATTTGTGCAGAAACAAAAAGCAGATGGACAAATGCACCAGCACCTCCGTGTTCCAGCAGAACACATAATAGAAGAGCTTTCCTTGGCATCCTCTCATACAGTACTGGTGGGAGAATAAGATGGTATGCATCCTGTGGAAAGCAATTTGGCAACATCCATCAAAATTATGTATACAGATGCCCTCTGACCCAACAACTCCACTTTGTGGAATTTATCCCATAGTGAGCTGCACACACTCGAGGTGATGAATGTACAAGATGATGCAGTACAGCACCAGGCATGACAGCCAGAGACTGGAAATGAGCCAGATGTCTGTCCCTGTGGATGGATGTGGCACATCCATCCAAACAGTGGAATACTACACAGCTGGGGAAAAAAATGAGGCTCTTAAGGTGCTGACATTGAAAATCTTAGAGATGTATGCTGAATGAAAAAAGCCTGGGGCAAAATGGTGGACATTACATGCTATTTTTTGTGTAAAGTTGGGGGAAATCCAGAATTATGTTTGCAATAAGTTTATCTAAAGAAAATCTGAATAGATATACAAGAAATTAAGAATAGATTGGGGACCAGATAGGTAGGAGTTGAGCAGATGGAATGGGAGGAAGGCTTTTCACTGTAAAACTTAATACTTTCTGTTTTGAATCATGTGAACATATTACTTTCTTCTGAGGACTGTGAGTGGAGAGAGAGCAGCTTCCCTTTTTACTTTTGCCCTGGC
Source organism: Giraffa tippelskirchi (assembly GCF_054371585.1). Lineage (NCBI taxonomy): Eukaryota > Metazoa > Chordata > Mammalia > Artiodactyla > Giraffidae > Giraffa > Giraffa tippelskirchi. The sequence continues at coordinate 49,458,013 of NC_137276.1, read as the reverse complement.
AACTGATTTTATTTTTTCATTTTTATTATTATTTTTTTACCATCAGTGTGTACTTATTTCACCAGCTCAATATATATATAAACATTCATGCTTCTAACCACATAACAAGGGGCCACCTGGACACAGTACAGCATGACAGAGGGGACAGGGGCAGGTCTCAGAAACAGTGTGTCTGAGCAGGGCATCATCTGGGCATCTCAAGCCAGACCACCAACCATCGGCTGGTTTAGCAACAGCAGAGCAATGAGCTTTCCTCAGCTAATATGAGGACCAGCTCTTTTTTTTAATATTTTTTTATTTTAGTTGGAGGCTAATTACTTTACAATATTGTAGTGGCTTTTGCCATACATTGACATGAATCAGCCATGGGTTTACATGTGTTCCCCATCCTGAACCCCCCTCCCACCTCCCTCCCCATCCCATCCCTCTGGGTCATCCTGTTGCACCAGCCCTGAGCACTTGTCTCACGCATCGAACCTGGACTGGCGTTCTGTTTCACATATGATAATATACATGTTTCAATGCTATTCTCTCAGATCGTCCCACCCTCACCTTCTCCCACAGAGTCCATAAGACTGTTCTATGCATCTGTGTCTCTTTTTCTGTCTCGCATATAGGGTTATTGTTACCATCTTTCTAAATTCCATATATATGCATTAGTATACTGTATTGGTGTTTTTCTTTCTGGCTTACTTCACTCTCTATAATGGGCTCCAGTTTCATCCATCTCAATAGAACTGATTCAAATGTATTCTTTTTAATGGCTGAGTAATATTCCATTGTGTATATGTACCACAGCTTCCTTATCCATTTGTCTGCTGATGGACATCTAGGTTGCTTCCACGTCCTGGCTATTATAAACAGTGCTGCAATGAACATTGGGGTACACGTGTCTCTTTCAATTCTGGTTTCCTCGGTGTGTATGCCCAGTAGTGGGATTCCTAGGTCATATGGCAGTTCTATTTCCAGTTTTTTAAGGAATCTCCACACTGTTCTCCATAGTGGCTGTACTAGTTTACATTCCCACCAACAGTGTAAGAGGGTTCCCTTTTCTCCACACTCTCTCCAGCATTTATTGCTTGTAGACTTTTGGATAGCAGCCATTCTGACTGGTGTGAAATGGTACCTCACTGTGGTTTTGATTTGCGTTTCTCTGATAATGAGTGATGGTGAGCATCTTTTCATGTGTTTGTTAGCCATCTGTATGTTTTCTTTGGAGAAATGTCTGTTTAGTTCTTTGGCCCATTTTTTGATTGGGTCGTATATCTTTCTGGAATTGAGCTGCAGGAGTTGCTTGTATATTTTTGAGATTAATTCTTTGTCTGTTGCTTCGTTGCTATTATTTTCTCTTCTTCTGAAGGCTGTCTTTCCACCTTGCTTATAGTTTCCTTTGTTGTGCAAAAGCTTTTAAGTTTAACTAGGTCCCATTTGTTTATTTTTGCTTTTATTTTCAATATTCTGGGAGGTGGGTCATAGAGGATCCTGTTGTGATTTATGTCGGAGAGTGTTCTGCCTATGTTTGAGGACCAACTCTTTCACAAACAAAGACAATGGTGGGCCTGAGAGGCAAAGAAACCTACCCAGGGCCACTCAGCAGGCAAGGTGCTTCTCCCCACTGCCCCCTCCACAGCCCAGCCTCAGGACCTTCTCTCCCACACAGAGGGGTGCCAACCTTGTGGACACTCTGGGGGTTTTCCAACCAGGCGAAGTACATCTCCTCCATGTAACTGGAGTCTCCTCCAACTCTGCTGCTTGGGAAGGAAGCTGGTGGCCCAGACGACCTGCTGCACCAGCCGAACCTCTGGACTCCATGTGGGGCCAGGAGCCTCGAGGCCTGTGTCCCAAGCCGGGATGGCAGCAGCCTCAGCTGACTCATCCTGGACACAGGCAATAAGAGAGAAACATAAACCGCAGGACCAGGATGGAAGGAGGCTCCGGCAGCCACTTGTCCATTCACATGGCATTTAGTGGGCCTACTGGGCAGCTGACCCTGGGCTAGGTAGTATAAGACAAGTCCCTGGTGAGAGACACAATCGGCCAGTCCCCCTAGCCACCCTGGAACTCAGGCAGGGAAATCCTTCAAGGACTGGGTGCACCATGCCTGGTCAGGAAAACGCCAGAAGAAAGGGGTCTGGCCGAGCTGCACTATCTCAAGGCCCATGGCACTGCTTGATCTCTGGTCATTGTGACCAAAAGTGACAAGTGACTTCCCTTGACCACAGTATCGGCCCAGCATATCCTCCCAGGCCAGAAGGCCAATGACACAGGCCTCAGTGGCCTCACTTCGCACCAGGGAGGACTGAGGCTCAGAGAAGGGCACTGGGCGACAGAGGACGACAGATCAGAGGCAGGCACCATGTCCCGATGAGCTCCTAGTGGTAACTGGCCTCTGACTCCCATACCCTGCCCAGAGCTTACACTCAGGACCAGCATCATTTAGGACAGCTAAGAGTTCAAGGTGTACATAAAGGCTGGAAGCCTACTCAGTCTGAAAAAGAACAAGAACCTGGAGCTCATCTCACCCCCACTAAGCCACCTGCTCTTCCCCAGGAAAAATGCCTGAACAATGGGCTTTCAGGAGTCTATGTGTATATGCGGGGGGGGGGGGGCTTCCTCCTCCTCTCAGAAGACAGAGATTCTAAGAGAAGAGCCTCCTCTTAGAACCTCTGTTCCTTCATGATACCCCCCAAAACAATTGTAAGCAGAGCTCCCTTCTCTTCCCCAGCACTGCCTGAACACAGAACAGCTCCCTCTGAATACTTGCTGATGCTCTTCTGCCCAGAGAATCCAGCCTGTGAGTGGGATGTAGCACCAGAGCCACCCCACCAGGGGCCAAGCAGGCAAGAGGGCTGGCTTCCCCTTGCATAACTCAATCCCAGAAAGTGTACCTCCCTGCCTAGGCTTGGCCAGAAGTCAATGCCCCTGGAGCCAGGTGTGCCCAGCCCACAGGGCACTCCCCTCCCCACCAGTTCAACCAAGTCTCCAGAAACAGCTGGCTGGACCTTCTATTTTACAAGGGGTCATATTCCAAGGCAGGGCAGGGCACAGCCCTCCTAGCCCATCTCCTCCCCTTTTCCCTCCAAACTTACAGGAGGCAGAGGGAAGGGGAGGGTGGTCTCCTTGAGCGAGGGACAGTGGGCTCCTCAGGGCAACCAGCAGCAAGTCCAAAATAAGAAAAATTAAAAAGCAAAAATGCATTGCACTGCAGCGAGGAAGGAGATGGGTTCAGCTGGAACCTGAGTCCCAAGTGCCGGAAGCTTCCTTTCCACACATTCAGCTGCCTGTCCAGCTCCACCAGCCCAGTGACACCAGGCTTTGGTGAGGGCTGCCAGGGGCTGGCTCTTCCTGGAGTGGCACCCTCCAGGTGTTGGGTGGGGCCTCAAGGTCTGAGATCTGCAGTCAGAGGGTCAGGGTGCCAACCCCTTCTCAATCTCTAATAGCCCCCAAGACCTGGACAAATACAGGGTTGCTGCCCCTACCCAGACAGCCATAGGGCCTAGGCGCTACTGGCCTGGAACATCAGAAGACTCTAAACAACCCAATGGGGAAACTCTAACATCCCCATCCTAAGGCAAAGAAAACCTGACACCAAGATATCCATTGTGGGAATGGAAATAAGAGCACAGTTAGTGAGCACTGATTTGGGGGCAGGCACTGTGCTCATCTATCCCTCTCAACAATCTCAAGAGGTGGGCACTTATGTAAGTCCCATTTTACAAATACAGAAACAGAGGCACAGAGAGGCTAAGCTGGTGAGTGGTGTGGCTCTGTGGTTCTGGAGCCCGTTCCTTCCTCACTGCCCAGTCATGATGTAAACACGGAGCTGCTCTCTGCCGGCAACCATTCCCACTAGGAAATGGGATGTTTGGGGGCAGGGGGGTGGGAGGGTTGGGGGGCGGGGGCAGTGATAAGCCTGCCTGTGCCCTGCCTGGCCCATCGCAGGAACACTGTGTTTAATAAATACTGAGTAATCGGGGAAGCCACTGCACATTGCTGTGGCCTTCACCCAGCCCAACAGAAGGGCAGCCAGCCAACCAACTCTGCCCCAATCCCAGCAGGGCTTGGGGATGCAGGAGCCCTGGAGGTTCTGGGCACAGAGTCAACCTCAGTATCTGCAGTCAAAGTCCCAGCCTGCCCTGCCCACTCAGGTGAAAGGGAAGATCTCAGCTCAGCCTCCAGCAGACTAACAGGTAGGTTGCTCTGGAGAGGTCTTGGTGGTCTCCTCTCTAAGGACAAAGTCAGTACCGTCCCCATCCCCACCCCCAGAAGCGTAACAACTGCAGAATCCCTGGTTACCAAGCTTCCCTCACATAAGCCCCTATCTGGGCTGCCCTGCTGAGGACTGCTCTGCAATATGCCCATTGTAGAGATCAGTTAACAGATCCTTCCCCAGACCTTGAAGCTGGGCAGCAGCAGAGCCTAGACTCACACTCCTGCTGGCCTACTATGGCACCATGTCCTGGGAGCTGGGTGGGCTTTTCTCAGGAACAAGTCCCAACCTTAGTTTACTGAACCCAAGAGAAGGTCAAGGAGGCAGACCCTGTGGTAGGAAGCAGGGTAGAAAGCTGCTGCTGCTGCTGCTAAGTCGCTTCAGTCGTGTCCGACTCTGTGCGACCCCATAGATGGCAGCCCACGAGGCTCCCCCGTCCCTGGGATTCTCCAGGCAAGAACACTGGAGTGGGTTGCCATTTCCTTCTCCAATGCATGAAAGTGAAAAGGGAAAGCGAAGTCGCTCAGTCGTGTCTGACTCTTAGCAATCCCATGGACTGCAGCCTACCAGGCTCCTCCCTCCATGGGCTTTTCCAGGCAAGAGGACTGGTGTGGGTGCCATTGCCCTCTCCGAGGGTAGTAGGGGATGTGCTTGTTTCCCTGGCAGAGATGGAGGGCTTGAGCGAAAGTCCAGAGGTGGGAAACGGACAAAGGCAAAAGGGGCTTGTCCTAATATGCTACAGGGTATGCAGGGAGGGGATGCAGGGATGGGCATCATGATACTCTGTTGGGACCTCGTCTCATCCCCCACATTTCCCTGAGAGATGGAGAAGCACTTCCCAGGCTGGCTGCCACCTCAGGCCAGTCTTGCCTCTCTCAGGGCCTCAGTTTCCCCATTTGTGAGCAGAAACCGCGATTAAAGCCGTCTATAAGGGCACTGACTACCTCCCGCCTTCCCCCACGAGGTCCTGAGACTTCAAAGTTGCCTGCCTGTCCCACCAAGCACATAACGCTATACCATCCCCATCCCCAGCGCTGTTCTCCGCAGCCCAGGTTCCTTGAGGAGGGGAAGGGCAGTAGGCCCCTCCCCAGGCACAAAAGGCGTCTACAGTCTGCAGTCTTGGGCTAGAGACCCCACCCTCATGTCTGAAACCCCACCGGTAGAGCTTCGCTCCTTTACGCAAAACGTTTCACAAAACTGCACTCGCAGGGTCGGATGAACGCGAAGGGCTGGGGGGGGGGGGTGTCTTTGGGGAGGCCGCAGACAGCCAAAGACGGAGCCAAGGTCACGCTCACTCCTCCTTCCGCCTCACGGGGCCCCGGCTCTGGGCTGCGGCGCCCCAGGACCCGGGAGAGAGGAGCAGAGGGGAGGCCCGAGAGACAGCAAGAGGGGAGGAGGCGCAGGGACCTGGAGAGGAGGGGCTGCCGCGCTCACCCGGCTGGTGGGGGTCGGCGGGGCAGCGCGGTCCAGAGGCTGCGAGTCAGGGGGCTGCGAGCAGATGATGCGTAGCGCAAGGTACCAATTACCTGGGTCACGAGACGCGGCGACGCGGGGTGAGCGCCTGGGAGACTCCGCGCGTCTTGACGTATTGAGGACGCCCCGCCCAGCCCTGCCCTGTTGGCGCTGTCCGCGGTGCTGAAGGCCTAGACAAGAAGGCTCCCTGGCCAGGAAAAGGATCGCATCTGTCTGGGAAACCTGGCATTCTGCTGAGCCCCTGAACCCCAGTGTCTTCGTTCGAACACTAAGGAGAATGAACCAGAAAATAAACGACCGTTTGCGTATGGAAGGATAGTTTTCGTTTCATTGTTTGTAAAATAGGATACTGTTAAATGTCCCAGTCTTAGGGTTATTTTGAAGAAAAGATGAGATAAGGCATATTAAGTGCTTATCACAAAACCTGATAGAAATTTTACCCATCCACTATCCAAATTATGGAGACCTACTCTGCTTTCACCTCCTTGCTGCCTCAATGAGCACTTTCCTATCCATTCCCTTAAGAACCTGTGTGGAAAATTTTCTGGAATATTTAACAGGGTGCTGAACTGCTGGGTCATGAGTATGTGTATAGCTGTGTTATGCTCAGTCGTGTCCAACTCTTTGTGACCGCATGGACTGTAGCCCACCAAGCTCTTCTCTCCATGAGATTTACTGGGCAACAATACGGGAGTGGGTTGCCATTTCCTTCTCCAGGGTATCTTCTGAACTCAGGGATCAAACCCGCATCTCCTGTGTCTCCTGGATTGGCAGATGGGTTCTTTTATCACTAGCACCACCTGGGAAGTCCAGGTTATGCGTATACCTAACTTGATTCGGCAGTGTTACGTCGCCTCTCCATTCTACGTTCCTATAAACAGTGCAAGAGAATTTTTAAATCTGCATATCTCAGCCAAAACTTGGCAGTGTCTGGCCATAATTTCTGCCAGAAAAACAGACACAGTATCACATAATTGTTTTAATCCACTTTTCTCTGATTATCAATGACTTGTACCCTATTATCAATGACTTGTTTGTTAGTTTGGGGAACTTCCTGCTGTACTTCTCTTGGGCTTTGATCTTGTTTATACATGAGAGTTCCTGGTAGAGGCACATATTCATCTGTGGTACAAACCACCATCAACTTCCCCCTGGATTATCGGAACAGCCCCCAAACTGGTCTCCTTGCTTCCACACTTGCACCTCTGAATTTTAATCTCAACACAGTAGAGTTTCCCTGTGGGATGATTGAGGGATGCAGATATGAGGTAATTAAGCCATTGCCCATACCAATACTGATAGGGTGCCAGAATGGAGTCATATAATTAACTCTATTCTACACCTAAAGTTCCTCTTCCAAAAAAGTTGTTTAGTTGGAGATATTTTAAGGTCTGTATGGCCAAGGACCATATCTGTTTAATATTATATCTCCAGCAGTTAGCATAGTGCCCAATTCATAGCATATATTCAGTAAATACTTGTTGAATGAATAAATGAATGAGTAAATGGATATTTAGTTTGGATTCTGAAGGATAAGTAAGAGCTTCTCTGATGCAGAAGGGCTGGGCTCATTGGGAGTTCTTTGATTAAAAGCATCAGAAAATTATCTGGCTAGCTTAGGAAAAAGGAACTGATGGGAAACTTGTCTAAAGGACAACTAGAATCACAGGAAAACTGGAGAATTGGTCTTAGGAAGCAGGACTGAGCCAGAACTGGACTAACTCTTCAAGGATCTTATGATGTTTAAAATTCAGATTCCAAGGAGATATTAAATGATCTGGCTTTGCTTTAAATGAGGAAAAGGGGACCTTGAATCAGCCATATGAAATACACCTGAATTGAGAAGCCATGCAGATGGTTTATGGGTTGCAAGTAGCACAAGAAATAGCAGTGGATACAGGGAAAGAAAAAAAAAATCGACACATGTGCACAGAAGACTTCCAGCAGGAAAGTTCAGTGTGCAAAGGCAGAGTTATGAAGCGCTAGGGGAATGGTAACTGCCTGGATGTCTGCAGAGAACTAGTGGCCTAGGCTAGGTGACATTGGGCTTTGTCTACCAAGTTAAGGGGCTTGGACTCTATTCAGTAGGGTACTGGATACCAGTAATATTTTAAGCTGTGAGGGACACGGTCAGATTTGTTTTTTAGAAAGATTTCTGTGGCATTTGGAGGGTGAATGGAATAGTAAAAGGTGAGAACAAAAATATATCCAGGTAAGATGCAATAATGCACTGGCTGGCAGTAGAATTAGAGAAAGAGGGATAAATTCGAGAGACACTTAGGAGTCAGTTCTAAATGGTTTAATGGTTCACTGGGTGTGAGTGTTGGGGGCAAAGATAACCGATAGATTTTCTGCCTTTAGTGACTAGGTGAACAGTGGAATCTGTCAATGAACTGCAAAATAGGAGATACATATTCAGGAGAAAGAGCAGTATACAAGTTGGAGCCACCAATGAGCCACTTAAGAAAGATGAAAAGATTTAAAATGGGTAACTAACAAGCACACACATGGAACTCTGCTTAATGTTATATGGCCGGCTGGATAGGAGGGGAGTTGGGGGGAGAATGGATACATGTATGTGTATTGTGTATATGTATGGCTGAGTCCCTTCACTGTTTACCTGAAACTATCACAACATTGTTAATTAGCCATACCCCAATACAAAATAAAAAGTTTCAAAAAAAGATGAAACCGCAGGCAAGAACCAAAACCTAGTGAATCAGTAGGCTCTAGAGCCTCCCATTTGCCCACAGTTATCTTCAGAGTTACAAGAGGAAATACAGAGCCATGGAGGGAAGTTGAGTCACTGAAAGGGCTGTGAAGGTCAGCGAAAGATGGAAGCAGCTGCTGCAGGAGCCTTTCAGCCTAATTGATGCTCTGCTAATTATGCTGATTAAAGAAAACATTTGGGGCAATTAAGACTCCCAGGAGGATGGTTGCCATTCTCATAATACTGAGAAGGCCCCAGGCCTGGCTATGGACTCTGCAAAGATCTTTAGAAACAGAAACCTCCCCCTCCCTCTTCTAATAGAACTTGTGTGCAAGTTTGTGTTTATTCTGGTATATATTCTGGTTGTATTTTTTCTGGTTGTCGATTTATTCTGGTTATAGAATTTAAATGATACAGAAGGATTCAGAGCAAAACGTGAAAATCTCCCTTCCACCTGCCTCAGCTCCACCTTTGTCCCCCTCTGGAGATAATTACTGGCCTCAGCTGGGTAAACATCATTACAAAACTGTCTGCATTTATCCAAGTCTACTCGTACGGATAGACACTTATAAAAACATAAGGTGCATCCATTTAATGACAGTTCTGCAATTTGCTTCCTTTTCCTACTGGTCTTGAAGATCTTTATTTTAATTTGAGTTCACAGGATCACCTCCTATTTCTTAATGGGTATACTGTATTCATTGTAGGGGTCCAGAGGGCGTGGCCGGACTATGCCTGCAAGCTGATCTCCCAGCCCACTCATTAATCGCCACCACCGCGCCAGCAGAGTGGTAGGCATCCCACGGGTGAACCACTGTCTTCCCAGATGAGCTCATGGACGCCGCTTGCGTGCTGGCCTCGAGTGGGCCAGTTGATATTAGTCGGTGGGACCGGGAGCTCGGGGAGTCCCTCGCGGGATGAGGTGGGGAGGGACATAAGAAAGCCTTTGGGCTGGAGTCCTGAACTACGAGTAAGAGTTTTCCAGAAGGTGGAGTTTAACAGATGACTTGGCGAGCAAGCGGAAGCCGCAAGAGGGAAAGTGCTCGCTTGGGCTGAGACCTTGCCTGACTGCTTAGGGTATGCGGAGTCGCTTCCTGGAGCGCGGGTTTTGGAGACTGTAGAGAAGGGAGGGGAGGCTGCAATGGCAGGTTAGGGCCAGACATTCCTTCCCCCACGTGTGCGGAGGGACACGATCCTAGGACAAAGCTGCACAAGAACCCAGCAGCAAGGACCTGAGTCAGCCCCGCACGATCGCCGGGGCACAGTTTGGGGCGGGCCTCGGGCTCCCCCTGGGGGTGACGCCCCGCAGTGCGCTCCAGTGAAGACCGGACGTCTGGTCTGAACAAGACCCCTTCCTCATTTCCGCGTCTGCCTCTTCCCGGCCCTTACTGTGCCCCCACCAAGCGCCCCCGGCCGGTAACGCCCCGCTAAGGAGGCTCTGAACCCGGACCTGGCATTGCAACGGACTCTCGGCTCATCAGTCTCACGTCTCTCCTGCTAGAGCCGACCCCACTCCACACTCAGGATGAGTTGTAGGTCATCGAGCTGTTTGGAGGAGGGGGCAGGAAGGAGCCAGTCCTTTTTTTTTGAGATGGGTACCTGGAAGGCAGGCCTGCGCCCACTCCTGATGTATCCCTGGAAATCCAGTCCAGGCCTCTGATGTGGGGAGACTTGGCCAACTCTGTGAGAAAGCCCTGACTCTCTCAAGAGGGGCCTGTTTCCTGTAAAATGGAAGCAATCACCTGGAAATCCCACACAACAGGTGAGCACTTAGATATGGGGGGCTCTCACCCAAGCAGAGCCAAACAGCCCATCAAGCTTGCCCTCTTAGGGAATCGGGATGAGTACAGATGTATCAGGGAGGGATTCCTGGAAAAGAAGGAAAGACTGCTGGAGTGAAGGAGCAAAGGCTTGGGGGCCAAGCACGGGTGGGGCAGGTCTGGAGAGGTGGTTGGAGGGTGGTTCTCCATGGCCGGGCATCTAGTGCTCCACAGCAGAAGTCAGAATGGAGATATCAGACAGGCCCAAGGAAAGCGCCTCTAATGTTCTAGCTGATATCTGCATCCTCAAAGCTCTGTTTAAGTAGGGGACATGGTCATATTTTGTTTTAGAAAAATATGTTGTTCTGGAAGGTGGTGGAGGAAACAAGGCTGAGGCAAGGAGGAAGCACCCCAGTCAAAGAAAGAATAGTAAAAACCTGTGTGAACTGCAGTTGTACCTGTGGGGTCTGGGGAAGAGCCACCCGTGATGGAGTATTATGCAAGAGGGATAAGCTGGGGCATTGAGGCCTGAGGAAGAGGAGTCAGGTGTGCATCCCAGGATCCTGAAGGGTGCCCAAGACCCCTCATGTCTCTCTGTGAGACGGTTACTGCATCTTAGGAAGCCCTGCCTCATGCAGAGCTCGGCCACACTATTCTTTGCGGCAAAGAGAATATTTCCTCATTACCCTTGGAAAACTAACATGAGCTTAATGGAGGGAGAGACCCAAGCAGTCCCTGCTTTCATGGTGGTTTCAGAATACATAGGTGGCTCTCAGCAGGTTCATAGAGTCCTCAACCGTGTGTATGCAGGAAAGGCAAAACAGAAACCAAAGGAATAGGACAAAAAGAAATAACACTGAAGTGTTTAGCGCACTTGGTTCAACTTGCCGTTTGCATTATAACAGAAGTTAAGAAACCTAGCTTCCAAACTCTCATTAATCTTTTTTTACTGGGAAAAGATTTGGGCAACCCTAAGTGAAGTGACTTAGAAACTGCAGCAGTATAATTAACTTCCGGTGAAAGCAAGGATGAAGTGTGGGCTGAGGTTAGTTAATAAAATTGGGATAGTGTCCTTGTATGATATGAACCATGTGGCCTTAGAGATGATGCCCCTAGGGAATAATCAATGCCATTCTTGGTTGCATTCAAATTGATTTCATAAGAAACAACTAAGTTGTTGATACATGGTTGTTGTTGTTCAGTCGTTAAGTCGTGTCTCTTTGCGACCCCATGAGCTGCAGCACGCCAGGCTTCCCTGTCCTTCACTATCTCCTGTTGTTTGCTCAAACTCTTGTCCATTGAGTGATGCTATCTAACCAACTCATCCTCTGTGGTCCTCTTCTTCTTTTGCCTTCAATCTTTCCCAGCATCAGGGTCTTTTCAAATGAGTTGGCTCTTTGCATCAGGTGGCCAAAGTATTGGAGCTTCAGCATTAGTTCTTCCAATGAACTAATAGTTGGATACAGACTTAGTCTTATTATTTAAACTCCACTGAAAAAAAACAAAAGTTTGCAGCATGTTCTCAGTGGTTGACCCAGGAGAGGGAAGGAGGTATTTGTCATTATTCACAGCTAGAAAGAGGGGTTCTGCTGACCTTTAGGAAACCTTAGGAATAGGCCTTATGTTTTAAGCTCAGGACCCAGGAGCACAAGTGCTCAACATCTTCTAGGAATTGGGCTCCATCATTGTCAATGTCCATGTTCTTCAGGGTGGGGTCTACAAACCAGAAGCACTGGCTTCACCTGGGAGCTTGTTAGCAGGCCCTACCCAGCTCTACTTAATCAGAATTTGTATTTAAAGAATCCCCAGGTGATACGCGGAGAAAGCAATGGCACCCCACTCCAGTACTCTTGCCTGGAAAATCCCGTGGACGGAGGGGCCTGGTAGGCTACAGTCCATGGGGTCGCTAAGAGTCGGACATGACTGAAGTGACTTAGCAGCAGCAGCAGCAGGTGATGTGCATATTCAATTTGAGAAGCACTGCTCTCTGTCACATCCAGATCCTCCAGCTTTTTTCCTTCAGAAAAATTAGACCCTGGGTAAGGCTGTCAGCAAAAGTGATGTTTAAAGGGGACCAACTTTGGGGCTTAACTTTTTTAAAAATTGAAGTATAGTTGATGTACAATATTGTGCTAGTTTCACATGTACAGGAAAATGATTCAGTTGTATGTATGATACATACCTATTTTTTAAGTTCTTTTATAAATTATTAAATGTTGAAATGTTGAATATACTTCCCTGTGCTGTATAGGAGGTCCTTGTTGTTTATCTATTTAATACATAGTAGTGTGTATCTATTAATCCCATACTCCTAATTTATCAATCCCCAACCCCCTCCCCACCACCCCCCCTCCCCCTTGGTAACTGCGGGTGTGTTTTCTATGTCTGTTTCTATTTCTATTTCTGTCTATTTCTATTTTGTTTATAAATGTATTTGTATAATTTTTTTTAGAGTCCACATATAAGTGATGTCATATGATATTTGTCTTTCTGTCTAGCTTATCTCACTTAGTATGATGATCTCTAGGTCCATCCATGTTGCTGCAGATGGCATTATTTCATTCTTTTTGATGGCTAATATTCCATTGTGTATATATACCACATATTCTTTATCCCTTCATCTGTTAATGGACATTTAGTTTGCTCCCATGTCTTGGCTATTGCAAATAGTGCTGCAGTGAACATTAGAGTACATGTATCTTTTCAAATTATGGTTTTCTCTGGATATATGCCCAGGAGTGGGATTGCAGGATCACAAGGTAGCTCTATTTTTAGTTTTTTAAGGAACCTCCATACTGTTCTCCATAATGATTGCACCAACTTGCATTACCACCAACAGCATAAGAGGGTTCCCTTTTTCCCACACTCTGCAGCATTTATTATTTTTAGACGTTTTTATGATGGCCTTTCTGATCGCTGTGAGGTGATACTTTATTGTGGTTTTGATTTGTGTTTCTCTAATAATTAGTGATGTTGAACATCTTTTCGTGGGTCTTTTGACTATCTGTACATCTTCTCTGTAGATCTTCTGCCCATTTTTTGATTGGGCTGTTTGTTTTTTTGATATTGACCTTTAAGAACTGTTTGTATATTTTGGAAATTGATCCTTTGTTGGTTGCATCATTTGCAGATATTTTCTCCCATTCCATATGTTGTCTTCTTCCATTTTGTTTATGGTTTCCTTTGCTGTACACAAGTTTTTATGTTTAATTAAGTGCCATTTGCTTATTTTTGGTTTTATTTCTGTCACTGTAAGAGGTGGATCCAGAAAAATATTGCTGCGGTTTATGTCAAAGAGTGTTCTGCCTGTGTTATCCTCTGGGAATTTTATAGTATCCAATCTTACATTTAGGTTTTTAATCCATTTTGAGTTCATTTTTGTGTATGGTATTAGAGAATGTTCTAATCTCATTCTTTTACATGTAGTTGCCCAGTTTTACCAGCACCACTTATTGAAGAGATTGTCTTTTCTCCATTGTATTTTTGCCTCCTTAGTTGTGGATTAATTGACCACAGAGGCATAAGTTTATTTTGGGTTTTCTGTTTCATTGATTTATATATCTGTTTTTGTGCCAGTACAGGGTATTTTAATAACTGTAGCTTTGCAGTATATTCTGAAGTCAGGAAGCCTTATTTCTCCAGCCCCATTTCTCTTTTTCAAGATCGCTTTGGCTATTCAGGGTCTTTTGTGTTTCCATATAAATCTTAATATTTTACGTTCTACTTCTGTGAAAAATACTATTGATAATTTTATAGGGATTGCATTGAATCTGTGGATTGCCTTGGGTAGTATAATTATTTTGACAAAATTAATTCTTCCAGTACAAGAACATAGTATATCTTTCCATATTATGTCATTTTAAATTTTTTTCATTAATGTCTTATAGTTTTCAGAGTACGGGTTTTTGCTTCTTGAGGTAGGTTTATTCCGAGGTATTTTATTCTTTTTGATGCACTGATAAATGGGATTATTTCCTTAATTTCTCTTTCTTATCTTTTGTTATTAGAGTATAGAAATGCAACAGATTTCTGTGTGTTAATTTTATATCCTGCCTCTTTACTGAATTCATCAATGAGACCTAGTGGTTTTCTGGTGACATCTTCAGGATTTTCTATGTTTAGTATCATATCATCTGCCAACAGTGACAGTTTTACTTCTTCCTTTCCAATTCGGATTCCTTTTACTTCTTTCTTCTCTGATTGCTATGGCTAAACTTCCAAACTATGTTGAATAAAAATGGTGAGACTGGACATCCTTTTCTTGTTCCTGATCTTGAGGAAATGCTTTCAGCTTTTTACCAGAGTATGATGTTAGCAGTGAGTTTGTCATATATGGCCTTTATTATGTTCAGGTATGTTCCCTCTGTGTCTGCTGGAGAGTTTTTATCATTAATTGATGTTGAATTTTATCAAAAGCTTTTTCTGTTTATATTGAGATGAACATATGGCTGTGTCAAGTGCTGTATCTAGAGTCGACTGTGGGCTCAAGAAGTCTTTAAGCAGCCTGTCTGCTGATGCGTGAGGCCATGTTCCCTCCCTACTGGCTGTTTGGCCTGACACATTACAGCACTGGAGTCGCAGGCTGTTGAGTGGCGCCAGGTCTTGGTGTCAAATGGCCTCCAGGAGAAAGAGCTCATCGTAATGAATACTCCCTGATATCTCCACCTCCAGGTCCTTGTCCTCAGAGTGAGTCAGCCATCTGTTGTGCTGCCCCCCAGAGACCCTCCAAGACCAGCAGGTATGTCTGGCCCATGCTCCCATGAAGTCACTGCTTTTTTCCTGGGTCCTGGTGCACATGACCTGAGTGTGCCCTCCAAGGACGGAGTCTCCGTTTTCCCAGTTCTGTGGAGTGCTTGCAATCAAGCCCTGCTGGCTTTCAAAGGCAAATGCTCTGGGGGCTCTTCCTCCTGGTGCCAGACCGCCCAGGCTGTGGAGCCTGGCATGGGGCTCTGAATTCTGACTCCTGTAGGAGAACTTCTGCAATATGTTATTCTCCAGTTCGTGGTCACCTCCCTGGGGAGGTCTGGGATGTGATTATATTGTGAGCACACACCTGCTACCATCTCGCTGTGGGTTTTTCTTTATGTCTTTGGATGTTGACTATCATTTTGTTGTTGTTGTTAGAGTCCAGTCTTTTTAATCGATGGTTGTTCAGCAGTTAGTTGAGATTTTAGTGTACTCATGAGAGGAGATGAGCTCGAGGTCATTCCACTCCACCGTCTTGTTCAGTAAGCTGTGGCTTGACATCTGATTATTAAACAGATGAAGAACTTCATCGTAACTATATGTTCAGCAATCCCAATCTTTCGGAATATCTTCCTTTTTGTCTTTTCGAAAGGCAGTTATTTTTCTCCCAAGTGCCGCTGGGGAGTGTTCTCTACTATAACTTTTCTGGAATTTTGTGGGAATATAAAATGAGGGCTTAGCTTGAGTGTGATTCATAGGCCAGCCATGTCTCCTTAGGAAAGTTTGCATCATATTTTTAGTATATATCTTTTTAAAAATTTTAATTATTGTTAAGCATTTATAGCGGGGTCTGTTTCTTTTCTTTGGCTTTTCATCCTTTCAAGATGATAACATGAACCAGACCCTAACTCAGAAAAAGGGGCCAAGCTGTGATTACAGGTAGACAGTTCCCTGGTGCAGGGCATGGTTAAAGAAACAAATATCTGGGGAGGCTGAGGAGCTGTGCTCTTAGTTCCTTGGTAGTTAAAGGTAAACTAAACTCATCACCTCCAAACTTTTGGGAGCCCAGTCCTTTACCACAATTCATCAGTGCCTTATTGCTTCATCATAGGAGAAAAGCTGTGATAAAGGAGGTGACTGAGGACTTAATCTAAGTCCCAGAACTGTCACTGAGTCAACCTGGTCTAGTCACAATGTCTAGAATATAAATTGTGGATGAAACAACCCAGTGTGAAGTATTTGTTTTCCCTAGGGAGTAGGATAAAGGTGTGCACTGGTCTTACAAGATACTATTTTTAGTCATTAAGATCTGATCACTTCTGCTATGAATGGGTGGTAGGTGTATGATGGCTTTTGCTTTGATGAATTATGGTTTTCTGTTTCTCAGAATGCTGTAGCTTAGCTGCATCTGAACACTAATACCAATTTATAAGATACATGAGTCATCTTGGAAGAGCTCCTTTCAGCATCCTTATCCAAAGGGTAGAGCCAAGCCTGCAGCCAGACATTAGTCAGTGATTGTCAGAGACCTGCATGCAAAATATGAATGCCCTCTGAGTGCACTAATGTTCTCTTTTTCCTGACGAGTAGACACTCACTTCACTGAGACTCCGCTGTGTGCCAGATAGTGTGCTAAGGACAGTGAACATGACATGATCTCTGACCTCAAGAGGCTCACAGTCTGTACAGTGGAGACACATACAGTTCAGACAGTTCAGTCACTCAGTCGTGTCCGACTCTTTGCGACCCCATGAATCGCAGCACGCCAGGCCTCCCTGTCCATCACCAACTCCCGGAGTCTACCCAAACCCATGTCCATCGAGTCGGTGATGCCATCCAGCCATCTCATCCTCTGTTGTCCCCTTCTCCTCCCGCCCCCAATCCTTCCTAGCATTAGGGTCTTTTCCAATGAGTCAACTCTTTGGATGAGGTGACCAAAGTATTGGAGTTTCAGCTTCAACATCAGTCCTTCCAATGAACACCCAGGACTGATCTCTCTTAGGATGGACTGGTTGGATCTTCTTTCAGTCCAAGGGACTCTCAAGAGTCTTCTCCAACACCAGAGCTCAAAAGCATCAATTCTGTGGCACTCAGCTTTCTTCAGTGTCCAACTCTTACATCCATACATGACTACTGGAAAAACCACAGCCTTGACTAGACGGACTTTTGTTGGCAAAGTAATGTCTCTGCTTTTAAATATGCTATCTAGGTTGCTCATAACTTTCCTTCCAAGGAGTAAGTGTCTTTTAATTTCATGGCTGCAATCACCATTAGCAGTGATTTTGGAGCCCCAAAAAATTAAGTCTGACACTGTTTCCACTGTTTCCCCATCTATTTCCCATGAAGTGATGGGACCAGATGCCATGATCTTAGTTTTCTGAACATTGAGCTTTAAGCCAACTTTTTCACTCTCCTCTGTCACCTTCATCAAGAGGCTCTTTAGTTCTTCTTCACTTTCTGCCATAAGGGTGGTGTCATCCACATATCTGAGGTTATTGATATTTCTCCCAGCAATCTTGATTCCAGCTTGTGTTTCTTCCAGCCCAGCATTGCTCATGATGTACTCTGCATATAAGTTGAATAAGCAGGGTGACAATATACAGCCTTGACGTACTCCTTTTCCTATTTGGAATCAGTCTGTTGTTCCATGTCCAGTTCTAACTGTTGCTTCCTGACCTGCATACAGGTTTCTCAAGAGACAGGTCAGATGGTCTGGTATTCCCATCTGTTTCAGAATTTTCCATAGTTTATTGTGATCCACACAGTCAGAGGTTTTGGCATAGTCAATAAAGCAGAAATAGATGTTTTTCTGGAACTCTCTTGCTTTTTCGATGATCCAGCGGATGTTGGCAATTTGATCGCTGGTTCCTCTGCCTTTTCTAAAACCAGCTTGAACATCTGGAAGTTCATGGCTCACATATTGCTGAAGCCTGGCTTGGAGAATTTTGAGCATTACTTTACTAGTGTGTGAGATGAGTGCAATTGTGCGGTAGTTCGAGCTTCTTGGGCATTGCCTTTCTTTGGGATTGGAATGAAAACTGACCTTTTCCAGACCTGTGGCCACTGCTGAGTTTTCCAGATTTGCTGGCATATTGAGTGCAGCACTTTCACAGCATCCTCTTTCAGGATTTGAAATAGGTCAACTGAATTCCATCACCTCCACTAGCTTTGTTCATAGTGATGCTTTCTAAGGCCCACTTGACTTCACATTCCAGGATGTCTGGCTCTAGGTGAGTGATCACACCATCGTGACTATCTGGTTTGTGAAGATCTTTTTTGTACAGTTCTTCTGTGTATTCTTGCCACCTCTTCTTAATATCTTCTGCTTCTGTTAGGTCCATACCATTTCTGTCCTTTATCGAGCCCATCTTTGCATGAAATGTTCCCTTGGTATCTCTAATTTTCTTAAAGAGATCTCTAGTCTTCCCTATTCTGTTGTTTTCCTCTATTTCTTTGCACTGATAGCTGAGGAAGGCTTTCTTATCTCTCCTTGCTATTCTTTGGAACTTTGCATTCAGATGGGAATATCTCTCCTTTTCTCCTTTGCTTTTTGCTTCTCTTCATTTCACAGCTACTTGTAAGGCCTCCTCAGACAGCCATTTTGCTTTTTTGCATTTCTTTTCCATGGGGATGGTCTTGATCCCTGTCTCCTGTACAATGTCACGAACCTCTGTCCGTAGTTCATCAGGCACTCTGTCTATCAGATCTAGTCCCTTGAATCTATTTGTCACTTCCACTGTAGAATCATAAGGGATTTGATTTAGGTCATACCTGAGTGATCTAGTGGTTTTCCCTACTTTCTTCAATTTCAGTCTGAATTTGGCAACAAGGAGTTCATGATCTGAGCCACAGTCCTCTCTCAGTCTTGTTTTTGCTACTGTATAGAGCTTCTCCATCTTTGGCTGCAAAGAATATAATCAGTCTGATTTTGGTGTTGACCATCTGGTGATGTCCATGTGTAGAGTCTTCTCCTGTGTTGTTGGAAGAGGATGTTTACTATGACCAGTGCATTCTCTTGGCAAAACTCTATTAGCCTTTGCCCTGCTTCATTCTGTACTCCAAGGCCAAATTTGCCTGTTAAGCCAGGTGTTTCCTGACTTCCTACTTTTGCATTCCAGTCCCCTATAATGAAAAGGACATCTTTTTTGGGTGTTAGTTCCAAAAAGTCTTGTAGGTCTTCTTAGAACCGTTCAACTTCAGCTTCTTCGGTGTTACTGGTCGGGGCGTAGACTTGGATTACGCATAAGCAAACAACAAATTACGATCGAGCATCCTATAAGGCATGTCTAGTGGTAAGTGCTGGGCCCAGGGCCTGAGAAGAGAGAAGTTAACGTTGGAGTTAGAGCTGCCATAGATGAGTCAAGTGGAAGAAGAACAATGGAAATCTTTAGTAAATAGATAAGTACCTGGATCCTAAAAAGGAACAAAAAAGAAAAATTATCTCATAGTGGCCAAAAGGGGCCTCAGAGTCCCCTAGACATAGGGTATTGTATTGGGTTCAGAAATTTACATCTGAAAGGCTGGAATCTCTGATGGCTGTGATATTCTTGTTTCCAGATATAGCAGGAAATATCTCATTTCACACTCTTGAAGGCTTATCATGCCAAGACTACCCAATACTGTTCTGGGATGGGATGAATGAGGGCCCCTCATACTTCCCAAGCTTTATACTTCTTCCATCATCCTCATCTAAATCAAGGACGCACATTGGTTAACTGGAATCTGGCGAGGATGAAATCCAAGTCCCACTTCCATTTGATCTGAGTCATACTAACTAAGCAACAACAAAAGACCCAAAGCATAGGGAGTGAGAATTGAGTGTGTAAACAAGGCACTGTGGCAGTGCGATCTTGAAGGCTTTCAGCAAAAGAAGCTGCCAGCCTCATCAGCTTAAGTCGGCCAGACCAGGTGGGTGGGCGGTGTATGCATTCTTTCTCTAAGTATCTGTTTTGTTTCTTAAGTTAAAAAGCAACCCACAGGCTGCGTCTGTCTTAAAGAGAACACCAACAATGAAAGATGTGCCAAAAAGAAAAGGACAGTAGCATAAAAATCTATGCAGTGTTTGTATAAATGGAGGCGGGCAAGCTGATGTCAGTGAGGGTGACTGGGAGGACTCCTCATTCTGCAAATGTTCAGAGTTTCACAGTCAGCACTGCGCTCACTCACTGCTGGGCACTCAGTTGCTGTCCTGCTGAAGCAGGAGGAGCCAGAGATAGGCAAATAAGAAGCAAACCCTTGGCTTCCCTGGTGGCTCAGTGGTAAAGAATCCACCTGCCAATGCAGGAGGCACAGGTTTGATCCCTGTTCTGGGAAGCCACGTGCCGCGGAACAACTAAGCCCATGCGCCACAACTTTTGACCCAGTGGTCTAGAGCTCAGGAGCCTCAAGTACTGATCCACGTGCCCTAAAGCCTTTGCTCCACGATGGGGGAAACCACTGCAGTGAGAAGCCTGCACACCACAACTAGAGAGAAGCCCCCGCTCTCCGCAACTGGAGAAAAGCCTTCACACCAACGAAGACCCAGCACAGCCAAAAATAAATTAAAGAACCAAAGCCCGTGCTATGAGCTCTGTATTCTTACCACTTGGAGTGTTGCATTGAGCAGCAGCATCAGTATTATCTGGGATTTTGTTGGAAATGCACAGTCCGGGCTTCAGAATCAGCATCTGCATTTTATTAGGAACCCCAGAGTTTTAGAAGCACTGATCTATGTGGTAAGGGGCTGTGGGTAGCATGGGGTTGGGAGGAGAAAGACTCGCTTAGAAGGTCAGGGAAGGCTTCCTGGAGGAAGTCATACTTGTGCCGGATCTTCTAAGATGAGTAGAACTTAACTCGTTTGAAAAGAGAAGGAAGGAAATTCCTAGCAGAAGAAGGGTTAGAATGAAAAAGTAGCTGACTGAGACGGGAAGCTGAGCTGGAAACATAGGCTGGAATCTGATTTTGACAATATCTATCTGCTATTTTAAGGAACGTAGGTTTCTTTGTTTCCTAAGGATGGAAATCAAGGAAGGAGGGAGAACATTCTCCAGGTGCCGTGCTGATGTTTAATCAGTGTCAGGGTGTTCAATGCAATTAGAGCAATTGACTTGTTCACTGTGGGAATGTTATGGGGCAGACTAGTACCCTCCAAGTGTGCTCACAGAGGATGGCAGTTTCCCTGAATTTGACAGGAAGCAGAAAAGAAAATCTCTATCTAAAGGCCCCCCTTTTTTCCCCTGAAGGCAATAAATGCAAGGAAGTGATCAATTCCTGTAAATGGTATTAAAAACCAAAACATATTACAGAGGGACTGGAAATTTTTCTTAGAGGCAAAGTAGCAACTGTTCAATCTTTCAAACAACCCCATGAAAAGCCAAAGCAGATAGAGAATACCTGCCACACTTTGATTGAAACTCAGTGCTAGCTCAGGATCAACAATCTGGTGTTCTGATTAACAATTGTTGATCAGACCAACCGGAGGTTGCATCTTTGCCCAGGATCCTGGCTCTGGGTGTCATTACCATCCTTGTGCAGGCCTGAGCCTTCCTCTGTCTTCTAACTGGCTGGATCCTTTCAATAATGAGCCAGAGAAACCCATAGGGATTTTAAAAGTGGCAGAAAGCATTTGTCCCACTCAGCTATTACAATGAAAATTGATTTCTTAAGGGTACAAAATAAGACAGTGCACCTGATCTACCATGGGTAATTCAGGCACCTCCCACCTTTTGTCCTGGCATCTGAAGTTGCCTTATTGGAGCAAAAGTCCCGGAGCCACTGAGATTATTAACTGGAGAGTTAAGTGTAAGTAAAAAAACAGCATTAGCAGAGAGGACAAAAACATGCTGCAATGTATAGAGGTGGCAAAATAATAATAATAATAATAATAGAGGCTTCTAGTACCAGTACCCACTAGATGCTGGCACCGTGATGAATGCTTTACAGTTGCTCCCTTCTAATTCGTTTGATAGCTGTACCAGATAGCTGTCCTTGGCCTCAGTTTCAGAGGAGGAACCTGGCACTCAGCGGTTGTTAGTTGGTTGATAGGACCCCACAGCCAGGTGTTCAGAGCTTGGATTCAAGTCCAGATCAGGCTTATTGTTGATCACAGCCCATGATTCCCGACTTCCTGGAGTGGGCTGTACTATCATTCAGAAGTCTGTAAGAGACTGTCACTACATTGGTATTGCAGGGAGGCATTTGGTACCCTTGTGTTTCTGCCTCACCAGCTCCCAGAAGTGGCATGGATCCTTTAGAGAGCCACATTGTTGCAATTAAAATAGCCCAGAGAGGGTCAGGTGTTAGAAGTTCACAAATACAGGTTGGCCAGTAGCTCGTGAAAGGCCTTGGCCTTATTTGAATAATTCTGAAGGATCTGAGAGCTCTTGTTGGAGACAGGGTACTACTGGCCACAAAATCCAGTGTTAGCTGATCTTGGAGGAATGGGTTGGCAAAGAGGTCCTTTGGAGGCTGAGGCCTCACAGAACGTTGAAGGGAGGTCAGAGCCTGGAAGAATAGTTCTGGGTTATCTTCCACCCAAACACTGTTGAGTCAAAAGACAGACCCAGGAAGGCCTTCAAATGCACCATCTCATTTAATTTTTATCCATTGACTCAACTCTGAATCTCACTTTGAGTAATTTCTTCAGATATAGTTGCTACCCTAACCTCTTCTACTGTGTCTAATCCATTGTTTAATCAATTTCATTTTCTTTTTTGTTTTGGTTTTAGTTGATTTTTTTTCTAATCTGCCTAGCCATTCCCTCATCTGTGTTGGGCCAAAGTATAGTAATATATAGTGCAATCATTGGCACTTGCCCTCAGGACAACCATTTCATTCCCATTTGCTTACCATTTACTATTCCTAGATTTAATTTTAACTCACTTGGAGGAAGGCTGAAGGGACGTGAGAATTCTCAAGAACAAAAAAATCCTTAAAGTATGGTATATCTAGAGTATAGTTATTTTCTTAAAATCATTTACTGCTAGATGTAGAATTCTATGGGCCCCTTTATATCCTCAAAGACTCCAAACTCTAAAACTCCAGTATATGGAGCAAATGTTTTTCGGATTTAGTTTTACTATTTAAAAAAGGGAGAGTTAATATATTCATAGATACATGAAGGTACAGAGAATTACACTTCAGTAGTTAGTGAAACGGAGAAGGCAATGGCACCCCACTCCAGTACTCTTGCCTGGAAAATCCCATGGACGGAGGAGCCTGGTAGGCTGCAGTCCATGGGGTCGCGATGAATCAGACACGACTGAGCAACTTCACTTTCACTTTTCACTTTCATGCATTAGAGAAGGAAATGGCAACCCACTCCAGTGTTCTTGCCTGGAGAATCCCAGAGACGGGGGAGCCTGGTGGGCTGCCGTCTATGGGGTCGCACAGAGTCGGACACGACTGAAGCGACTTAACAGCAGCAGCAGCAACAGTTAGTGAAAAAGTCTCAAGACCTCCATCATCATCAAGAGGCCCAGAAACAGTAGGTGTTTAACCCTAAACTTTGACACTGGGTACTTGAGTCCTATTGGTAGCACCCCTTTGTTCTTAGACAGTGAAATCTTAGAGGCAGCTCAAAGCTATGCAGTCTGGCTCCATAATCAACTCATAATTTTATTCTCTCTCTGTCTCTTTCCCTTCCCTCTCTCCCTCTTTTAAAAGAGAGTTGATTTTTTAGAGCAGTTTTGGGTTTACGAAAAGTTGAGCAGATTGTGTGTGTGTGTGTGTGTGTATATATAGGTGTATATATATATATATATATATATATAGGTATATATAGGTGTATATATATATATATAGGTATATATAGGTATATATATATATACATACACTCCCTCTTCCCCAAAGTTTCCCCTCTTAACTTCTTGTATTAGTGTGGTACATTTGTAACTGGTAAGTCAATAGTGATACTGTTATTAAAGTCCCTAGTTCACTTTAGTGTTCACTGTGTTTTTCAGTTCTATGGGTTTTTACAAGTGCATAATGTTATGTATCTAACATTACATTATCATATAGTCCAATCACCCTAAAATTCCATGCTCCAACTTCTTGCTATTTATCTTCCCCACCTCTCTTCCCTACTCCAAACTCCTGGCAACCACCACTGCTTTTACTATCTCTATAGTTTCACCTTTTCCAAAAGTTGTATAGTTAGAACCAAACAATATGTAGCCTTTTCAGACTGGCTTCTTTAACTTAGCAATGTGAATCTGACATTCTTCCATGTCTTTTTGTAGTTTGATATTTCATTTTTTTTATCACTGAATATTAATATTCTACTGTATGGATGTACCACAGTCTACTCCAACTGAAGGACCTCTTGATTGCTTCCCATTTTGACAGTGATAAATGAAGCTGCTATATACATTCATGTGCAAAATTTTCTGTAGACCTAAGTTTTCATCTCATTTGAGTAAATAGGAATGTGATTGCTAGATCATATGGTAAGACTGTGCTTACCTTTGTAAGAAACTGCCAAATGGTCTTCCAAAGTGGCTGTACTATTTTCCATTCCTGCTAGCAATGAGTGAGAGTTCTTTTATTTCCACACCCTTGCCAGCATCTGATATTGTTAGTGCTATGTATTTTAACCATTGTAATAAATGCGTAGCAACTCTGTTTTTAAAATTGGATTGTTACGGTTGCCTTTGACTGTGTGGATCACAATAAACTGTGGAAAATTCTGAAAGAGATGGGAATACCAGACCATCTGACCTGTCTCTTGAGAAACCTGTATGCAGGTCAGGAAGCAACAGTTAGACCTGGACATGGAACAACAGACTGGTTCCAAATAGGAAAAGGAGTACATCAAGGCTGTATATTGTCACCCTGCTTATTTAACTTACATGCAGAGTACATCATGAGAAATGCTGGGCTGGAAGAAACACAAGCTGGAATCAAGATTGCCGGGAGAAATATCAATAACCTCAGATATGTGGATGACACCACCCTTATGGCAGAAAGTGAAGAAGAACTAAAGAGCCTCTTGATGAAGGTGAAAGAGGAAAGTGAAAAAGTTGGCTTAAAGCTCAACGTTCAGAAAACTAAGATCATGGCATCTGGTCCCATCACTTCATGGGAAAATAGATGGGGAAACAGTGGAAACAGTGTCAGACTTTATTTTTTTGGGCTTCAGAATCACTGCTGATGGTGACTGCAGCCATGAAATTAAAAGACACTTACTCCTTGGAAGGAAGGTTATGGCCAACCTAGATAGCATATTTAAAAGCAGAGACATTACTTTGCCAACAAAAGTCCGTCTAGTCAAGGCTATGGTTTTTCCAGTGGTCATGTATGGATGTGAGAGTTGGACGGTGAAGAAAGCTGAGCGCCGAAGAATTGATGCTTTTGAACTGTGGTATTGGAGAAGACTCTTGAGAGTCCCTTGGACTGCAAGGAGATCCAATCAATCCATCCTAAAAGAGATCAATCCTGGGTGTTCATTGGAAGGTCTGATGTTGAAGCTGAAACTCCACTACTTTGGGCACCTCATGCGAAGGGTTGACTCATTGGAAAAGACCCTAATGCTGGATAGGATTGGGGGTGGGAGGAGAAGGGGACGACAGAGGATAAGATGGTTGGATGGCATCACCAACTCGATGGACATGGGTTTGGGTAGACTCCAGGAGTTGGTGATGGACAGAGAGGCCTGGCGTGCTGCAATTCATGGGGTCGCAAAGAGTCGGACACGACTGAGCCACTGAACTGAACTGAACTGAACTGATGGTTGAGTTTTAAGTGTTTTTCATATATTTTGGAATGTATAGGTGTTTTATCAAGTGTGTGTTTCACAGATATTTTCTCCCAGTCTGGCTTGTCTTTTCGTTTCCTTTATTGTGTTGTTGGCAAAGAATTTATTCGTTTTAACCAATCTATTTTTTTTCATGGATGATGCTTTTGGTGTTGTATCTAAAAACTCCTAACCAATCAAGTCGCCTAGACTTTGGCTTGTGTTATCATCAAGAAATTTTAGTTTTGTGTTTTACATATAGCCTATGACCTATTTTTAGTTAATGTTTGTGTAAGTGTTAATTGCTTAGTTGTGTGCAACTCTTTGCAACCCCGTGGACTGTAACCTTCCAGGTTCCTCTGACCATGGAATTCTCCAGGCAAGAATACTGGAGTAGGTTGCCATTCCCTTCTCCAGGGGATCTTCTTCACCCAGGGGTCGAACCCGGGTAAGCTCTAGATTAATTTTTTTGCATGTGAATGTCCAGTTTGAACACTCACTGAAAAGGCTGTCCTTTCTCCATTGAATTGCCTTTGTTCTTTTGCCAAAGGTCAATCGTCTGTATTTATGTGGTTCTATCTCTGGGCTCTTTATTCTGTTCCATTAATCTGTTAGTCTGTGCTTTTGTCAATCACACTGTCTTGATTACTGTACTTTCAGACGTGCAGTCAGGTCATGTAAGCCTGCTGATGATGCTCTTCTTGTTTTGTATTGTGTGGGATATTCTGTATCTTTTGCCTTTCCATATAAACTTTAGAATCAGTTTGTCTATATCCAAAAATAACCTGTTGGGATTTTGACCAAGATTACATTGAATCTATGGATCAGTGCGTATTGTGCCATCCTAAGAGTATTGAGTCTTCCTAGCCATGAACGTGGGTTATGTCTCCATTCGTTTGTTTCATCTTTGGTTTGTTTCATCCGTTTTGTAGTTTTCCTCAGATCTTGTACATGTTTTATGACTCATACTATTAATATTTTATTTTTGTAGTGCTAATGTAAATGTTATAGTTTAAATTTCACATTCCAATTGTTTGTTGCTGGTATATAGCAATGCAGTTGACTTTTGTATATTAATTTTGTATCCTGAAACCTTAATACAATAGCTTATTATAAAAATATAGTATAAATTTATAATATTATATTAATATATAATCTTATATATAATATGAAAAATTCCCAGATATTGTAAAAGTATCCAGGAATATTTATGTTCATCTTTGGGATTTTCTGCATCAATAATCATGAAACTGGGAACAAAATCAGTTTTATTTCTTTCTTCTCAACCAATCTATATAATTTTTACTGTCATACTGCATTAGCTAGAATGCATACTTTCAGTATGACATAGAATAGACATGGTGCGAGATCTTGCCTTATTCCTGATCTTACGAAGAAAGCATCTAGTTTCTAAACATTAAGCACAATGTTAACTGGAGATTTTTGTAGGGTTTTTGTGTGTGTCAGGTTAAAGAAGTTCTTGTATCATTCCTTTACTGAGAGCGTTTATCACAGATGTATTTTAGATTTTGTCAAGACCATATCTATTGATATGGTCATATGACTTCTTTAGCCTATTGATAGGATTACATTAATTGAAACAGCCTTGGATCCCTGAGATGAATCCCACCTAGTCATGGTGTATGATTTTTCACTATTGACATATTGTTGAATTCTATTTGCTAATACTTGTTAAGAATTTTTCTATCTTTAATCATGAGATATACTGGTCTGTAGTTCTGTTTGTGTTTTTAACATCTTTGGCATCAAGGTAATAAAACAAATTAGGAAGTTTTCCCTCCTCTTCTATTTCAGGAAGAGATTATATAGACATGTTAATTCTTCTTTAAACAGCTGGTAGAATTCTCCAGTGAAACGATATAGGTGTGAAGATTGCTTTGTGAGAGTTATAAAATTACAGATTCAATTTCTGTAATATTTATACGGCTATCAAGTTATACATTTTATATTTGGTGAGTTGTAGAAGTTTGTACTTTTTGAGGACTTGCTCCATTTAGTCAGAGTTGTTAAATATATGTATAGAGTTGTATGTGGTATTACATTATTATTCTTAAATGTCTGCAGGATCTGTAGTAATACTTCTTATTTCACTCTTGATATTAGCAGTTTGAATATTTTCTTTCGGCCTTATGAGAAGTTTGTCCATATGATCGACCATTTCAGAGAACAGCTTCTTGCTTCTTTTGTGCTTCTCAACTTTTTCTATCCTATTCATTTCAGCTTTTTATTAATTTTTGCATTCTTCTTGAGTTTATTTTGCTTTTTTCCCCTAGTTTCTTGATGTAGTAGCCTAGATTGATTTTAGATCTTTTTTTAAATTGAAGTATAGTTGATTTCAGGTGAATAGCAGTGATTTAGACATATATATATATATATATTTCAGGTTATCTTCCCTTATTATTACACAATATTGAGTATAGCTCCCTCTGCTATACAGTAGGTCCTTGTTGGTTATCTATTTTATATAGTGTGTATATATTTTTCATTTTCATTCTGTTAAACATTTATCTTAAAATTTTCCTTGAGACTTAACCCATTAATTATTTGAAAGTGTGCTGTTTAGTTTCTCAGTGTTTAGAAACTTTACCTTTCTGTTATTAATTTCTAATTGATTTGATTGTGGCCAGAGGACACATTTTATATAATTGCAATTCTTTTAAATTTGTTGAGGTTTGTTTTAAGCCTTGTTCAGTCACTCAGCCATGACCAACTCTTTGTGACCCCACAGACTGCAGCATACCAGGCTTCCCTCTCCTTCACTGTCTCCTAGAGTTTGCTCAAACTTATGTCCATTGAGTCAGTGATGCCATCCAAGCATCTCATCCTGTTCCCCTCTTCTCCTCCTGCCCTCAATCTTTCCTAGCATCAGGGTCTTTTCCGATAAGTTGGCTCTTTGCATCAGGTGGCCAAAGTATTAGAGCTTCAGCTTCAGTATCAGTCCTCCCAATGAATATTTAGGATTGATTTCCTTTAGAATTGACTGGTTTGATCTCTCTGCAGTCCAAGGGACTCTCAAGAATGTCCTCCAGCATGACAGTTCAAAAGCATCAATTCTTCGGCGCTCAGTCTTCTTTATGGTTCAACTCTCACACGACTACTGGAAAAACCATAGCTTTCACTATATGGACCTTTGTTGACAAAGTGATGTCTCTGCTTTTTAATATGCTGTCTAGGTTGGTTATAGCTTTTCTTCCAAGGAGTAAGCATCTTTTAATTTCATGGCTGCAGTTACCATCCTCAGCGATTTTGGAGCCCAAGAAAATAAAGTCTGTCACTGTTTCCATTTTTTCCCCCATCTGTTTGCCATGAAGTGATGGGACTGGATGCCATGATCTTTGTTTTTTGAATGTCGAGTTTTAAACCAGTTTTTTTCACTCTCCTCTTTCAACTTCATCAAGAAGCTCTTTAGTTTCTCTTTGCTTTCTGCCATTAGGGTGGTGTCATCTGCATATTTGAGGTTATGTTATTTCTCCTGGCAGTCTTGACTCCAGCTTGAGTTTCATCCAGTCCGGCATTTCACATGATGTACTCTGCATATAAGCTGAGTAAGCAGGGTGACAATATACAGCCTTGATGTACTCCTTTCCCAATTTTGAACCAGTTCATTGTTCTATGTCCAGTTCTAACTGTTGCTTTTTGACCTGCATACAGGTCTCTCAGGAGGCAGGTAAGGTGGTCTGGTATTCCCATCTCTTATTAAAGAATTTTCCACAATTTGTTGTGATCCACACAGTCAGGGGCTTTAGTGTAGTCAATGAAGCAGAAGTAGACGTTTTTCTGGAATTTCCTTTTTCTATGATCCAGCGAGTGTTGGTAATTTAATCTCTGGTTCCTCTGCCTTTTCTAAATCCAGCTTGTACACCTAGAAGTTCTCGGTTCATGTACTGTTGAAGCCTAGCTTGAAGGATTTTGAGCATTATCTTGCTAGCATGTGAAATGAGTGCAATTGTATGGTACTTTGAACATTCTCTGGCACTGCCCTTCTTTGAGATTGAAATGAAAACTGACCTCTTCCAGTCCTGTGGCCACTGCTAACTTTTCCAAATTTGCTGGTATATTGAGTGAGCACTTTAAACAGCATCATCTTTTAGGATTTGAAATAGCTCAGCTGGAATTCCATCACCTCCACTAGCTTTGTTTGTAGTGATGCTTCCCAAGGCCCACTTGACTTTGAACTCCAAGATGTCTGGGTCTAGGTGAGTGATCACACCATCCTGGTCATGTGGGTCATGAAGATCTTTTTTGTATAGTTCTTCTGTGTACTCTTGCCACTTCTTCTTAATAACCTCTGCTTCTGTTAGGTACATACCATTTCTGTCCTTCATTGTGCCCATCTTTGCTTGAAATGTTCCCTTGATATCTATAATCTTCTTGAAGAGATCTCTAGTTTTCCCCATTCTATTGTTTTCCTCTATTTCTTTGAATTGTTCACTTAAGAGGGCTTTTTTTTTTTTTAATCTCTCCTTGCTATTCATTGGAACTCTGCATGCAGACAGGTATATCTACAGCATAGGTATGGGCTATCTTGGCATATATTCCCCCAGGTACTTGAAAAATTTGTGCATTCTGTCATCATTGAGTGTTTTATAAGTGTTTAGTCCTAACTATTGGACAACAAGGGAATTCCCTTTGCTGATTTTCTATCAAGTTGTTCAATAAATTGTTGAGTGGGATTATGAAATGATTAATTAAAATTTTATATTTGTCTATTTCCCTTCATTTCTGTCAGTTTTTGCTTTACATATTTTGCATCCCTCCCTATTGCCCTGGATCTCGTTAAATCTTGTGTTTTAAAAAAAAAAATACTTCAAAAAATCTTCCCAACCCAGGGATTGAACCCAGGTCTCCCACAGTGCAGGCAGATTCTTAACCAGCTGAGCCACACAAGGGAAGCCCAAGAACACTAGAGTGGGTAGCTGATCCCTTCTCCAGGGGATCTTCCCAACCCAGGAATTGAACCGGGATCTCCTGCATTGCAGGTGGATTCTTTACCAACTGAGCTATCAGGGAAGCCCGAGGCTAAGGAGAGATGTGTGCTAATGTTGACATGATTTTTCTAGGAAGAGAATAAAGAAATTCTGGTCCCCTTGTCAACACCTCTTTAACATACATGCTCTCATCTTTAAAATATACTGGGTGTTTGAGGCATTTGGTTAAAATTTTCACATGTAGATTTGTTACCCCACATTCAGTGTTAGGCATGTAGAAATGGCCACTGGCCTAAGGAATCTTCCAAAGGTAAAGAGAATTCTGACTGCACTAGTTTATCTTCCTTGCCAGGTTCCTGAGGTCATGTTTTAGCTGGAATTATTAATATATTGCCTCAGTTTGAATATGCATATTTAATACATGAAAAATGAAAGTTAGCTTTTACTTGATATCAAGTAAAAAAAGGAATTTTACTTGGTATCAAAATATTTCAAAGTATGGGAACCTTGGGGATAAAATAATAAAACGGTCCTTGGTAGTAAAAAGATGGGAGACCATGTCAGAATTTTGCTTTTTCTATTAAGATTTGTAACAAGTACGTATAAGATTAGGCTTAAAATTTCAATATTTAGGAAGAAATATATTCATTGTAGAATTTATAATACTCTCAAAACTATATCCTGATCTGCTCTTGAACATGTATGAAGCCTCTTCATCAGAATCTTAACCTCACATTATTTTAGAGTATTCGTTTACTCCACAGATACTGTATTTTATTAATTCTAAAATATTTTTCACATTGTATCATCTGAAATCCAAGTACTTTTAAAATAGTACATCATAATTTACTTTGCAGCATTTTTTAATGATACATAAAAGTATTTTTGTAACATTAAAGTATTTTGACAGGCTTCCCTGGTAGCTCAGATGGTAAAGAATCTGCCTACAGTGCAGGAGACCTGGGTTCGATCCCTGGGTCAGGAAGATCTCCTAGAGAAGGGAATAGCAACCCACTCCAGTATTCTTGTCTGGAAAATCCCATGGACAAAGAAGCCTGGTGGGCTACAGTTCATGGGGTCACAAAGAGTTGGACACGACTGAAGGACTAGCACACACGAAAGTGTTTTATATCTGTGGCATCTTATATTTGAGAAAACATGGTAAGTAGAGTGCCAACCATGTACCAGTGAGTTTTAAGCTTTGGAGCTGTAATTGTGACCAGGATAGACGAGGTCGTTGTTACCAAGTTTATACTGTAGTGGACAGCACAGACAAGAGACTGTAATATAACTTAGACTGGGTGGTCAGGAAATGGTTTTCTTTTTAAGAAGAATTTCAGACATATATAAAAATAAAGCAGAGTAATAAACCTCTATACATATGTATTATCGCTCATCTTCAACATTTATCAACTCATAGCTAATCTCACTTGCTCCATGCTCCTCTTACCCACTTGAAGATCCCCTGGAGAAGGGAAAGGCTACCCACTCCAGTATTCTGGCCTGGAGAATTCCATGGACTGTAGAGTCCATGGGGTCGCAGAGTCGGACACGACTGAGCAACTTTCACTTTCACTCCTTATCCTCAAGTTCAAAATCATCATGACCTGTTAGCCCTACCTTTAATATAGTCAGGAAGAGTAAAACCAGTTGTCAGATGAACAGTTTTGGTGTCTTGTTTGGGAAACTTTCCACTCTAAAGGATCAGTAGATCTGTGTGAATCTGGGAAGGAGGGACTAAGGGAACCTCAGTGAGCACAGAACAATAGTGGGTCAGTGGATTTGGGCAGTTTGTTCTAATGAGTATCACATTAGGACACACTTCCTGCCCCCAAAGAACAGGATTAAATATCCTGAGCTCAAGTTGCAGGAATGGTTGGTCTTTCCCTTCCCTCCAGACAAAGGATTGGGTCAGATCCACAGGGTGGAGAGAAGGACATACAAGCCTTTTAAATCTCTGCTTGTCTTTGAAGCAGACATCTCAGGACTCATTTCTTCCTTTCATCAAAAAATACATGAACCATGAACACACAGATTGGAGAAGATGGAAGAAAACAGGTGAGAATCTATGAAACTGCTTCTCTTCCCGTTGAAGTGTTTAAGAATATAACCCAGTGAATTCTTGTACCATCATATTCTTGGAGTGGGGCAACTTAATGTTTGGTTTCCAAAGCACTGTATATTGCTTTGGAATATATTCGACATAGCAATCCTGGAGCTTGGTTATATCTTTACAATCTCCCTTTTAAATATTGATTCTCCTGACATGCAGCTGCTGGAGCCGGTGTATGTGCGGCAATAACATGTCGGCTCCGCTGCCCGCCATCGTGCCCGCCGCCCGGAAGGCCACCGCCGCGGTGATCTTCCTTCATGGATTGGGAGACACAGAGCATGGATGGGCAGAAGCCTTCGCCGGAATCAGAAGCGCCCACATCAAATACATCTGCCCACATACGCCAGTTATGCCTGTAACATTAAATATGAACATGGCCATGCCATCATGGTTTTTGACATTATTGGGCTTTCGCCAGATTCACTGGAGGATGAAACTGGAATTAAACAGGCAGCAGAAAATGTAAAAGCTTTGATAGATCGAGAGGTGAAGAACGGCATTCCTTCTAACAGAATTATTTTGGGAGGATTTTCTCAGGGAGGAGCTTTATCTCTGTACATGGCTCTGACCACACAGCAGAAGCTGGCCGGGGTCACCGCTCTCAGCTGCTGGCTGCCACTGCAGGCTTCGTTTCCACAGTGCCACGGGGACCTGGATCCTCTAGTTCCCCTGATGTTCGGTTCTCTCACTGCTGAGAAGCTGAAAACATTGGTGAATCCAGCCAATGTGACCTTCAGAACCTACGCAGGCATGATGCACAGTTCATGTCAACAGGAAATGATGGACATCAAGCAGATCATTGATAAGCTCCTACCTCCCGTTGACTGACGCCGCCAAGAGGCCTTGTGTAGAAGTGCACATCAGCATCGTCCAGTGCAGCACATACTTCTTCCTGTGCTCGACCTCGAAACCTCTGTTTGCAGTGTTAAAACGTTTTGCAAATACACACCAATGATACAGACTAAATAAATCTCATGGGAAATGTATGATGTTTGACATTTCTCTATATGTATTTGTATGATATGATCCAGGATACACTAGTATTAAAATAGGTGAAGCAGCCAGCTTCTTTCTCCCAAATGTAATTCAGCAAAATCATAAAATACTGCAACCAGACTTTTTTTTTACTACATCACTTGAAAATTACTAGTATGCTTAATGAAAACTTGTTCAGGTGTAAATGAGCAGTTAAGACATAAAGGGTTTATATGTGCTGTGACTCAAGACTATGGACGTATCCCCAAATTACATAGTCACCATGCAGTATCCATATTTTTATATATGTGTTCATATATACTTAATGATCATAATACATATTAAGAATGAGGTGTTATTACATTATTCCTTATAAGAGGAATATTGCTCTCTTGAATTAATGGCCCTTTTATTTGGGGGACCAGGTTTTTCTTTGCTGAATATAATTTCTATTCTATTTAATATTTTTTCTTTCTAGAAATATGTTCTTTCTTCTTTTTATCCTTCATAACAGACCAAATATTGCCTCCTTTCCATAGACACCCGCAGTCAATATATGCTGTAGTTTGACATTTTGAATCACAGATGTGATGGAATAAAAATGTATTGATACTTATAGAAAGAAACCTGACATCCCTTCAGAGTTTGTACACTACTTGCTAAACTGGAGTTTAGTACACATTTTGGACCTGCGGAGTTACTAGAATCTTCAGGTCAGGTAATGAAAATAATTCTGTGGTTGTATTTTCCTGTAATTAACTGAAAGAATAGTTAGTTCATATTCTAGTATGTTCTGGGATATTTAAAACTGATCTTAAAAACTGTAATCTCTAAGATGATTTACTCTAAGGTGATTCTCCTCATAGTATAGAATTTACTTATTTTGCACATATGTTTGAAACCAACTGCTGTAGGAAATGAACAATCCTTTCAAAAATTTTGCTTTACTCTTCTCTGCCAACAGACTCATTTAAAATTTTCACTGTAGTCAAATGATCTTTTTAAGTTAGCTTTTGTGCAAATGTAAAAATAGCAATTATTTGATTTTAAGTCATCAGATTTTTCAAATTATCGGTTAAAATTACTTGAAAATAAATTTATGGGTAACAAGTTAGTCAGAACTCAATACATGTGGTGTAGTTACCACACAGTTTAATACATAGCAAAAATGTACACTTGATATTTCTGAACTGGTGTTCATTTTTCTGCTGTATTCCAGCTGACTAGGACAGTGTTAGGATGGCACCTTCATAAAAGGGTGCTATTTGATGATGGAAATGACTTGGTATGGACTATATAGAGCAAGTGAATAATAAGGCCATATGTTTATGCCTGGATTCACAGTTTTTAAACAATCACTTACTAAGTCATTTTGCTTTACCTTGAAGAATATAAACTCTCGTTTCACTGACACAAATCGGCAAGAGCTAACTTATGGCAAGAAATACTCCATTGAAATGCTGTGCTGTAACGTGGGGAAATGTGAATCTTTTTCACGGTTTCTATCAATGTGAAATAAAATTGAATTCTGAAAAAAAAAATATTGATTCTCCCTGCCTTTAATGTCACTTCAACCATCAAGAAAACGAGTTAATTCTCTGAGACTATTTAATACACCCCACTGATGACTAGTCAATCATGATGAAGAATATGCTACATTGGGAAACTGGTAGAGACCAAGAGTGTCAAAGCTTTTGCTCTATCAGATGACTAAGTAAGTCTCCTTTCATAATGAACTCCTGGAGTTGAGATGGTAACTCCCTAGTCTGGGCATCTGTTAGCCCATGGGGAAAATGGGCTAAAATATACAGAGCAATGAGCACAGTCCCTAATATACAACAGGTGCCCCATAAATGTTTCCTGGTCAACTATAATAGTTGGCATTTATTAAGAACTAACTATGTGCCAGACCCTGTGTTCATTTTATATGTAGTATTTCTCAATAGGTACTAATAGCCCATTTTCTAAATGAGTTAAGTAAGGCTCAGCAATTCACTTTATTTAAAGAAGGTTAAAATGTTAGCTAGGGATGTAGCTAGCATTTGAACCCAGCTTGTCTGATTTTAAATCTCATGCCTTTTCCATTACTCCACATTGTTTCACTAAACCATTATGATACATTTGAAGGAGCTAGACAGAAAGTGAAAAGTGAGTCATATTAAAAACCTAAGAATGCTACACTAAAAACATCCTTTCATGCCTCAATAGATTAAAGACGAGAAGGGCAAACAACGTGAAATAAAACAATAATCCCCAATGAAAGAGAACAAAATGGTGCTGCTAAATGTCTTAAAATAGATATGTTAATTAGATGTCTGATTTTTTCCTTTTTATAGAGGGCCTTTGGGAACAACAGCTTCTCTGGTGGCTCAGATGGTGAAGAATCTGCCTGCAATGGGGGAGACCTGGGTTCAATCTCTGGGCTGGAAAGATCCCCAGGAGAAGGGAATGGCAACCCACTCCAGTATTCTTGCCTGGAGAATCCCATGGATATAGGAGCCTTGTGGGCTACAGTCCACAGGGTCGCAAAGAGTCAGACACAACTGAGCGACTAACGCTTTAGGAACAAAGTAATTAGTTCTTTCCACCTCCCTCTCCACCTCAAAAAAATGGACATTAGTTCTCTCTGTACATTCCATTTGATCACACGGTCACAATTCAAGAATGTACTGAGACAAATAATAGGCAGTTTTACTCCTGAAAACCCCTCAACAGGAGAAAGGCAGTCAGATGGCCTGGTCACCAACCTGTTCAGCATTAAGAGCTGAGTCTTAGATTGTGTGTGCTGTAATACTAGGCTGGGGGTGGGGAGGTGGTCTTACCTGGATTTAATGATATCTCTACCACATGAACCTCTTAAATTGTTCATGTAACATTTTAATGAACTGTTCACTTAGTCTTTGGGCTGGATAACAGGGAAAGAATATGGAGATAGATAAAGAGAAATGAAATATACCATGAATGCTTAACCAAAGCACAGAATGGGAAGGATTTTAGTACTAGTAGAAAAAAAGCCAGACGTCTTGGACTCAGAAATGATGAAAAATCTTAAAGAACTTCGTTAGTATACCCCACTTAAAGAACTTCAGGCACTTCAGTGCCAAATTCCATTAGCATCTGTATATAAATAAAAAGAGCTGCAGATGCTGTCCAAGGTCCCTTTTTACCCTGCCAATATTAATACCAGGTGTTTGGACCATCTACTTAAACTCCTTATTAATAGGATTTGACCACCAATAGCTTTTCCTGACAGTTGACTGTAAGCTAGAACTTCAATAGTATGGTTTAGAATTACTTTAGAAATAAGTGCTTTTGCGATTAAACTCTGCTCTCAATTAGCACAGAACTGGCATTGGCTTTTTAACTTCTAAGAGACATTATTATTTATGCTTGTTGCCTGTTTTAAATGGACACAATTTTAAATAAAAGATTTTAAACAGAACCCCTAATAAAGCCTAAATCTAATCATTTCCACAATTCCAGTTTTATTTAGATTTTATGTGCTTGCATGTAGACACACTTAACACATATGTGTATATATATTATATAAGAGTTTGACAAATGACTTGTTAATGAAAATTTATTAACTACATAACCTTTGAGTACCAGAGAAACTTCAATATGTACAAATCACCATGAAGTTCCCAGTTCCTAAACTTTGGTTATATGAATATGTCTCAAGCACCAAGGAACAAACAATAATCCTAATTCAAAAAAAGAAAAAGAAAAAAAAAAATCCCAAGAAACGAGGTCCTTCAAGTCTCTTGAATCTGTTTGTTTTTTAAACACCATTCGGGAAACTCTTTTATTCTTATATTTTCCTTTCATTTGGGTCAATTTCCAAAAACAGTTTCAATAAAAATTGATCAGGGGAAAAGGGACAGACAAATTACCATTATAAATAAAGGTGATATCTCAAAATAATTTTTTGGCAAGAATTCTTAAATATAAAACTCTTAACCTAGGAGATCTGTATTATGTAAGAAACCCAACTCTTATTTCAAAAATCAAAAAAACTCCAACACCACAATCATAACAAGAGTAGGAGGTGAGAGGCTCACAAGGAGATCTATAGTAAACTCAGTTAAACAGCTCCTAGGATTTCACCACCTTCCTTGGCATCTGCTAGTTGCAGAGGTGATTTGTATAATATTTAGGCATCAAAAAAGACACCTGACAGGCTAAGCACAAACTCAGATGAACTTTCACAAAAAGTCTGATGGGCAAAAGAAAGAAAAATCAAAGGATCAAGGCTGAAATAGAAAAAAAAAAAAAAGGGAAACAAAATATGTCTGAGTCTATGTAAGTCAGGATGGGGGAGGTGTAGATGTACCAACTGACAGTTGCATGTGCGGAAGGGACTGCATCCTTGCCTACAAATGTGGATTATATACACATGTATATTATGTCAGTTCATATGTTACACCTTCTTGTTACAGAAGTGGAAGGAGCTTCTAGTCACTTGGCTCCTCAGGCCCCAGTCCTTTGTCCTGGCTGGTTGGTGGTCTGTGTACAAGACTCAACTGCATGGTATATGAATGGATAAAGCTTGATGTCTGGTCCAGGGGTGGAGCAGTTTCTGCATTCTTCACTGTAATATCGTAGCAGCAGCTTATATACTTCTCCTGAAGAGCAGAAAGCCAGACCAGTTTGCACATTAAGATATGTAGATAGCTAAATCTACTACAGAACACCCCAGTTCTATCCTAAATAAGATATGCTCAAATTTGGCTTTTGAAAATAGAGCATGAGTTCCATAAGCCTGGAAGGCTTTCCTGATATAAAGTTAAAAAAATTTTAAATACCTTAAAGAAACTACTTATTAGCTCACAATTACAGCAGGCTATACATGGTACATCATCCATGCATCCTTTTGGGAGTTCATGGCAACTCTAATTTTACATTTAGCTCCCATGATAGGAAGGCCTTTCAGGTCCAGCTGAAACACAGTAGATGGAACATGTGCTGGTCTGTCTGATAAATATGACTCAGAGTAAGGCCTCTTAGGTTTTAACTTACCTTTCAATACCATCCCCCTTGTTCAGTTTTCCATACACACAAAAGTAAAAATGGACACTAACTCCAACTTCTTGGCCTTAATTTAATAAGTTGACATACTCATTGAATACTGAGGATGAAATTTTGCCAGAAAAAAAAGGTCTGCAAGTGTTGTCCCTCTGAGAACTTGTCCCCCACCCCACTGAAGTCACACTGCTATTCTTTCTTATCCACTATGATCTATCCAGAGTTAGCTAGTGCTCCTCTTGGATGGTAGACAATCCATCTAGACACCAACCATCCCCGACTTACCAACAGTCAGTTTCCTTTCAGTAAGGAATGTATGCATGCTGTAAATGTCTCTCATCAATTCTGAGTCCCCAAAGGTGAAATAAACCACGTCTCGCTCAGCTACAGCAGCTGCCAGTATCTGTATTAAGGCTGCAGCACAGAGGAAAAACACAGCTATATTATGACACTTCCCATCAGGATACCTTTAATTCTTTCAGCCAGCTAAATTATAGCTGGTATGCCATAGCTATATCCTGGATTAAAGATTTATAAACCTAATATACACGTTATTAGAAATGGCAAATAGAGGATGAATATAAATCAGCTGGTTGTGTGACTTTCCAGACATGCTACTGAGAATCTCATTAAGCCACAGAATTCCCACATAAGCACCTTTGTGGGAAAACAAATAGAGGAAGGTGCATCTGAAGTAGCACACTTAAGGCAGTCAAGTGGTTTTTTCCCCACTTATATTAATCTGGAACTAAAATTTTTGTGTTTGCTTGCTTGATTTATCTTACTACATAGTCACTGTTTTTTTGTATCAAAGGTCTGTGATTTTCCCCGACCAGTGTACTTGGGAAGTTCTACTGCTCTCGTGAACTCTACAGCAAGCAGGCATTCTTAAAATGAGTTCCAGAAGACACCCCCGTCCCTCCCGCACTCCCACCTCCACCCAATCACTGGAGCATGGGGTGAATGTTACTGATAACACTGGACATTAACTCCGGTGTACTAGCATAGGAAAATCATGGAGAACCCCTGTCCCCAGGAATCAGAGGTACAAATCACTGAGCCTGGAGTATATTTCCAAAAATTAAATTCCTTTATAATCTTAATCTCAATAGACAAAATTTATTTTAAATATCAAAAATGAACATAGGTACAATAAATGCCCTGTTGCTAGTAACATACCTTTTCCTTCATAAAAGGGGAGGTGGGAATCAAATTAAAACACTATGGAGGATAAATATAATTTTGATTTTTGAGAGCATGTTAATATTCTACATCTTCAAAACATAAAACATAAGAATGGGAGTGGGGAGGAGCTTATAACTGAAAGCAAACGAAAACAAATAAGCCTAATTTTATTTCAAAAGAAAAGCACTACAGGGAAAGGAAAAAGGAAAGAATGAAAGTAAGAACTAATCCAAGTAACTTATGAGCACAATATTTGACTAATATGCCCTCAGTCTTGGACATGGGGGAAAGAACTGCAAACAAATTCCAGACTTTCTTTATTAGATATGCTTAGCATAGCAGTATAGGTGGAACAATTCTGAGACTATTAATAAAATATATTTCAGGATTGAATAAATAAGTTGATTTGTTGATGCTGCTGGGACTTATAGTTCTCAGAATGGAAGAGGGGACATACAAACATGGAATGGGAAAGACAAAAAAGTAACTCTGTGGTTATCAATTGAAATGAAAGGCACTGCTATGTACTCATGACTTTTGAATATGTACATCTGTGTGTGTGTATGCGTTCTTCCTAGTTTTGTCTGCTGAAAGGGCCAAAAAGAAGACATCCCAGTAGCAGTTAGTACATCTTGTGCCCAGATAGTGGTCAAATACCATTCCCCCTAAAAGGAGCTGGATTTCTCAAGGAATACTTAATTCCATGGTTGGGACAGGATAGGTACAAGATAAACCCAAAATGTTTTATTATACCAGGAAATGAAGTACTCCAAAACAGATGGGGAAAAATTGATGAGTGCTTGTCATAAGGATATAGAAGCCAGGTTGAAGGAGCATCTACTAGCCAAATCTGGGCGAGGGAAGCACCAAAATATTATGTATAGTAGTAAGTTACAAATCATTGAAAAAATATAAATTCCTGAGTCCACAATGATAATACATAATAAATGGAGAAGAATGTGGGCTCTTGCTCACATGAGAAAGCTAAAGACTAACTGGTAAGTCTAGAAGCAGTGTTAGAACAAGATAACCCTTTTTTTGCATTCATCATGGTAAAGACTGGATCAGGCAAAGATCAATATAGGATGCTAAACCTAAGGGAAATTTTGTCTCAAAGCATCTTCCCACAGACTACTTATTAACTACTAGGGAGGAAAAAAATATCTCTACAGTGGAAAAATCAGATAACACCATGACTAGGTGACCAAAATTAACATCACCAGTGGGGTCCGATGACTACCAAGTGCCTCTAGATACTATCACCTGTGCACTACTCTGATCAAGAATGCATAACCTCACCTAATTATGAGGAAAGAACAGATAAAGGCAACGAATGTTGTATTCTTCAAACATGTATTATTTTCATCATAGGGGACTGGAATGCAAAAGTAGGAAGTCAAGAGATACCTGGAGTAACAGGCAAGTTTGGCCTTGGAGTACAAAATGAAGCAGGGCAAAGGCTAACAGAGTTCTGCCAAGAGAACGCACTGCTGATCTCAAACACTCTCTTCCAACAACACAAGAGATGACTCTACACATGGACATCACCAGATGGTCAATACTGAAATCAGACTGATTATATTCTTTTCTTTGCAGCCGAAGATGGAGAAGCTCTATACAGTCAGCAAAAACAAGACCAGCAGCTGACTGTGGTTCAGATGATGAACTCCTTATTGTCAAATTCAGACTTAAATTGAAGAAAGTAGGGAAAACCACTAGACCATTCAGGTATGACCTAAATCAAATCCCTTACGATTATACAGTGGAAGTGACAAATAGATTCAAAGTATTAGATCTGACAGATAGAGTGCCTGAAGAACTATGGATGGAGATTTGTAACATTGTACAGGAGGTGGTGATCAAAACCATCCCCAAGAAGAAGAAATGCAAAAAGGCAAAATGGTTGTCTGAGAAGGCCTGACAAATAGCTGAGAAGAGAAGCAAAAGGCAAAGGAGAAAAGGAAAGATA
Organism: Giraffa tippelskirchi; assembly: GCF_054371585.1. NCBI lineage: Eukaryota > Metazoa > Chordata > Mammalia > Artiodactyla > Giraffidae > Giraffa > Giraffa tippelskirchi. The sequence goes on along the minus strand of NC_137276.1, from coordinate 49,416,247 downwards.
TATGCATCTGCATGCATAGCTCCAAAGAATAGCAAGGAGAGATAAGAAAACCCTCCTAAGTGATCAATGCAAAGAAATAGAGGAAAACAATAGAATGGGAGAAACCAGAGATCTCTCCAAGAAAATTAGAGATACCAAGGAAACATTTCAAGCAAAGATGGGCACAATGAAGGACAGAAATGGTATGGACCTAAGCATAGGTTATTAAGAAGAGGTGGCAAGAGTACACAGAAGAACTATACAAAAATGATCTTCATGACCCAGATGACCAGGATGATGTGATCACTCACCTAGACCCAGACATCCAGGAGTTCAAAGTCAAGTGGGCTTTAGGAAGCATCACTACAAACAAAGCTAGTGGAGGTGATGGAATTCCAGCTGAGCTGGAATTTCAAATCCTAAAAGATGGTGCTATGAAAGTGCTGCACTCAATATGCCAGCCAATCTGGAGAACTTAGCAGTGGCCACAGGACTGGAAAAGGTCAGTTTTCATTCCAATCCCAAAGAAAGGCAATGACAAAGAATGCTTAAACTACTGCACAATTGTCTCATCTCACACATTAGCATGGTAATACTCAAAATTCTCCAAGCTAGCCTTCAACAGTATGTGAACCAAGAACTTCCAGATGTTCAAGCTGGATTTAGAAAAGGCAGAGGAACCAGAGATCAAGTTGCCAACATCTGCTGGATCATAGAAAAAGCAAGAGAGTTCCAGAAAAGCATCTACTTCTTCTTCATTGACTATGCTAAAGCCTTTGTGTGGATCACAACAAATTGTGGAAAATTTTTAAAGAGATGGGACTATCAGACCACCTTACCTACCTCCTGAGAAATCTGTATGCAGGTAAAGAAGCAACAATTAGAACCAGACATGGAACAACAGACTAGTGCCAAATCGGGAAAGGAGTATATGAAGGCTGTATATTGTCACCCTGCTTATTTAACTTATATGCAGAGTACATCATGAGAAATGCCAGACTGGAAGAAGCACGAGCTGGAATCAAGATTGCTGGGAGAAATATCAATAACCTCAGATATGCAGATGACAGCACCCTTATGGCAGAAAGCGAAGAAGAATTAAAGAGCCTCTTGATGCAAGTGAAAGAGGAGAGTGAAAAAGCTGGCTTAAAACATTCAAAAAACAAAGACCATGGCATCCAGTCCCATCACTTCATGGCAGATGGATGGGAAAACAATGGAAACAGTGAAAGACTATTTTCTTGGGCTCTAAAATCACTGCAGCCATGAAATTAAAAGACACTTCCTCCTTGGAAGAAAAGCTATGACAAAGCTAGACAGCATATTAAAAAGCAGAGACATTACTTTACTGACAAAGGTCCATCTAGTCATAGCTTTGGTTTCTCCAGTAGTCATGTATGGATGTGAGAGTTGGATCATAAAGAAAGCTCAATGCCAAAGAATTGATGGTTTTGAACTGTGGTGTTGAGAAGACTCTTGAGAGTCCCTTGGACAGCAAGGAGATCAAACCAAACTAACAACTTTTAACAACTGAACTAGTATATTTGATATGGCTGAGTATCCCCAGATTTGAGAAAGAATCAAAGATGTTATAATACATACAAGATTCTGAATACAAAAGTATTTCCTAATTTCCAAACTAATATTCATTGAGTATCCACAACGTGTGAGGCACCACGACTAGGCCTTATTAATCTTGGAGGAATTCATCCCAAAATACAGATACATTTTAACTAAAACTGCTCAACCAACTTATGCAAACATTAAAGCTTCAGTACATTCAATTTTAAAAGGTCCCTAATTAACCTAAACCACAAAACCAATGTGTTGTAATCTTCTTCTAACAAGAGGTATTTCCTATCTTTTGGTTTGAATGAAATTTATCTATATTTCCTATTAAGAGGAGAGACAGACCCAAAGAAAAGTCCTTCTAGTCTTGTTTTCCCCTTCAGTTCAGTTCAGTTCAGTCTCTCAGTCCTGTCCAACTCTTTGCAACCCCATGAACCACAGCACGCCAGGCCTCCCTGTCCATCACCAACTGCCGGGGTCCACCCATGTCCATTGAGTCAGTGATGCCATCCAACCATCTCATCCTCTGTCATCCCCTTCTCCTCCTGCCCCCAATCCTTCCCAGCATCAGAGTCTTTTCCAATGAGTCAACTCTTCGCATGAGGTGGCCAAAGTATTGGAGCTTCAGCTTCAACATCAGTCCTTCCAATGAACACCCAGGACTGATCTCCTTTAGGATGGACTGGTTGGATCTCCTTGCAGTCCAAGGGACTCTCAAGAGTCTTCTCCAACACCACAGTTCAAAAGCATCAATTCTGCGGCACTCAGCTTTCTTTATACTCCAACTCTCACATCCATTCATGACCACTGGAAAAACCATAGCCTTGACTAGATGGACCTTTGTGGATAAAGCAATGTCTCTGTTTTTTAATATGCTGTCTAGGTTGGTCATAACTTTCCTGCCAAGGAGTAAGCGTCTTTTAATTACATGGCTGCAATCACCATCTGCAGTGATTTTGGAGCCCAGAAAAATAAAGTCAGCCACTGTTTCTGCATCTATTTCCCATGAAGTGATGGGACCAGATGCCATGATCTTAGTTTTCTGAATGTTGAGCTTTAAGCCAACTTTTCCACTCTCCTCTTTCACTTTCATCAAGAGTCTCTTTAGTTCTTCTTCGCTTTCTGCCGTAAGAGTGGTGTCATCTGCATATCTAAGGTTATTGATATTTCTCCCGGCAATCTTGATTCCAGCTTGTGCTTCCTCCAGCCCAGCATTTCTCATGATGTACTCTGCATATAAGTTAAATAAGCGGGGTGACAATATACAGCCTTGATGTACTCCTTTTCCTATTTGGAACCAGTCTGTTGTTCCATGTCCAGGTCTAACTGTTGCTTCCTGAACTGCATACAGGTTTCTTAAGAGGCAGGTCAGGTGGTCTGGTATTCCCTTCTCTTTAAGAATTTTCCACAGTTTATTGTGATCCACACAGTCAACGGCTTTGGCATAGTCAATAAAGCAGAAATAGATGTTTTTCTGGAACTCTCTTGCTTTTTCGATGATCCAGCGGATGTTGGCAATTTGACTGCTGGTTCCTCTGCCTTTTCTAAAACCAGCTTGAACATCTAGAAGTTCACGGTTCACATATTGCTGAAGCCTGGCTTGGACAATTCTAAGCATTACTTTACTAGCGTGTGAGATGAGTGCAACTGTGTGGTAGTTTGAGCATTCTTTGGCATTACCTTTCTTTGGGATTGGAATGAAAACTGACCTTTTCCAGTCCTGTGGCCACTGCTGAGTTCTCCAAATTTGCTGGCATATTGAGTGCAGCACTTTCACAGCATCATCTTTTAGGATTTGAAATAGCTCAACTGGAATTCCATCACCTCTACTAGCTTTGTTTGTAGTGATGCTTTTTAAGGCCCACTTGACTTCACATTCCAGGATGTCTGGCTCTAGGTGAGTGATCACACCATTGTGATTATCGGGTTTGTGAAGATCTTTTTTGTACAGTTCTTCTGTGTATTCTTGTCACCTCTTCTTACAGAAATACTAGATCACATACAGATATACTAGATCACTGGTCATTTGTCATTTATGAAAATAAAATATTAATAAGAACATTTAAAATGTATCTCCCTATAGAGTTTATTTTTAAAATACTTCACAGGCCATTCTGTCCCTATGGATAGGCTCACAGAGTTAAGTTTGGCAGATCTACCAAAAAGAGGCTGACTCCTAATAAGAGAACCAATTCACATTACATTCTTTATTTCCCATCTGTTTTTGTTTGAGTCACATGATAACAAAAGCATGTGGCAGACAAGCTGGGACTGGGGACTGAAGACCTGAGCTCAGGCCTCGCCTTTCTGCTAGCTATCTAAGCTCTAGGACTTGGGCCAAGTCACTTAACTCTCTTGCCTGCATTTTCCCCATCTCTGCAAAGAGGAAGTCAAATCAGATCATACCTAAAGACTCTTTCAGAGTATGGAATTCCACAACCTCTATTACAGTTTTTCTTCTTGCATTGGATACTAGACTATAAATACACAGAGGCAATTTTCAGAAATATAACAATCTTGACCTTAAATCCATCAGTAATCACCAACAAAAGATCATTTTAAACAAAACTGTCTTCAGACCTCACTATATCCCCAAGGTATCTGCACATCTAGACAATTACGTCTCACGATTTAAGTGAACTCTCCTGCATCACAAGTTAGATAAGAATAAATCACAGATCTAATAGGATGTGTGGACTGATTCCAAGAATGATACAAAAGCATCAAATTCCAAATTCAAGCACAACTAGGTGCCAAAATAATCACTTAAATTAACCTGCAGGGAGTTGGGTTTTAATTTTCTTTTTGGCATCAATTTTAAGCAATAAAATTTTCAAGTAAGTATGAATAATCAAAAAAGGCTTCCCTGGTAGTTCAGACAGTAAAGAATCCACCTGCAATGCAGGAGACCGAGGTTTGATCCTTGGGTCAGGAAGATGCCCTGGAGAAGGGAATGGCAACTCACTCCAGTTTTCTTGCCTGGAGAGTTCCATGGACAGAGGACCCTGGCGGGTTGCATTCCATGGGGTCGCAAAGAGTCGGACACGACTGAGTGACTCACACACACTACACTAATATCAAAAAACAAGTCATAGCGTCATCTTATAGCAAATGAACCAAACAAAAAAATGAGTAAAATTATGGATACCTACACACAGTTATGGTCTGAGGCTATCAACATATAACATTAGTAACAACTGCTAACACTGAGCTCTATACTGTAGCATGCTGAATGTTCTAGCAGCTTTTCAAGGATAAGCTCAATATTCACAAAGATTAACTCAATCCTTACAAAAACTGAATAAGTATTAGCATTATCTCCATTTTGAAAATCAGGAAATAAGGGCATCAGAAGATTAAATAACCTGTCTAAGGTCACAAAGCCAGAAAGTGGTGAAGCTGAAATCTGAACTGGGTGGCCTGACGCAAGACTCTCCCTCACCCACTATGTTGTAAAGCTGCCAGGCCACGCCATCCTGCTATGCTCCAAGCCAACTTACCATATGTCTGTTAGAAGAATTTCCTCAACTTGTATATTTACATTATTTAAATACATACTAGCAGGAAGCTAAAATAGTATAGATTTGAAAGTGTTACTCATGTCCTTCTAATGAAACCCAAGTTGTTTTGTGAGCTCATGTCTTGATTACTATGAAAGCTCAAACACGTTTACCAGCCCTGGAGCATTTTGCCCACTCTTCTAGGCTAACTCTTATTTTCTAATTGATCTTGCACTCTGGCTACTGTTTTTATTTTATATATATATGTATCTAATAAAGTATTATTGTTTATTTTCGGCTGTGCTGGGTCTTTGTTGCTGCATGCGGGCTTTCTCTGGTTGTGGCAAGCAGGGGTTATAGTCGTGGCCCGCAGGTTTCTCATTGAGGTGGCTTTTCTTGTTGCAGAGCACGGGCTCTAGAGTGCCTGGACTTCAGCAGCTGTGGCTCGCAGGGTCTAGAGCACAGGCTCGGTAGTTATGGTGCATAGGCTTAGTTGCCCTGTGGCACGTGGGATCTTACTGGACCAGGGATTGAACTTGTGTCCCCTACATTGCAAGGTGGATTCTTAACCACTGGACCACCAGGGAAGCCCTGCCTACTGTTTTTAATCTTGGTACCATGTGACCCTACCAACCACCCCCAATCCTCCAGTGGATATTATGAAAGCCTCAATCTTTGGTGCCTTAAATGTACTCACATCAAGAATTCAGCCACCATCTCCAGAATGGCAATTTCTAAATCTAAATCTAGATACAGAGTTTGTGGCCAATAAAGATTAAACTGTAAAAGCACAGACACTGAACTCTTGGGCATCAATCCTGGTTTGAACTCTAGTCCTGCCACTTGCTATCCTTGTGACCTGAGGCTATTTACCTCATTGCCTCAGTTATGTCACAAAGACAAAAATACCTCATACCTAGTAGGCTGTTTGGAAAAGGCAATGGCACCCCACTCCAGTCTTCTTGCCTAGAAAATCCCATGGATGGAGGAGCCTGGTAGGCTGCAGTCCATGGGGTCGCGATGAATCGGACACGACTGAGCAACTTCACTTTCACTTTTCACTTTCATGCATTGGAGAAGGAAATGGCAACCCACTCCAGTGTTCTTGTCTGGAGAATCCCAGGGACGGGGGAGCCTGGTGGGCTGCCGTCTATGGGGTCGCACAGAGTTGGACACGACTGAAGCGACTTAGCAGCAGCAGCAGCAGGAAAGGGAGCTAAGACATCCAAGGAAAGCACTGAGTACAACACAGAATGCTTTCAACATGTTGTCTAAGAACAACCACAACCACAATATACTGGTTTTTGAGGAAAATAGGCCAGATATGAATGCTGGTTCTGGTTGTGTTTCTTTGGGCAGTTTTATTAGCCTCTGCATAAAACCTTGGTTTCCTTATCTTAAAAATCAGGCCACAGATTGAAGGGTAACTATGCAACACTAAAGGAGAGAATGTAGTATTTCTTAAACCTGGCTGATTATCAGCAACTCCCAGAGAGTTAAAAAAAAAAAGTTCCCAGAGCCATTTTCCAACTCCATTAACTCAGTGGCATCTCTGAAGTCCGATAATAACCATTCCACTCTCTCCAGACAACTTGAATGCAACTTGAAAGATATATGTACCCCTACATTCATGCAGCATTATTTACAATAGCAAGATATGGAAGCAACCTAAGTGCCCATCAATAGATGAATGGATAAAGATGTGGTATATATATACAATGAACTACGACTTGGCCATAAAAAAACAATGAAATCTTGCCCTATGCAACAACATGAATGGACCTAGAGTATATTATCCTAAGTGAAATAAACAAGACAAAGACAAATACTGTATGATTTCACTAATGGGTTGAATCTAAAAACAAAACATATGAACAAACATAATCAAACAGTAACAAATACAGAGAACAACAGGTGGTTGCCAGAAGTGAGGTGGGAGGGAGTCATGGGTATGAATGTAGTGGGAATACAGTCAGTGATTATGTAAGGTCTTTGCATGGTGACAGAAGACAACCAGCCTTACCATGGAGCTCATTCTGAAATATACAGAAACACAGAATCACTGTTGTGTACCAAGAACTAACAGTGTTGTAGGTCAATCATACTTTAAAAACAAATAAATGCATAGGAAAATATGATCAGATTTCTGGCTACCAAAGGTAGGAGGTGGGGGGAGAGAGAATTAAATGAAGGTAGCCAAAAGGTACAGACTTCCAGTTACAAGATAAATAAGTACTAGGAATGTAATGTACAACATGATAAAGATAATTAACACTACTGTACATTATAAATGAAAGTTGCAAGGGAGTATAAATCCTGAGAATTCTCATCACAAGGAAAAAAATTTTTTCTACTTCTTTAATGTTGTATCTATATAAGATGATAGATATTCACTAAATCTACTTGATATTCATTTCATGATGTAAGTCAAATCATTATATAGGACATCTTAAACTTGTATAGTTCTGTATGTCAATTATTTTTGAATAAAACTGGAAAAAAAAATACATGCTCACAACAGAAATTGTTGATAATTGTGAAAATAAATTATACAATGAAAATCTTGGAATACTACCCTCAATAGTCACTAGAGCAAGCAAAGCTGCAGTCTGAGAGAAAGGCTTTTTTATACCATAAAGAAAAGAAACAAAATGAACCCATTTATAAAGCTTCCCAAATTGTCCATCACAAATGACCAAGGCTCGTGGCAGACCTGGCTTCTGGATTGATGATGTGAATCTACTCATTTATTTTACTTAAGAGAAAAACAGAAAAAAGTGTCTGTCATAAGATCAATAAGTCCAGAGTGAAAAACAGGTTTCCTCAAACAAATTCAGGATGATAAAGAATTTCATAAAATAAAAACCAGAAATTCTTTCTTCTATAGACATTCAAAACACTGAAACTAATAACATGGTTTTTATTTTTGAATATGAAGAAAATATCTGTGAAAGCCTTTAGAATAAGGAATAGAAGAAATTTTTTTTTAGCATGCCACAAAAATGTAAACACATAAAAATTAACCCCATATGACAACAGGCTGATCACAACTCAACAGGCTGAAATAAATGAAGAAACAGAGAAAAATACCTGTAACATATGTTATTCAGTTGCTAAGTTGGATGACAGATAATATTTCTTAGTATACAAAAAGTTATTACAAGCCAATGAAAACCAAATCTACTGACTAAAAGCTAAATGGGCAGATGACATGAACAAGCAATTTGCAAAACAAAAATGACCAATAAAATATATGAAAACTATTGAACCTCAGAGAAACTAAGAAGATTGACAAAACCCTACAGTAGTGTGATCACCTTTGCAAAGAAGACACTGTAAATTGATACTGCCTTTCAGAAGAACAGTTTGTGGTAAATATTAACATATGTTGTATCCCTATCCTTTGAGTCATTAATTTCATTTCTAGGAATTAACCCTAAGAAAATAATCATGTGTAACATATATAATTATATATTATAGTATTGCTTACATAAAATTAAAAAAACTATGAATGGAGAGTTGGTGAAATAAACACTAGCATATAGGTACATACAACAGAATAGCATGTAGCTATTAAAAATTGTGGACAGTTTTTGGTGTTGCAAGCCATCATGAGACTATAGGGTTTTCTAAAAAAGGAGGTCAGAGCATAGCATACATAGTGTGATTCCACTAACGTCAAACAATTACACAAACTGTTACAGAGGAATTCCCAATGAGAAGGATTTGAGAAGGATTTCATCTGTATCTAGTTTAGCTATCAAGGCCAGTTGGCTGTTTTAGATGTTTGCTTTGTTTTCTTGTTACTTTGACAACTGTAGTATAAACAAACAATCTGTCAGATTTTTGTCCTGGGTTCCTGGCAGGAGCTTCAAAACCTTTGCCATTTCCTGAGTCAAAGCTATGGTTTTTCCAGTAGTCATGTATGGATGTGAGAATTGGACTATAAAGAAAGTTGAGCGCCGAAGAATTCATGATTTTGAACTGTAGTGTTGAAGAAGACTCTTGAGAGTCCCTTGGACTGCAAGGAGATCCAACCAGTCCATCCTAAAGGAAATCAGACCTGAATGTTCACTGGAAGGACTGATGTTGAAGCTGAAACTCCAATACTTTGGCCACCTGATGCGAAGAACTGATGCACTAGAAAAGACACAATGCTGGGAAAGACTGAAGGTGAGAAGAGAAGGGGACGACAGAGGATGAGATGGTTGGATAGCATCATGACTCAAGGGACATGGGTTTGAGTAAACTCCGGGAGTTGGTGATGGACAGGGAGGCCTGGCGTGCTGCAGTCCATGGGGTGGCAAAGAGTTGGACACAACTGAGCAACTGAACTTAACTGAACTGAGTGATAGGGTATTTGTTATGCTAATGAAAGTGACTGCCAGTGGGCCTCTAGACTGCTTCAGGATTATACTTTCAGTCACTGAACTCTAGGGAGAGGGAGAACTGGAACATGGCCAGTGATAACCAATGGTGCCTATGTAATGAAGCCCCCATAAACACTCTGGACACCAAAGGTTGGTCGAGCTTCGTAACAAACACATTCATGTGCTGGGAAAGTGATATGCTTTGACACCACAGGGACGGGGCATGGAAGCTCTGTATTCCCTCCCCATCTCACCCTATGTATATCCTTTGTAATAAAATTGTAACAGCACCTTCCTGGGTTCTGTGAGTTATCCTAATAAATTATCAAACCTCAGAGGGCTTGTGGGAACCTCCCAACCAGTAGCTGGTTGATTAGAGGTGCAGGTGGCCCTGCACAGGACACCTTGACCCCAGACTTGCAGCTTGAGTCTGAAGTAGGGGTGGTCTAGTGGAGAATGTATGCCCTTACCCTGTAGGGTCTGCACTAACTCCAAGGCATGTCAGGACTGTACTGTAGCACCCTCAGCTTGTGTCAGACCAGTTGGGTTGACACAGAATAGTAGCCATCCTAAGTAATAATATAATACTATTTTCTATAACTGACACTCTTGAGAGGAAAAAAAATGTCATAATATGATAAATAACCAATAGCTCTGTTGATAGGTACAAACCTAAGTGCAAGAAATGTTTATCCTTCTTGAGTACCAAATGCCTCCTCATGCAGCTCTCCCAAGCTGTACTCCCACACATCATGCACCTCTATTAAAGCACTCATTTCTGTATGTTGCATTTCTCCATGCCTCTCTCATATGCTAGACCATGAATTCCAAAGCAGGGACCACATCTTATTCACCTTTGTATTCTCAGAACCTACCACAATGCCTAGAGAGTGGCAGACCTGCCATAAGTCTGGTGAATGAACGAGTCACTCAATAAAACAGCTCTGTCCATAAAACTCACTACTGTAAAAGAATGTGCTTGCATGGGTGGTTTGGTTTGAAACTTCACAGTCATTTTGGCCTCTTTATTCAACTAAATGCTGTGTCTGATAGATCAAAGAGATAAGTGACCTCTTCAGGGAATAAAAATACAGATTTAAAAATAAAAATACAGATTCCTGCATACGCAGTAAAAAAAAGGACTGTATCAAATATTCTTTTTCTTTTCTTTTAGATTTTTGTGGTCCCTTATTATGATAGACCAACAGAAATCTGGTTAGAAGGACTAACTCTATTCCTTAGTCAAAAAACTATTATCCTTCTTATAACAACTGACTCACTCACCTTTTAGTCTAGCATCGCCCCCAAAGGCACCACAGCCCCAGTTTCCTGTGGCCACTGCAGACAGGTTCTCTGAAGAAACTCCAGGACGAAGAAATCCACAGTAAGCCTGAAAGAAACGTCAAAGCAATGTAAGTGACTAGACACTAGCAGTGTTTCTGACTGATGTACTAGGACCAGTATCCATTATCAAGCTTAGGTTATCTCTCTCTCCTTTTTTTTCCAAGGGGCCAAAGGAGAGGGAAAAAAGAGAAAATCCTGGGATTACACAAGGAAGAGAGTAAGAAATGACCAGTTCTAATTACTGATTTGCTTTGATGCTGGGCACATCGAAGCCCTTAAGCCAGTACAGGTCTCAGTTGTCCCCCTTCCCCAATTCAAACAAATATAAATGAAAATATCAGAGATATTTCAAGAATTAATGGGATTCCAGTTATGAACTATGAGGGACTAATGGACAGAAAGGCATTTAAGACAGTGTTTTATTTGAAAACTTTTGATTACTATTTTTCATTACAGTAAAGAGTTATTACTATTAGGCTTCCTCAGCACTCTCTCTGAATTATTGGGACTAGATTAATAACTGTGGTTAGCTTTTAAATGTGCTTCTTGCCACTGAAACACTTAAGCGACTATATATAAAATGAATCCCTATATATAAAAGGGACTCCTATGCCTAGCTATAAGATAACCTTTAAAATTCCTTCCAGCTCCAAGACTCTAGTTTCACAGCTGTATTTTAAGCTAGATTATTTTATTTTAAAATTTGCCAGTTACCTGCAAAAAGTTCAGTATATCCTGAGGATGCTGGCTGTGTATTAATTAAATGAACAGCTCATTTTATATATGAGAAGATCACAGTTTAAGGTCCTAGAGTTTCTGATTTCCATTTCTTTGCTGTCAGGCTAGTTGGTCTTTCTGCCTCCTAAGGGTTCTTAGTTTCCTGAAACTATCAGACTATGTTAAGAAGTTTAATATAAGAGCAAAGCAAATATCCCCTGGGCTTTCTCAAGTACCAAGCAAAGCCTAAAATATAGCTTATGTATAATAGTAAATAAAATAAAAAGAACAATGTGTGACAGATGTTCCCAGAGAAAAACCAAGGATAAAGATGCTTCTATGAAACCCACACGTAATACTGTAAATTGCTCTCTGAAGTTGCTACAAAGGTATAAAAATTTATTTTACACACTGTCTGGATGGATTAACAAGGCTATTTCTTCCACCTCCTCCTAGGCTGTAAATCCTGGCAGATATTAATTATAAGTTGGTACCAGACCATTATTCAATGCTGTGGTACAGAGCTTACACTAGAACTCACAAATTACCTGTATAATCAGACGCATAGAGCTTTTGAAAATCTCTTTCAGGTCAAAACTATCAAAGAGCTCAATTTTTTTGAGCAGGTTCTTCTTGAAAGATACAGAGTCTCTGCCTTTACGCCAACAAAGGGAACAGACTTTATGTCAGAACAGACATAACTTGGCCACTTGCTTTCCTGTCAAATTCTCCAAACATGCCTAGATGAAGAGGAAGATTTCTTAGCCTCCTAGTTAATGTTTTCTGCTTTATGCCATTAGAATGATTTTAGTCTCTTCCAATACTACTATCTCTACATATCTGGGCTAAAATTTCTTTAATAAGCAAAAATAGCTTAGTAAAACTCAAGCAAAACAACAGAGAATTTGAAATATTTAGATTATCAGAAGCAAAATCTAACCAATTTTACTAAAAAAAAATCTATCTTGAAAAATGACCACTACAGAAACAAACGATAAAACTGAAGTTATCCTGCATTTGCTGTTTTGATCAGATAAAGTAAAACTTTAAAAAGGTAATCAGATAGAGATTAAATGATGTAAAATACTTATAAAATAGGTAAAAGAATAATGATTAAATACAAAGTTCCTTTTTATAGAGGTCTAATTGATTTATTATGTTAGTTTCAGATATACAGCAAAGTGATTCAGTATTTTTACAGATTATACTCCATTAAAAGTTATTACAAGATAATGGCTATAACTCCCTGTGTTGTCCAATATATTCTTGTTGCTTATCCATTTTATATAGTTTGTATCTCTTAATCCCATAACCCTAATGTGCCCCCCATCCCTTCCCACTCCCTTCTGTAACCACTAGTTTGTTTTATATCTGTGAGTCTGTTTCTGTTTTTGCATGTATATCATTTGCATTATTTTTAAGATTCCACATATAAGTGATGCTGTGCTGTGCTTAGTCGCTCAGTCATATCCGACTCTTTGCAACCCCATGAACTATAGCCAACAAGATTCTCCAGGTAAGAATACTGGAGTGGATTGCCACGCCCTCCTCCAGGGGTCTTTCCAACCCAGGGATCAAACCCAGGTCTCCTGCATTGCAGGTGGATTCTTTACCATCTGAGCCACCAGGGAAGCCCACATATAAGTGATATCATATAGTATTTGTCTTTCTTTTATTTCACCAAGCATAAATACTCTCTAGGCCCATCCACATTGCTGTAAAAGGTAGAATTTCATTCTTTTTAATGGCTGAATAATGTTTCATTGTATACACTATCCATTTGTCTGTTGATTGGCATGGCACTTGGGTTGCTTCCATATCTTGGCTGTTGTTACAAAATTCTTTTATTGTGTTTAAACCAACCACTTCCAAGGTCAGAAATCAGAGAGAATCAGCAAGCTCCGAGTCCCCTTCAGAGGGACAACCCTTGCTTCTCTCCATTCCCCAGTAAGGAGAGAGATCCCTCACATGTCAGAGACGAGGACGGGGCCACTAATCAGGATAATAACTGAGCTTCTTTGGTAAGAAACAAAGATCAGATAATGATAGAGACGGCAAAAGAATTGTCAAGTTCTTTCTTCATAGGGAAATGTGCTAGGAGTTCTCAAGAATTCCACACTGGCAGCAAATTTTTCCCCACATGAGCCAGAGCACTTGAGAAGATTAATCAGAGCAGTAAAAGAAACCTTGCTTATTAAACTCTCATTACAGCCTGACTTGACATTTACCATGACAGAGCTATTTATTTTTTACTAATAAACTACTTAAAAGTGGGTAAAAGAAGAAGCATTCAAACCTCAGTAAGTAGAAGATACCAATAAATACTCCTGGCTCAGAATGGGGCTTCCCTGATAGCTCAGTTGGTAAAGAATCTGCCTGAAATGCAGGAGACCCCGGTTCAATTCCTGGGTCTGGAAGATCCACTGGAGAAGGGATAGGTTACCCACTCCAGTATTCTTGGGCTTCCCTTGTGGTTCAGTTCATAAAGAATCCGCCTGCAATGAGGGAGACCTGGGTTCGATCCCTGGTTTGGGATGATCCCCTGGAGAAGGGAAATGCTACCCACTCCAGTATTTTGGTCTGGAGAATTCCATGGACTATATAGTCCATGGGGTCACAAAGAGTTGGACACGACTGAGTGAATGAATTTTGATGGGAAGGTAAGAAGAGAGGGAATTTTGGAGTCCTAAAGGTTGCCGAGGGTAGCCTTGAGAAGCAAGTGGCAGGAGGAAAATACTGGTATCTAGAATTAAAAACTAGAGCTCAGCTGGGAACTGGTAAAAAGAGACATGGGAAGGAAGCCAAGAAATTGAAAAAGGAAACAAAACAATTTTCAAAACCTACAGGCCCAGAACAGGGCCCAGGAAACAGATGGTATTCAGGTGAGTAGTCTGTGCAAACATCCCTCCAACAAACATGCACGAGCACACACAAACTGAAGAAGAACTCAGGCTGCAAAGTCAATTTTAGCTGGCCTAAGAGAAAATAATTAAATTATGTCTTTCATTATAATGTAAATACATTATACTGTTTTCTAGATTAATAATTTAATTATTGTCCTAAGGAGTTGTTTATATTAAATCAATATAACATATTTGTGTAACAAACTAATACATGGTTCATATTGATAATGATTTTATGTTTTAGAATACTGTGATTTCTTAAAAACAAATATAAAAAGTGCCTAAAGGGATGTCCCTGGTGGCCCAGTGACTAAGACTCCATGCTCCCAATGCAGAAGGCTTAGGTGTGATCCTTAGGGAACTTGACCCCACATTCTGCAACTGAGAGTTCACATGCCACAACTAAGACCCAGTTGTTTTCAGTCGCTCAGTGGTGTCCAACTCTGCAACCTCATGGACTGCAGCATGGTTTTTTTTTTTAAGTGCATTTAGAATCTTTTAAAGGACAGAAATGGTATGAACCTAAGAGAGGCAGAAGATATTAAGACGAGGTGGCAACAATACACAGAAGAACTAAAAATAGATCTTCACAACCCAGATAATCACGATGGTGGGATCACTCACCTAGAGCCAGATATCCTGGAATGTGAACTCAAATGGGCCTTAGGAAGCATCACTAGGAACAAAGCTAGTGGAGGTGATGGAATTTCAGTTGAGCTATTTCAAATCCTGAAAGATGATGCTGTGAAAGTGCTGCACTCAATATGCCAGCAAATTTGGAAAGGTCAGCAGTGGCCACAGGACTGGAAAAGGTCAGTTTTCATTCCAATCCCAAAGAAAGGCAATGCCAAAGAATGCTCAAACTACCACACAATTGCACTCATTTCACACACTTGCAAAGTAATGCTCAAAATTCTCCAAGCCAGGCTTTAGCAATACGTGAACCGTGAACTTCCAGATGTTCAAGATGGATTTAGAAAAGGCAGATGAACCAGAGATCAAATTGCCAACTTCCATTGGATCATCAAAAAAGCGAGAGTTCCAGAAAACAATCTACTTCTGCTTTATTGACTATGCCAAAGCCTTTGACCGTGTGGATCACAATAAACTGTGAAAAGTTCTTAAGGAGATGGGAATACCAGACCACCTGACCTGCCTCCTGAGAAATCTGTATACAGGTCAAGAAGCAACAGTTAGAACTGGACATAGAACAACAGACTGCTTCCAAATCAAGAAAGGAGTACGGCAAGGCTGTATATTGTCACCCTGCTTATTTAATTTATATGCAGAGTACATCATGAGAAATGCTGGAATGGATGAAGCATGAGCTGGAATCATGATTGCCGGGAGAAATATCAATAACCTCTGATACGCAGATGACACCATCCTTATGGCAGAAAGCGAAGAACTAAAGAGCCTCTTGATGAAAGTGAAAGAGGAGAGTGAAAATGTTGGTTTAAAACTCAACAATCAGAAAACTAAGATCATGGCACCTGGTCCCATCACTTCATGGCAAATAGATGGGGAAACAGTGGAAACAGTGACAGACTTTATTTTTCTGGGCTCCAAAATCACTGCAGATGGTGACTGCAGCCATGAAATTAAAAGACGCTTGCTCCTTGGAAGAAAAGCTATGACAAACCTAGACAGCATATTAAAAAGCAGGGACATTCCTTTGCCAACAAAGGTCCATCTAGTCAAGGCTATGGGTTTTCCAGTGGTCATGAATGGATGTGAGAGTTGGAGTATAAAGAAAGCTGAGTGCCGCAGAATTGATGCTTTTGAACTGTGGCATTGGAGAAGACTCTTGAGAGTCCCTTGGACAGCAAGGAGATGCAACCAGTCCATCCTAAAGGAAATCAGTCCTGAGTATTCATTGGAAGGACTGATGTTGAAGCTGGAACTCCAATAGTTTTGCCACCTGATGCAAAGAACTGACTCATTGGAAAGACCCTGATGCTGGGAAAGATTGAAAGCAGGAGGAGAAGGGGACGACAGAGGATGAGATGGTTGGATGGCATCACCAACGTAATGGACATGAGTTTAAGTAAACTCCAGGAGTTAGTGAAGGACAGGGAGGCCTGGCATGCTGCAGTCCATGGGGTCGAAGAGCCAGACACAACTGAGTGACTGAACTGAACTGAAGAATCTTTTAGAAAAGAATAAAGTAATATTAAGTCTTAAAATTATCCTTAGATTCAGTAACAATTTTATAAATTTCTTCTTTGTAAATCTCTTTTATTTGATTAAATAACAACTGTACAAAGATGTTTAAAGTGAAAGTGTTAGTTGCTCAGTCATGTCTGATTCTTCGCGACTCCATGGACTGTAGTTCACCAGGCTCCTCTGTCCATGGGATTCTCCAGGCAACAATACTCCAGTGGGTAGCCATTCTCTTCTCCAAGGGATCTTCCCAACCCAAGGATTGGAATGCAGGCCTCCAGCACTGCAGGCATCTGAGCCAGCAGGGAAGCTCCACAAAGATGTTTACTACACTGCATATAACAAAGAGAACCCTGGGACCACCTATTTGTTGAGTTAAAAAACTAACAGCTAAGTCTTAGTATATCAGCTAAGTCCTCATATATCAATCCAACTAATTTTATGGCCATTAAACATATTATTGTGAAGATCATTAGAAAGTATGAAAATATAATTATGGATAAATTAAATAAATACAATATTTATGTCACTTTTGAACAAAATAAATACAATATTTATGTCACTTTTGAACACATTTATATGAAACAATATTTATGTGGAAAGTCCTACAAAAATGAAGACAATTATTTGAAAGGTAAAATTATAGATGATTTTTTGTCTTTAATTGTAACCTTATTAGATGTTGCCTTTTCAAGATGCAATATAAAATGAAAACATCATTTAGACCTTAGATTTGCCATGTATGAAATCAGAGATTAGATTATATATTTCTATGGTTATTCTGATTCTATACATTGAGAAACTGAAGGGAAAACTCACTAAAAATGATATATTTTGAACCAATATTCCTGAAAAGTAACACAGACTTGAAGAAAAAATTAAAAATGATCAGATGTTGAACTTCTTTGAACTATCTATCAACAGCAAGTACTGATCAGTTTTGTTAATCAAGCACTGTAACAATCCACTCCTGAATTTGGTGATAATAACAAAAACAACAAAATCAGTTTTTAAAAGCTGGAATAATGATTGCCGGGAGAAATATCAATAACCTGATACGCAGATGACACCATCCTTATGGCAGAAAGCGAAGAACTAAAGAGCCTCTTGATGAAAGTGAAAGAGGAGAGTGAAAATGTTGGCTTAAAACTCAACAATCAGAAAACTAAGATCATGGCACAGGTGACTTCCTGCCCAGGTGGTCTCCTCACTTTGTTAAATTTCTGATCCAGATGACTCCATGGAATATATTCGTTACTTAATCTTACTGGATTGAGTCTAACACGGCTAAACACAACTTTCCACAGATGATTTCTTTCTTCCTTTGCTGAGCTATTTGCCACTTCTGCAACCTGGAGTCATAAATCTTTCCAATCCAAAGATAGTTCTCCTGGAGAATGTTACCTAGCTGATCTCTTACAAGTTTAAAACACAGCTTCACAGTATCAGTCAGATAAAAGGAGTCTGACTCTTCCCTTTAAAAGCAACTCTTCTTGTGGGTCATGATGTGGGTCTAATAGCATAGGAGGAGCCTGGATAGAGTCAATTGTTTCCAGAGATAATAAAGCACTTTGTGGGATTGCCTATCAATTGTTATCTGTGGTGTGTTTATGTCCTCAGTCTCTCAGTTTTGTCTGATTCTTTGCAACCCCATGGCCTATAGTCCACTAGGCTCCTCTGTCCATGGAATTTTCCAGGCAAGAATATAGGAGCGGATTGCCATTTCTTCCTCCAGGGGATCTTCCCAACCCAGGGACTCAACCCATGTCTCCTGCATTGGCGGGCAGATTCTTTACCACTGCACAACCTGGGAAGCTTGAGTAATGCTTAAAAGTAGCAAAGCCCCCTAGAGTTCAGAGATCCACACTGAATTCTGATGGTGAAAACTGGTCTATTGCTTCATTTGGAAAAATGGAGTTTTTCTGTTCCTGTCTAGTTTCTTTCTGGCATACAAAAAAAAAAATAGCACTGTACAAGTTATCTCTGAAGCGATTTAATATAGAGTTCTGCTTTAAACCTAAGTTTACAAAACATAGTGAGATGTAAAACATTTAATTTAGTATGCTCTCCAAGTTGTGGTGTCATCGGTTAGCCATGGGGAATTAAAATGAGAATATTTATTTATGTCGAGGGTTATATTTGTAAAAGTGAATGATCCAGCTCCTGCAGGAAAGTATTTGTGGGAATATAAATATTATCCATAAAAAAAAAGAACCTTGAAATGTGTGTTAATGTACAATAATGGTTAAATACATTTCCTTTTCATACATGTCTCTCGAAACTTTTCATATATTTCTTGCCATAACAAAGTACCACACAGACTATGTGACTAAAACAACAGACATTACTTTTCTCAGTTTTGGAGACTAGAAGTTCAAGATCAGGGAGTCAACATGTTTGGTTTCTTTTGAGACCTCTCTCCTTGGTGTGCAGACGGTCACCTTCATGTAGACCCACACATGATATTTATTCTGTGGGCATGCACTCTTAATTTTTTCTGGCTTTTTTGTATGCCCTAATCTCTTCTTATAAGGATACTAGTTAGATTGCATTAGGGCCTCCCTGGTATCCTAGGACCCCCACACCCAAGATTATAAATGTCTTCTACTATCAATGAGCATGTGACACATTCACAAACACTTTTGATGAAAAGCTAAATATAAATCTTATTCTACTTGATATGCTATGTAATAAAAACATCATGTGCTTGGAAACAACTGCTTTAAGGCAAAAGTTTACACAGTGAAAGCAGGCTCACATTTAAAAGGTACCTAAAAGATATTCCTTAGTATCATGAGTCAGATAAAAGAGAAATTATAACTGTTGATATATCAAAGAACAGTCTTTTTGGACAGCTTTTCTGAGGAATTATTTAAAGAAAAATGGAATCTGTGTGTAAGTTCAATTTTGGAAAATAATGCATTTACTCTTCAAACTTTTTATGGGATTCCTTTCAGAACTTCAAATGTTAAAATAACCTAATTGTATACTTTAAAAATATGTTCAACAGCAAATTAGATTCTCAAATACATTAGGATATAAGATAATAAATGTAATTATATTGGAGATATCCCCTACGTTTTAAGCACAGTAAAAGCCTTTCTGGATTATTTGGTTATTTTACTAATAACAACATGAAAGGTAAGGCACTTGAGCTGGGATTAGCAAAGCACCACAGAGGCCATTCCTGTGGTTAGACCCAGGGAAAAGATGTGAAGATGATATACTGAGGGCCACACATGCCAGTCCAACAGCACTCCCAACTCCCTTGCACTGGTACACCCAGTGGGCTGTCATTACCAAAAGTCTGTGTAGGGACTGGCACATGGGAGTCATGCAAAACCACAAGCCTTATTATCTTAATAATGAATTTCATGACCAAATCCTATTCATGGAAGTTAAAAAATGGTTTTCAGAATTGGGTCAGTCTTGGCTGTGACAGTAATTTGAGGAACTAAAGAAAATATCAATAGTTTTGGTAAGGCCCTATCTACCTAGAGAATAGAATTAGAACACTATTATATGTTAGTTTATTTATTATGATTAACTAGTAAAAATTTGAACTAACAATAGGTCTAGCTCATTTTTATATTTCTGTAACACAAAAAAAGAAAATGATTACAGGAGATAAAACTAAGCACAGAAAGCCACATATTCCATCATAAATATGTCAAATTACCAAATAAATAATTTACATGACTCTTACCAATATGAGAACAACAATGACTTGACTTTCATGGTTTGTCTGTTTTAATCCTGATAGCATACCTTGCAGAGAAAGTGTCACTGGGTAGGTCTGAAAAAAACTTTCAGGTTCATTCATTTCTATATTGTTTTACAATGATAATGTTCCAAAGCAGCTAAATGTACTTGATGAGATAAATGCATGTGTGGGGCTTAGTATCAAGCAACAGTCTATCTGGCATCAGTAATCAAACAATTACAAAATGGAAAGTACATCCTGTACAAGCTGACAGACCCATTAAATCAGGAGAGCTGTGGGCAGACGTACTAACACTGCAAGAATTACCAGAAAGCATTAATTTCAGCATTAATAAAATGGCAGTAAATAGATACAGCTGCCAGATGAACGAAGAAATAAGGTTACTGGCCTTGTTAAGCTCACGTCTGATTTTCTCAGGCACAAACTGGTCGAGGTAGCGTCTGAAGTGAAGGGCGTCGATGGCGACGATTTCAGTGCTGCGCCGCTGCCAGTCGTCCCTGGGGCAGGACAGATTGGGGAGAGGAGAGATGGGGAAAGGTACTCACCAAACAACAACCCCCACCAGGGCAGGTTTCAGAGACTTGGGCGGCGTTAATATGTTACAAACAAACAAACCAATGGCTTTATATCTCAGCAAATCAGGAAGTCCAAGGCACATGTATTGTGGAGTACCAAGCATTAAGCAGTAAAATGAAAAGACAGACCATACTGTAGACAGATACATCATTAACAGTGAGGTTAAAAGATTTAGTAGGTAAACCAAAGGGATTTAGTTCTTTGTTTTCCTCCCAACACTAAAGACCTGGCCTTTGTATCTGGACAAGAGCTCTCTCCTCTGTTCTGGAAGAACTGCTCTAAGTCACTGAGTTTGTAACATCACCATATATTGTCCAAAAACTAGTCCCAACAAGTCAAGTGCTGTGGGAAAAAAAGTGTAACAATTCAATACAAAATTCTACCTGCTATGCTCAACTGCTGAGTGCACAAAATTATTTTTAAAAAGGCAAAGAAATCAAAGCAAACAATAACAATTTGCCTGTGGAGACAAGAAAAGTTGGATGAGATGGTGATTTGGAAACATGAAATTCTAAATATTCATCTCTTTATAAACATGCATATAATGATATTCCTGTCAATGCTTCACACTGAGGAACAGCAACAGAAGCCTTCGTGCTAGTCTGTAAATAATTATAAAGAATTAAAAATCCACCTAAGTAACTGTTGCAGCCATATATTTTATCCAAAACAAAGAAAGACTAGCAACTGGACTTGCGATCTTACAAAGAATAAGGCTGTATGGCTACAAGGGCGGTGGCTGATTCTTTCTACCACAATGGCTCTTCCCACTGAAACACACACACATTTGCCACACACACGTTTTCAATAAAACTTTGCCTCTGGGGAAGCAAATATGTCAAAGTGTAAAAATGTATTTCAATAAGAAACAAGAGACAGCATCAGCAAAGTTCACCATAGGTTCTGCTAGCAACCGTTTTGTGGTATTAGGCAAACTGTCGCAACATAGATTCCCCCACTTACCTAATCTCACAGAAGTTAAAGACAACTAAAAAAGCTGTTTAAAGGCTTTAAGTTGTAATTAGAATCCACTCGAAAAAAGTTTGTTGTTGGAAGTTAACCTTCACTGGATGCTTACAATTAGCAGCAGAGACACCTGTAGAGAGTTGTGCCTTTCCTGGTCTTGGTTTAGATATCTGGCTTTTCTTTCTGTTCTTCTCTGAGTCTATAGAGATGGTGAATCTGTTTTAACTACTAGTGAACCTGTACTATTGAATTTAAGAAGAAAATTATATTTCTGAAGTAAGAGTAGATGGAAGACAGAATGTACCAGGGTCAAGCCCACATTCCTTAGCTTCTGGCCATGTGATACTAAAGTAGAAATGAACTCACCTTTCACTCCTATCTTCATGGCTCCGGGCCCAACGGTATGTTTCGGCATAGCCTGTGTATTCACTGTACTGTTCAGCACCTGAAACAAATAATCTGCCACTATTATTTTTCAGAAAAAATATTTCTTAAAAATTATACCTTCTAAAGGGTCTCTGTTAAGAAACACACAAACAAGCAGATAAAAAACCCCACTAGTCTTAATGACTTATTATTTCACATGAAGAAAAAAATGATGCTTCCAGAAGCAACCACAATATTTAACGTACAGTGAATGAATGGTCCAATCACCAAGAAAATAAAATATTCTGTCATATTCATTTTTTCTTTTATGAGTACATAAAGATAGTGTTTTATAAAAGTCCACTGTCTTCAGTGTCAGTAATCTCTTGGCAATATTTAATTTGCATTGTTGAGAAAATAAATTTTACATAAAAACATTCCTTAAGAAAAGTATCAATAAGATTAAATTTAGGATTTGCCTATCAATAGGCAAAGTACTTCAAAGGGCTTTGTAAAACCAGGATATTATGCATGAGAAGACAGGGAGGGAGAAAAGCATAATTAACATCTGATAACAACAGGTACCAAGCTTGGCATTTAACACAGACTTCTAATTCATGGGACCCGAACATATCAAAAAGGATGGTGTCAACAGTGTTCTACTATTTAACTAAATAAGCTCATTCCAACTTCTATGGTCAATTCAATAATTGCTTGTAAGAATCAAAAAAACAGTAAAATTAAAAGCTGAAAACCTTGAGCAAGACAACCCTTTTCACGTATTAAAAAAGAAGAGAAACAAGACAACACTGAGAACTAAGATTAATGCTATTTTTAGTGCAGTTGATTCTTGAACAACGTGGGTTTGAATTGCATGCGTGCCCTTACACTGTAGATTTTTTTCAATGGTAAATGTTACAGTACTATACAATCTTCAATTGATTGAATCCATAGATTGTGGTCCCCATAAGTGAAGGAAACATGTATTCAAAGGGCTAACTTGTAAGTTATCTACGCGTGTAAGTTGTATGTGGATTTTATGGTCCTACTTTTCTCTTCAAAAGATATACTTCAGTGGCAAAGTGCAAGTCGCTCAGTTGTATCTAACTCTTTGTGACTCCATGGACTATACAGTCCATGGAATTCTCCAGGCCAGAATACTGGAGTGGGTTCTCATGCCCTCCTCCAGGGGATCTTCCCAACCCAGGGATTGAACCCAGGTCTCCTGCACTGCAGGCAGATTTCTTCACCAGCTGAGCCTCAAGGGAAGCCCAAGAATACTGGAGTAGGTAGCCTATCCCTTCTCCAGTGGATCTTCCCGACTCAGGAATAGAACTGGGGTCTCCTGCACTGCAGGTGGATTCTTTACCAACTGAGCTATCAGGGAAGCCCATACTTCAGCAGGGTTCCTACCAAAATGAATAAACTGAATATAATTATGAAAAAACATTGGGCAACCCCCCAAAAGAGATATTCTACCAAGTAACTGGCTTACATATTTTAAAAATATCAAGGTGAACAAACACAAGGTTGAGAAACTGTCCCAGTTTAAAGAATGTGTGACAAGTGTATTCAAAGAAAAGATATATGCACCCTTAGGTTCACAGCAGCACTGTTTACAATAGCTAAGACATGGATACAACCTAAATGTTCACTGACAGATGAATTGATAAAAGACGATGTCATACATACATACACACACACACACTGAAATATTACTTAGCCATCAATCCGCCTGCCAATACAGGGGACACAGGTTTGATCCTTGGTCTAAGAAGATTTCCACAGGCTGCGGAGCAACTAAGCCGGTGAGTCGCAACTACTGAAGCCTGTGTGCCTAGAGCCCACGCTCCACAATGAGAGAAGCTACCACAGTGAGAAGCCCAGGCACCACAACCAAAGGGAGGCCCCCCACTCACCACAACTAGAGGAAGCACGTACAAAGCAACGACACCCAGTGGAGCCAAAATACATAAGGAAATAAATAAAATTATTTTTAAAAATTCTAAGAAGCTTTTTTGCAGATAAATTCAACAAACAACTCTGAAAAAGAACAAAGTTGGAGGGCTCACACTGATTTCACGAATTATTATAAAACTACAGTAATGAAATCAGAAAGAATTAAAAAAATCTCCAGAACAAAACCCAATAACCCGCATTAATAAACTGGACTTCAAAATTAGAAACTTCTGTTTTTCAAAAGTCATTGAAGATAATGAAAAGATTTATTTCATGTACCTGATAAAAGACTTCTCTAAAATATATAAAGCACTTCCAAAACTCAAGAGTAAAAAAACAACTACACCAGTGGCTGATTCATGTTGATGTATGGCAAAAACCACCACAATAATGTAAAGTAATCAGCCTCCAATTAAAATAAAGAAATTAATTTAAAAGAAAAAAACAATTAAAACACAGGCAAAAAGATGACTTCATGTGTGTAGCCATATGTCAAAACTTACCTAATTGTACACTTTAAATATATCTAATTTGTTATATGCCAATTATACTTCAATAAAACTGTTAAAAATGTAATCTGTCTTCTTCACTAGACTGACAGCTTCTCAAGGGCAGGAATTATAAATTACTAATGTTTGTGCCTACATTAGCATCTTGTAATACAAGAAGATCTTATAATGGGAAGATTCCACTGGAGGAGAGCATAGCAACCCACTCCAGTATTCCTGCCTGGAGAATCCCATGGGCAGAGGAGCCTGGTGGGCTACAGTCCCTGGGGTATCAAAGAGTCGGACAGGACTGAACTGACTTATCACACACGCATGCATGCACAATATAAGAATACAGAAGCAGTTGAGTAAGTACTTGCTGCATAAACATAATTAACGAGCAAAACAGGAAGTACATTGAGGTTAAAATGAATCTAGAAATACTTAATCTGGATAAGTATTATGTAATTGACATATATTTAAAAATTCATTTACAAAGAGCATGGCATGGTAAGAGTCATGAGGAATCACCCAAAGTCTAATCTCACTGGACTTCATTTCAACATCTAAAAATCAAGCCTGTCAATAATTTTTATATTGTTTATCTCATAGAATTGCTTGGAAAATCAAATAAAACAAATTTAAAATCCTTCAATACCTTCAGTTGGTATTTGGTATCATCAGACTGGACTTTGTAAGAGAGTAGAGAAACCAAGGGATTCCCTGGTGGCCTAGCTGGTACAGAACCTGCCTGCCAGTGCGGAAGACATAAGAGACACGAGTTCAATCCCTGGATTGGAAGATCCCCCAGAGAAGGAAACAGCAACCTGCTCCAGTATTCTTGCCTGGAAAATCCTACGGACAGAGGAGCCTAGCAGGCTACAGTCCATGTAGTCACAGAGAGTTGGACACAACTGAGCACGCAGACACACCTGCTAGAGAAACCAAAGACATCTGACTCCATTTATGTAGGCTGAAAAGAAACCTGGTCTATTGGCATGATTGGAAATAAAGAGACAGGAACAATCTTCTTATGTTTTTTGTCCTGCACTGGACAAATCTGTTTATTATTCTTAGCAATAATAATAATAATGTCTACTCTGATCTCTTAATTATAGAAAATAAACACCCATCTTTTGAGAAGTGGTTGAAACATATAAAATACCAATGATCAATTTCTATTGCATTTTAGAACAGTTTCTGTCTTCTTTCCTAAGAGAAACAAAGTTAGATTTATTTCCTTCAGGTTGGGAAATCAAAAATGTACATACAGAAGTTTTTGCTCTCAACAAATTAAATCCTGAGTTTTCTAAGTAAACATCTTTCACAACTATGTTGTTTGTTCTGAAGACAACAGCCCTTAGCTTGTTTAAAATTTAAATTTATTGATAAACTTTTTTGAAAATGCAAAGGTAAACAGTGATAACAGCAAAGAAGAGACAGACCTTATCACTGAATGACCTTTGTGATAGCTCTCCCTAGGGACAGCCTTAAGACTTTGGGCTAAAAGATAAATCTTCACCTAAGTTAAAAACTTAAGGAGCCCATTTAAATCTTTTCAAGAGCTTATTACAACTTTATGAGTTCTTAGATTTAGTAATAAGAAAAATTCTTATTTTCTTTTAGTAGTAATGAAAATTTATGAACACAGCAAAAAATACTTGGAGATTAAAGAAATTCTACTTACATAACCCATTAGGGTTATGCCTCTAGCAAGAAGATTTATACAAAAACCATCTACCCCACTTTTATTAGTATCATTAACATAGTGGTGATTATGCAGCAGAAAGAACACTTGCCTTTCATTCCCATGACTGATAAAAAATAAGAAAAGCCAAACTCCAACTGAATTTGGATCTTTCCCAATGAGTTGGTGTCATTTAGCAGTGATGTAGGGTTGTTTTTGTAGCGATGGGCACCTCCAGTGTTACTCAATGAAAAGTACCAGTACTATAAACAATGGGGTCCATTTTTGTCCTTTCTATCAGTTCTGTTGATACTCACAAAAGATATAAGGACTTGTGATGTTTGGGACAATCTGATTCACTAGAGGGCAGGTTTTATATTAAGTATACCAACATTCTGCTCAGTAAGTTTCATGTCTAGGCATGTTCTTTATGTTCTCACAGAAATATCAAAACAGTATCGCAGCACCACAGTAACACCTTTTAGTACTGAAGCTATTTACTGGATGTTCTAGGGGAACATTAGGGGGAAAGCAAAGCAGGGCGAAGATTAGAGTTTTTAATTCCTTCCCTCTATCCATTCTTATTGAAAGGTTTTAACTCATGACTGCTCCAGGGAGAATCACAGCAAGTAGAGAAATAACACTGTCTGGATAAAAGTATTTGCCTGTTTGCTTGACCTGTTTCATATTCATTTAAAAGTCTGATACCAACCAGATGCTCCACAATGATGATAAATTTAATTTATTTCCAATTTCTCAAACTCTTCTACAGATTCAGGCAGCACAGTCACAACCATTAGCTCATTGAGCCTGGATGAATCATTGAAGGAATGGAATTGATCAGGCAGATAGATTGCACTACATGCTTAAGAGTCTCCTAAGAAGGGAGATGGCAGAAATCCAACATCAAATAGATGATGAAATGGACATTTCCATTAAGGGAACATCACATCACAGATATTAATTAGGAGGCACTATAATAGAGTTAAGTGGATATGGGGGAAAATGCTGAGTTAAAGTTACCCCAGGTGTCCTTAGCCTGAGGTAATTACAGATGTGAAGGTGAGTCATGGATCTGCAATTTTCCATCTATTTTACAATGGCTGCAGGTAAGTTAGAGACCAGATATAACTCCAGAGTGATGAAGCTTTTTTAGACTGGGGAGAAACTATCCTTAAAGAAGAAAAAAAATCTAATGCTTTACTATTCCCAGGGAAATTACATCCTTTATTTACAGAAACATTAATGGGAAATGACAAGGAACTACTTCTTTAGTACAACAGAAGTGAAGCAAATGGAACAAATTAGCTTTGAGTTTAAATGCCCTGCATTCTAACAAATCTTTTATAAATTCATCTTAAAAAACTAATGGAATATTTTGTTCTGAGTCTTCAGTTCAAATCTAGCTTAATAACTAAAAATTAAAAATCTTTTAGGAGTATTACTCAATACACTCAAATGCTAGAGACGATCACATTCCAGACCTTCAGTGCCCTCTAAAACAGTCTGAGATAAATATTCAAAGCATTCATATGCTCAACAATGAATTTGTGACAGTTTAATTTTTTTGTTTTGTAGTTCCTTACACTTTTTGTCCCCTAATAACTTCTAACTGCATCCTTCTTATCTGCATACATAATACACAACAAATACAGACAGATGACCAGTATGTGAGTTGAGACAAGGCTGAGAATAAAAGGGTTTTATCTTTCTCTTTTAGTACAGTTTGAATCAGCCTCAGAATACTGGATGAAATGCTTCAGGTTATTAACTTCAGGTTACAGCTGCGTTTCTATCAAAGAAGAAATTCCTTTGCTGAAGTTCCATTCTAAACTTCCCACAAACTCAATTAACAATTTTTATTTTTTGCGTTACCTTACCAAAACACCAGAATCACAAGGATATTACAAAAAATAACATAGCATTATCTAAAAAATGTGGAATAACTTGTTGAAAGCCCTTTTACCTACAAGTACTTCTAAAAGATCAGGACACATCAACAAAAATGATGGCATAAAAACCTCACAGAATTCCTTATCCATAAAAATAGTAAGAACACTGGTAAAACTTGTGAGAATCATTTTTTTCTGAACTGTGGGAATTAACCAAAAGCAGCAGTCTGAGAAGTGTTTATTAAAGAAAAATTGACTGAATATTGGTAAACACAGTAAGTTGTGTATATCTTCATAACAAGCCTCACTCTGATCTTGAAGCTCCATGCAAGCAGGAAGAAGTGTCAACTACTTGGTGGAGTGTTGAGGGTGAGCCCCAACATAAACACAGAGCCCTTTGGTAAAGAATGAGTGACTTATAAGCTCTAGGCATTTAAAGAAATCTCTACCTAATCATTAGCTAACCACTAATCTAACCAACCAGAGACTTTAGTGACTACACATGAAATATAGATTTCACAGTATTAGGAAAGTCACTAAACAAACAGCAACAAAAACAAACTCTGAGGAAAAGAGAAAATCTGATTCCAAGAGTTGCCACATTTAAAATGTCCAGTTTTCAACAAAAAATTGAGACATGCAGAGAAACAAGAAATTTGGGTCCATATTCAGGGAACAAAAGTATTCATGAGTAACTGTCCCTGAGAAGCTCAGATGCTGGAGTTACTAAACAGAAACTTTAAGTCAAATGTTTTAAATATGTTAAAAAAAAAACTAGAGAAAATTACGTCTAAATAACTAAATGAAAATATGAGAACAATGCCTCACAAATAGAGAATCTCCATAGAGACAAGAATCAAATAGAAATTCTATAGTTGAAGAGTATAATAACTGGAATAAACATTTCACTGAAAGGATTAAAAACAGATTAGAGATGGCAGAAGAAAGAATCAGTGAACTCAAAGACAAGTCAATTAAAATTACCCAGTTTCAGAAACAAAAAGAATGAAGAAAAATGAACAGAGTTCAGAGACCAATGGGACATCACCAAATGTACCAACTAAACTCCAACTTTGGCCACCTGATGTGAAGAGATAACTTATTGGAAAAGACCCTGATGCTGGGAAAGACAAGGCAGGAGGAGACAGGGACGACAGAGGATGAGATGGTTGGCTGGCATCACCAACTCGATGGACATGAGTTTGAGCAAGCTCCGGGAGTTGGTGATGGACAGGAAAGCCTGGCGTGCTGCAGTCCATGGGGTCGCAAAGAGTCGGACATGACTGAGCGACTGAATTGAACTGAACCAACACATGCATAATAGGAGTCCTAGAAAGAGAGAGGAGAGAAAGGGACACAAAGAATACTTAAAGATATAATGGCCAAAAATGTACCAAATTTATATAAACATTCAAGACATTCAATGAATCCAAACAGGATAAAGTCAAAGAGATATACACATCATAGAACAGCTGAAAGACAAAGAGGGAATCCTGAAAGCAGAACATAAGGGACAGAATTTAGATACATCCCCGTAGGTTGCATACAAATGTATCTGAAGTAAACAGTGTGGCCCCAGAGTCTTAGTCCTGTCATGTACCTCTTTGGAGATGGACTAGCTGAGTTATATATTTGATATAACTAACAGTAGATGACTAACAGGAGACGGTTTTTTCATCCCACTGTAATCCTTGAGGATGACAATCAACCAAATCCTTCTACACTTAGTCTGTTAGTCTCCTGCACTAATCTCAAAGTGGGAATAGCCTGAAAGAGGAAATGAATCTTCTTTTGCAGAAAGAAAAAAAGCATCAGCAACTGATGGCTGGTTATGGCTTTTATACGGGAATGTTCTTTTAGGTGGGCTTCCTAGGTAGTACAGGGGTAAAGAATCTGCCTGCCAATGCAAGAGACACAAGAGACGTGGGTTCAATCCCTGGGTCAGAAAGATCCCCTGGAGAAGGAAATGTCAACCCACTCCAGTATTCTTGCCTGGAAAATTCCATGGACAGAGGAGCCTGGTGGGCCACAGTCAATGGGGTTACAAACAGTTGGACATGACACAGTATATTCTTTTAGGTACCTGAATAAAAAAGGCTTAACTTCCCCACAGTGACTGATTAAGAGTTTCTTAAGAGTTATGAGTTAATCATCATTTTTTTTGATAGTTTATACACAAGAAAATACTCTGACATAGTGATATTACAATCTAAAGAAACTTAAGGAAAATACTGTAAATCCTGATAATAGGCCTATAAGTCCATGGGGTCGCAAAGAGTCGGACACGACTGAGCGACTTCACTTTCACTTTTCACTTTCATGCACTGGAGAAGGAAATGGCAACCCACTCCAGTGTTTTTGCCTGGAGAATCCCAGGGACAGGGGAGCCTGGTGGGCTGCCGTCTATGGGGTCGCACAGAGTTGGACACGACTGAAGTGACTTAGCAGCAGCAAGTATAAATTTGACTATGTTTCCATCTTTCCTCCTCCCATGTTAATGTAAATAAAAGAAGCACTACAATAACCATACTTTTTCTCTTAAGATTAGAAATTAGAATAAATATAAGGTTACTGATTTATTTCCCTTCTATAATGCTCACAGTTGTACTGACCCTCTTCAAACACTGCAACTGTTTTTTATACTTAGTGTGTTCATACTGACGTACAACAAATCACTCTGGAAATATAATAAAAGGATAGTAATAGGATTCATGCTCAAAGACAAATCACCATCTTTTTTAAGGGTACTATATCATAAAATTTTCAAACTGGAGAGTAATTGAACCATTTTTATCCTTGTTCCTCAGATAAAGAAACCAAGAAAGAAAATGTAGGGATAAAATATCTTACTCAAGATTATGAAAATGAAACTAACAATTTAAAAAAACCAAGTATAAATTAATGAAATATTAAGACTAACTCCTTTGTTGTTCACCAAAAACTATCACAACATTGTTAAGTGGCTATACCCCAGTGCAAAATAAAAAGTTTTTAAAAAATAAATATTGGGACTAATGCCCATGGAAGAGAAAAGCTATAACTGAGTGGCCTCTAGTCTTCATGATCATCATAGATGGAGAACTATTCCATTGTCCAGACGTCTCACAACTAACCTGTGATGATAAGACATTCATTGTGATCCAGCACCTCAGTGAAGAGCCGTGAAACAATCAACTCAGGGTTGATTAAAAAGCGGATTTCTTCTTGCACAAGTCCTGCACTGGTTACACCACCTCCAACAAAACGGTTTGCAAAATCCACCTATTTGGGAAAATGTGACATGTTAAATGCTGATTTAAAATACCTACATTTATGATTAAGAAGTACTCCCTCTAAGCTCTGACCTTCCTGTCCTTCCCCATATAAATCAATCCCCAAATTATCAATCTTCCCAGGGATACTGGATTGTGGTTGACTGCACTCTTTCCACTTCACTGCAGTTAGCATCTCTGAATATTTCTTTGGATTCCAAAACCTTAGAATGAACTTAGAATATAGAGCTTTTAGGCAAAAGCCTCAATGTAATCATACGGGCTCTTGTTTAGAAACCTTATTTGTGCTCTGAGGGCTACAAATCAAGGGAGGTTTTATCTGGAAAGGTTTTAAGGTCACTTCTCCACCATTCACTACTCAATTTCCATTTATGTACTTCATATGACATTAATATAATTACACAAACATATCTCCTTTGCTTTATAGCACTTCACAGATATTGCAATTTTTTTTTTTTTTTAACAAACTGAATGTTTATATCAACCCGGCACCAAGCAAGGTTCTTGGTGCCATTTTTCCAATAGCATTTGCTCACTTTGTGTCATATTTTGGTAATCCCTGCAATATTTCAAACCCTCCACCAGCAAAAAGATTATGACTTGCTGAAGACTCAGATGATGGTTGGAATTTTTTTAGCAAGAAAGTACTTTTTAATTAAGGCATGTACATTTCCTTAGACATCAATGCTATTGGACACCTAAAAGACCAGAGTATAAGATGGCTAACAAACACATGAAAAGATGCTCAACATCACTCATTATCAGAGAAATGCAAATCAAAACCACAATGAGGTACCATTTCACACCAGTCAGAATGGCTGCTATCCAAAAGTCTGCAAGCAGTAAATGCTGGAGAGAGTGTGGAGAAAAGGGGACCCTCTTACACTGTTGGTGGGAATGCAAACCAGTACAGCCACTATGGAGAACAGTGTGGAGATTCCTTAAAAAACTGGAAATAGAACTGCCATATGACCTAGCAATCCCACTACTGGGCAAACACACTGAGGAAACCAGAATTGAAAGAGACACGTGTATCCCCATGTTCATCGCAGCACTGTTTATAATAGCCAGGACATGGAAGCAACCTAGATGTCTATCAGCAGACAAATGGATAAGGAAGCTGTGGTACATATACACAACAGACTATTACTCAGCCATTAAAAAGAATACATTTGAATCAGTTCTAATGAGGTGGATGAAACTGGAGCCCATTACAGAGAGTGAAGTAAGCCAGAAAGAAAAACACCAGTACAGTATACTAATGCATATATATGGAATTTAGAAGGATGATAACGATAACCCTATATGCAAGACAGAAAAAGAGACAGATGTATAAAACAGTCTTTTGGACTCTGTGGGAGAAGGTGAGGGTGGGATGATCTGAGAGAATAGCATTGAAACATGTATATTATCATTTGTGAAACAGATCACCAGTCCAGGTTCGATGCCTGAGACAAGTGCTCAGGGCTGGTGCAATGGGATGATCCAGAGGGATGGGACAGGGAGGAAGGTGGGAGGGGGGTTCAGGAAGGGGAACACATGTAAACCCATGGCTGATTCATGTCAATGTATGGCAAAAGCCACTACAATATTGTAAAGTAATTAGCCTCCAACTAAAATAAATAAATTAATAATAAAAAATAGAGACAAGAGTATAGTGTAAACATAACTTTTATAAATACTGGGAAACAAAAAATTCATATGACTTGCTTTACTGTGATACTCTGGAACTTAACCCATGATATCTTCAAGGTACATAGCCTGTACCTGTTTTATATAACACGACAATCAAACACTTGTCCTTAAAGATTTGAAAAGTTTAGGAAGTAACCTTTTCTGAGTAATTTCTTTTTTAAAAAATTAATTTATTTTTAAATTGAAGATAGCTGCTTTACAGAATTATGTTGGTTTCTGCCAAACCTCAACATGAAACAGCCATAGGTACACGTATGTCCCCTCCCTCGCACCTCCCTCCCCATCCCACCTCTCAAGGCTACAGAGCCCTGGTTTGAATTCCCTGAGTCATACAGCAAATTCCCATTGGCTATCTATTTTACATATGGTTATCTAAGTTTCCATGTTACTTTCTCCATACATCCTACCCTCTCCTTACTGCCCACGGTCCACCCGTGTCCATAAGTCTGTTCTCTATGTCTGCGTCTCCATTGGTGCCCTGCAAATAATTTCATCAGGACCATCTTTCTAAATTCCATATATATGTGTTAGTGTATGATATTTGTTTTTCTTTTTCTGACTTACTTCACCCTGTATAATAGGCTCTAGGATGAACCTATTATACTCTATTATATAAAGTATAATAACTTTTTAAGGGATAAAGATTTATTCCTTCTAAATTCAATCACAAGCCCCAAACTGCATAAATATTACAAACTTTTTGTTTTAATACACCTAAGGGGGGAAAAATGAAGATTAAAAAAATCTAGTTTAACAAGAAATTAATACTTTAAATTTAGTTTAAAATTACATATGTTTTCTATGGAGCACTATGATGGGATCCCCAAGTTCCTACTAATAAACATGGGTAGGTTAGACAATCCTCAAGAGAAAGGGAACTCGAGAAGAGAGTGAAGGACAGGGAAGCCTGGCTTGCTGCAGTCCATGGGGTTGCAAAGAGTTGGACATGACTTAGCAACTGAACAACAATAAGAGAAAGCAAACTCAGCTTGCCAGGATTATTTGTCTTAAACTTACTATGTCCTTAACAGTATGCCAGGCTCTATGGGGCAACACGTAAGAAATAGTTTCTAAGTCTATCTTATTCTATTTGAGGAGTTCTGTATGCAAGTCAAGAAGCAAGTTAGAACTGGACATGGAACAACAGACTGGTTCCAAATCAGGAAAGGAGTACGTCAAGGCTGTATATTGTCACCCTGCTTATTTAACTTATATGCAGAGTACATAATGAGAAATGCTGGAATGGATGAAGCACAAGCTGGAATCATGATTCCCGGGAGAAATATCAATAACCTCAGGTATGCATATGACACCACCCTTATGGCAGAAAGCGAAGAAGAACTAAAGAGCCTCTTGATGAAAGTGAAAGAGGAGAGTGAAAATGTTGGTTTAAAACTCAACAATCAGAAAACTAAGATCATGGCATCTGGTCCCATCACTTCATGGCAAATAGATGGGGAAACAATGGAAACAGTGACAGACTTTATTTTCTTGGGCTCCAAAATCACTGCAGATGGTGACTGCAGCCATGAAATTAAAAAGACACTTACTCCTTGGAAGAAAAGCTATGACAAACCTAGACAGCATATTAAAAAGCACAGACATTACTTTACCAACAAAGGTCCGTCTAGTCAAAGCTATGGTTTTTCCAGTGGTCACGTATGGATGAGAGAGTTGGACTATAAAGAAAGCTGAGCACCGAAGAATCAATGCTTTTGAACTGTGGTGTTGGAGAAGACTCTTGAGAGTCCCCTGGACAGCAAGGAGATCCAACCAGTCAATCTTAAAGGAAATCAGTCCTGAATATTCATTGGAAGGACTGATGCTGAAGCTGAAATTCCAGTACTTTTGCCACCTGATGCAAAGAACTGACTCATTGGAAAGACCCTGATGTTGGGAAAGATTGAAGGCGGGGAGGAGAAGCAGATGGCAGAGGATGAAATGGTTGGATGGCATCACCAACGCAATGGGCATGAGTTTGAGTAAACTCTGGGAGTTGGTGATGGACAGGGAAGCCTGGCATGCTGCAGTCCATGGGGTCGCAAAGAGTTAGACACGACTGAGCAACTGAACTGAACTGAACTGAGATTACACACACACACACACACCAAACTTGTGTACATACATAGTCATATACAACTAAAAACCCAGAGTTTAGTAAGTAATGTAACAGAGACTTCTATACTGTATAGGAAGAACTCACTCCTGGGTCTCTTCTTTACTCTCACACTACTACCACACTCACGACACTTCTGACACTAGATGCGCGGATTTTCCGCAATTCTGCAACAACCAGCTGGATGTCCTACAATCCAATTCAGTTCTGACATTCTCTACCAGGAGTCAGTGAATAATCCCACAGGCTAAGAATTCAGTCCTACAAGACTGCCTCAGTTCATATGCCAATTTCAAGCCCCAGACTGACACTGGTACTTCTAGTTGACCAGCTATAAATTAGAGTTCCCATTACTCCCTTCCAAGGTTTAATAATTTGCTAGAATAGCTCACAGAATTCAGGGTTAACACTTCCACTTACTGATTTATTGAAAAGGATATAGTAAAGGATACAGATGAACAGGGCTTCCATGGTAGCTCAGATGGTAAAGAATCTGCCTGCAATGTGGGAGACCAGGGTTTGATTGGTTGGGAACATCCCCTGGAGGAGGGCATGGCAACCCACTCCAGTATTCTTGCCTGGAGAATCCCCATGGACAGAGGAATCTGGTGGGCTACAGTCCATGAGTCGCAAAGAGTCAGACACGACTGAGCGACTAAGCACACACACAGATTAACAGCCGGATGTAGATACCAGGGCAAGGTACATGGGAAGGGAGATTCCACACCCTTTCCAGGCAAGTCATCTCCCAGTACCTCCACACATTCACCAACCCCAAAGCTCTCCAAATCCTGTACTTCAGAAATTTTTATGGAAGCTTCAACACATTCACATGACCGATCATTAACTGAGTCTCCAGTTCCTCTCTCTTTCCCAGAGGATGGGAGGTGGGGCAGAAAGTCCCAAACTTATAATCATGGCTTAGTCTTTCTGGTGCCCAGTCCCCATGCTGAAGGTACCCAGGAGCCCACCAAGAGTTGTGTTATTAGAACAAAAGACACACTGGGAAATTTCAAGGGATTCAGGCACTCTTAGTTAGGAACTGGGGTCAGAGACCAAATATTAGAACAAAAGGTATTCCCAGTGCTCTCCCCACTCAGGAGATAACAAGGTTTTAGGAGGACAGTGACAAAAACAGGGTGCAAAGACTAATACATACATTTCCTATGATTTCACATATACTTTCAGACTATTGTATATTATAAGATTTCTTAAAACTTGTATTCTTTAAAGCAATTATATGAAATGGTACTGTGAGGCCTATTTTACAAAAGTGAAACAAGAATATGAATTTTTAAATATTTATTATTTAATTATTTTGCGGCACTGGGTCTTAGCTGCAGCATGTGGGATTCAGCTCCCTGACCTGGGATCAAACCCAGGTCTCCTGCATTGGGAGTGTGAAAGCCACAGGACCACCAGGAAATTCCCAAGGATATGAATCTTCTGACTCACAGAAATATATGTGAAAAGAGAGAAATCAGGAGAAGATAAAGTAGTCTTCTTTCATTACAGAACAACTTAGCAAATACTGAAAAATATGACTGGACAAGTTTTTGAAATAAGTCACCACAGTGAATCATATATATTTGGGTTTATATTCTGGCATAATAAATCAACACTAAAACTTTAACTGATATAGAAAAATAATTTTCATTAAACTAGTCTACTGATTAGAAATAGTTACCTACTACACATAAGGTCTTTATACATTGGGTGACTCATTGCTTAAATTGTTCAATTCAAATATTAATGAAACATGCTGAGAACTATGGAATACAAAGATGAATAAGACGTGGTTCCTGATTTCATAGCATTTATAGTCTAGATGGGAGTCAGGCACATAGTTAGAATGATAAGATGATTATCAAAGAACCTATTAGGATGTTTTGGTACTTCCAAAATAATACAATTAACTAGAAGTGGAGCACGGGGAGAACAGGGGAGCGTTACAAAAGGATGCAGCACTCCATTGAGAATTTGCTGACATTTAGGCTGAAGGAATTGCTGCACAAGGACATGGGAAAAACCACATGCAAAAAGCTGTATGAAGAGAGTGGTAAGCAGATTCTTCATGCCTATCTGCAAAGTACAGTATGTGGAGAGTTAAAGTTGGTAATGAGCTGGTCTGGGGGCCAAAAAATTTATACTTAATTCTGAAGATTCTGGGAAAGATTCTAAGAAAAATAACAACTGTATCTGTGTTTTAGGAAAACAATTTAGACTAGAGTTTAAGGAATGAACTGGAAAAGTAAAAGCAGAAAGACTGGTTAGGTAAATACTGAATAGTTTAGACAAGCACTCCTAGGGCCTCGAACAGGTCAGTGCGAGGGAAATGAGACCCAGCAAAGAAATAAAATGGACAGCTCTTGAAAACTGAGAGACTGGCTAAGTATCATGGTACCCAGAATAGAAATGAGAAACAAAGCAGGTCTGAGATCAGCTAAACTTAATTGTTACTGGAACAAGATACATAACTAAATTTAAAAGATAAGCTCTATTTGATCTATACTGTACTTGAAAATGATAAATGAAATACAGTTAATGTGCATGCTATTGTTCATTCTTTGAATAAAAGGCCAACATTTATTACTTAAAAGGGATGCACAGAAACAAATACACTAAACTCAGTATGCCTCTGAAAGCAGGAGTCTTTTAGAAAATCAAAGTTTCTACTACTTAAAAAAGTTCTTAATAAACGGCTCTCTATTACAGGTGATAAAACTGTTCCAGTACATGAAAACAAGCATATGAGTGCTTCTTTATTTTTAGCCTTTTTCCAACTCACTTTACTTTAAAGCTACTTGTTCAGCTTACTTAGTTTCTGAATTATAACTTGATGAAAAGAGAGAAATGATAACACTCCTTAGAGAGGTTTTGTTGCTGTTGCCATTCAGCATAATGTAATTTATATGCTACACCAGGAGCTTTGGAGCACTGCAATACAATATTCCCTGATCTCCTGGGGATACACAGCATGGGTAGGAAGAAAAATAAATAGAAACTTTTATGGTACTCTTTTAATCACCAAGGTCTCACATTTCATCTATAATACATTCCAGGGAAGTGGGGAGAATCTCAACCTTGAATGTTGTTGAATAATTCCTTGCAGAATTGTACTGTAATGAAAGGTCAGCATTCCTGTGGTGCTAACGAGCAGTAGCTTTGTTTATTTCATGTGTATTAAGCCTCCCTCAGTTAATCCAAGATGTTAATGTAGGTAAGAACCTTGTCAAGATGGAAATGTGAGGGAAAAAGCGATAGTCATTCAAAACAAATTTTAGTCCTATTTCAAAATTATTGCTTTATTATATGGAAGAAAAGGGACTTATTAAATACAAATTTTAGAAAAACTTAAGTACAGGACAAAAATTAATTCAGTTATCCTAAGTATTTTAGTCTATAATCTTAATGACTGGACGAAGATGATTTAAAACAAAATACAGCTTGCTTCTTTGAAAATTTTAAATACAAATATGTCTAAATAAAAGGTCATTCTAAAAAGAATTTAAGCACCTACCTAAAGCATATGCATGAAATAACTAGCCAAATGCAAATCAGTCGGGTCATTTTATAATAAATATTTTAAAAAATAGTCCACATTCAAACAAACTGTCCATTATTAATAACTGTGTTATTTAACTTCTAACCCTATATAAACATAAGGCTCTGAAGAAAAATCAGCTGTTCTCAGTATAAATGAGATGCTGTACAAGCTTCTTTCAAAGAAAATCAGGATTACAATGCTCTCATAAATAAGATAGAACACAAAGCACTAACATTTCATCTTTGATTAGTGATTTTTTTCTTTTTAAAGATCACTATAAAGCAAAAGGAAAGCACATGTTCGTGTTATGTGTTACAATTTAAAGCTAGATACACAAAATGTTTTATTTGTTAACTCCTTTTTCCAAAAATATATTTTTTAGTAATGGCAGTAACATAGAGTAACAAAAATTGAGAGATGGACAAAATTACCTGCTTTAAAACAGGACATCAAGAGTGAGCAAGTGAGATAGCAAGTGTATTTGGCTCACATACCTAAAACTATTACATATGGGAGAGAGGACTTTCTTATCAATCAGTTTTAGATGTCTGCCTCCTAGACCCAAACAAGGTTGGTGGCAAAAAAACATCTCAAGCTGGTCATTATTTAGGGCAGAGCAAGAGCCTTTAAAGAAAAAGAACAAAATTGCCTGGTGACAGCTTGTCAAGACTATGCCCTGGGAACTTCCTCCACTGTCAATTTACAATCTGTGTCTGAACCAAGAGGGCTGATGTTGTCCAGATCTTGGGATTTTCTGTCAAAGGCTTTTTAAAGAGGCACATGTAAGATACAGAGAACGTACATCGGCAGATAACAGTATTACCAAGGCTGTCAAGATGATCTGTTTGGTGTTTTTCTCCATTCTGCTATTATGCTTGTTTGCATTAAATCAACTTAGGAGAAAATACACAGCTTTTCAAATTTCCTTCGCTGTCAGAAGCTTGACAAGACAGTCTCCTCCCGCACCCCCCACCACTGTGATTCACCTACCTGTAGCATGCCTTGACCATTTCCTTCTATGGTACCTTCGTAAGTGACATGCAATCGAGTCAGGAGTTTTTCACATCTATGATTTAAAAACATATTTCCTCATTTATTTTTTTAATGGTAAGTATTTCACTATAGAAAAGTCTGATAGTAAAGATTAACTAGAAAACAAAACTGAAACTATTCCAAATCTCAAAAGTCAGAAATAGATGCTTACTCTTCACATTCCTGGGATAGTCTCCCCCAATTTTTCTTATTCAAATATATAAATATACATATCTAAATTAAAATGGGATCATATACTGTTGTGAAAACTGGTTTGCCCCTACAAAATACCAGTTTCTCCCCTTTTATTTTTTAAAAAATATTTTTATACAATTTTTAAAGGTTACTATTTACAGTTATTACAAAATATTGACTATATTCCCCACGTTGTAACATCCTTGAGCCTATCTAACACCCAACAGTTTGTATCTTCAACTCCCCACCCTATCCCTGCCATCACTGGTAACCACTAGTTTATTCTCTGCATCTGTGAGTCAGCTTCTTTTTCGTTATATCCAGGAGTTTACTGTATTTTTTAGATTTCACATATAAGTGATATGATACAGTATTTGTCTTCCTCTGACTTATTTCACTTATTAGCATAATGCCCTCCAAGTCCATCCATGCTGCTTCAAATGGCAAAATTTTGTTCTTTTTTATGCCTGAGTAGTATTCCATTGTGTGTGTGTGTGTGTGTGTGTGTGTGTGTCTGTGTGAGACAACTTCTTTATTCATTCATTTCTTGATGGACACTCAGGTTGTTTCCATATCTTGGCAACTGTAAATATGCTATGAACATTAGGGTGCATGTATCTTCTCAAATAAGCTTTTGGCTTCTTTTGGATATATACCCAGGAGTGGAATTACTGGGTCATATAGTAGTTCTATTTTCAGTTTTTTGAGAAACCACCATACTGTTTTCTACAGTGGCTGTACCAGTTTAAGTTTCTCCTCTTAAAAGTTGAAAAATTTCTCAAAATGTTTTTAAAAATTAAGATCTAAGAAATGTTATTATTATGCTAGAGTTGGCAACCTAAGGAAAAATATAGAAAAAATTGACCAAAAAAAATATATACGATGTTCAGAGGGGCTCTATTTTCACTAGTTTGGAAATTGTGTGTGTATATGTAGGGGGGTGTCTTAATGACATGCTACAGAAATCCTACAGAAATCCTGATCTATGGTATTTTTATATTAAAGAAATTGATAGGTAAGTGTAGTACCTGTAAGTCACAATTATTTTCTTTCCTTTTCATAAACCATGGTCACTAAGGTGAATATGGGGTTCAGATAAACTATCCCCAAATTTGGCACCCTGGCATATTGAATATTTTAAGCTGAAGAAGTCTGAGAAAATGGCAGACGCAAAAAGGTGATTCTGACTTCCTCCCCCCTCATCCTTCTTGCCTGAAACAAGCCATGAAACTCTCACGTGAGGGACGCTACCTACGCCTGGAAGAAAGGAGCATTCTTATCTCTGCAGACAAAGAAATGCCAAGAAGAATTCTAACAACCAGAACTTGTTGTTTCTTGCAGTTTACTATAATCACCCCACGCTCTTTTACACATCATATTCCTGCATGACTGTCTATTCTTCACCAAACCTAGCATAAAAGTACAAAGATCTGTTTCTTTGGGTCTTCATTTCTTCATAAAGGTTCCTGTGTCACATAAAACTAATATTAAAAATTCCTTTTCATTAATAGCAGTTGATGACTACATTTTTTCTTAGATTTTTTCCTCCTGATTATTCACTGAATAAAAATAAATAAACCATAATAGAATGCAACAGAATGTAACAGATATAAACCCCTAACTTACATAGCATGGCATAAACTTTCTGGAGGGGACTTGCATATTTTTAGAACAATTACATTAAAAAAAAAACACATACACACAACAAAACAATAAAACAATTCAGCTGGGAAGCCCTATTTATTTATTGGGATTTGCTTTCATCCTGGTATCAATGAGTCCAAATATATTCCTAGTAAGGCTCTAATCCAGGTTATTCAGTGTAGTTCTAAAAGCTTCGTTTGTACTCATTTAATCTTCACAACATCCCTATTACTATCTCCCTTTTACAGATGAGGAAACAAAGTACAATAAGCATTTAAGTAACCTAATAAGACTCTACACATGGACATCACCAGATGGTCAACATCGAAATCAGACTGATTATATTCTTTGCAGCCAAAGATGGAGAAGCTCTATACAGTCAGCAAAAACAAGACCAGGAGCAGACTGTGGCTCAGATCATGAACTCCTTATTGCCAAATTCAGACTTAAATTGAAGAAAGTAGGGAAAACCACTAGACCATTCAGGTATGACCTAAATCAAATCCCTTATGATTCTACAGTGGAAGTGACAAATAGATTCAAGGGACTAGATCTGATAGACAGAGTGCCTGATGAACTACGGACAGAGGTTCGTGACATTGTACAGGAGACAGGGATCAAGACCATCCCCATGGAAAAGAAATGCAAAAAAGCAAAATGGCTGTCTGAGGAGGCCTTACATATAGCTGTGAAAAGAAGAGAAGTGAAAAGCAAAGGAGAAAAGGAAAGATATTCCCATCTGAATACAGAGCTGCAAAGAATATCAAGGAGAGATAAGAAAGCCTTCCTCAGGGATCAATGCAAAGAACTAGAGGAAAACAACAGATTGGGAAAGACTAGAGGTCTCTTCAAGAAAATTAGAGATACCAAGGGAACATTTCATGCAATGATGGGCTTGATAAAGGACAGAAATGGTATGGACCTAACAGAAGCAGAAGATATTAAGAAGAGGTGGCAAGAATACACAGAAGAACTGTACAAAAAAGATCTTCACAAACCAGATAGTCACGATGGTATGATCACTCACCTGGAGCCAGACCTCCTGGAATGTGAAGTCAAGTGGGCCTTAGAAAGCATCACTACAAACAAAGCTAGTGGAGGTGATGGAATTCCAGTTGAGCTATTTCAAATCCTGAAAGTGATGTTGTGAAAGTGCTTCACTCGATATGCCAGCAAATCTGGAAAACTCAGCAGTGGCCACAGGACTGGAAAAGGTCAGTTTTCATTCCAATCCCAAAGAAAGGCAATGCCAAAGAATGCTCAAACTACCACACAATTGCACTCATCTCACACACTAGTAAAGTAATGCTCAAAATTCTCCGAGCAGCAATACGTGAACTGTGAACTTCCAGATGTTCAAGCTGGTTTTAGAAAAGGCAGAGGAACCACAGATCAAATTGCCAACATCCGCTGGATCACTGAAAAAGCAAGAGAGTTCCAGAAAAACATCTATTTCTGCTTTATTGACTATGCCAAAGCCTTTGACTGTGTGGATCACAATAAACTGTGGAAAATTCTGAAAGAGATGGGAATACCAGACCATCTGACCTGTCTCTTGAGAAACCTGTATGCAGGTCAGGAAGCAACAGTTAGAACTGGACATGGAACAACAGACTGGTTCCAAATAGGAAAAGGAGTACGTCAAGGCTGTATATTGTCACCCTGCTTATTTAACTTATATGCAGAGTACATCATGAGAAATGCCAGACTGGAAGAAGCCCGAGCTGGAATCAAGATTGCCGGGAGAAATATCAATAACCTCAGATATGCAGATGACACCACCCTTATGGCAGAAAGTGAAGAAGAACTAAAGAGCCTCTTGATGAAAGTGAAAGAA
Source organism: Giraffa tippelskirchi (assembly GCF_054371585.1). NCBI lineage: Eukaryota > Metazoa > Chordata > Mammalia > Artiodactyla > Giraffidae > Giraffa > Giraffa tippelskirchi. Next base: position 49,372,706 of record NC_137276.1, on the reverse strand, counting down.
GAGAGTGAAAAAGTTGGCTTAAAGCTCAACGTTCAGAAAACTAAGATCATGGCATCTGGTCCCATCACTTCATAGGAAATAGATGGGGAAACAGTGGAAACAGTGTCAGACTTTATTTTTGGGGGCTCCAAAATCACTGCTGATGGTGATTGCAGCCATGAAATTATAAGACGCTTACTGCCTGGAAGGAAGGTTATGACCAACCTAGATAGCATATTTAAAAGCAGAGACATTACTTTGCCAACAAAGGTCTGTCTAGTCAAGGCTATGGTTTTTCCAGTGGTCACGTATGGATGTGAGAGTTGGACAATGAAGAAAGCTGAGCACCGAAGAATTGATGCTTTTGAACTGTGGTGTTGGAGAAGACTCTTGAGAGTCCCTTGGACTGTAAGGAGATCCAACCAGTCCATCCTAAAGGAGATCAGTCCTGGGTGTTCATTGGAAGGACTGATGTTGAAGCTGAAACTCCAATACTTTGGCCACCTCATGCGAAGAGTTGACTCATTGGAAAAGACCCTAATGCTGGGTGGGATTGGGGGCAGGAGGAGAAGGGGATGACAGACAGAGGATGAGATGGTTGGATGGCATCACTAACTCGATGGACATGGGTTTGGGTAAACTCCGAGAGTTGGTGATGGACAGGGAGGCCTGGCGTGCTGCAATTCATGGGGTCACAAAGAGTCGGACACGACTGAGCGACTGAACTGAACTGAATACTATTAAATGAAGCAACAAAGATCTGAATCCAGAAAGCCTAAGGTAAACTATACTTTTAGAAAAATTAATTCCCAAATCTCTTGGAGAAAGTTAGTATCATAAGTTTGATTCTTTTTAGTTTCCTTTTGGAAGGGGGGGAAATCCTACTTCCCTAGCTATTTTATTCCAAGGGAGATCATCTGTGAGGATACTATGGAAAAGATAAAGAAGCATGATCCAGATATCTCATCTATTGTCACCTAGTCTCTGTGACTGTAGTTGTCACTTCTCAATAAAACTACGAAATTGCTAGAAACTAGTTTTTTTTTAATAAGCATCCTTCAACTTTCTAATAGGTTTCCCCTTTTGGCCCCAGCAAATTCTGCATACCACTGCCTCAGGAATCAAATATTATTCTGGTTCTCTGTGATTAATTAAGCTTACTAAGATATTTACTGATAATCACAGGGTTAACTATAATGCCAGAAATTTGGAACTCAGAAAAGCCTCTAGCTTCCTGGCACCCAGTTAGCCCTGCACTCTTGGGGAAACTAACAGTCCTATCTCTTCATCCTCTCTCTTAAAGTGAACGCATGTTTCTGGTTCTGTGGAATCTCAGAGATGGATTTTAATTATATTCAACTCATTTATGAAGCAACTAAAACAAAAGATCAATGAAATGAAAAAAAAAAAGTTTGAAAAGTATCAAGTTAAATTCTGCCTATCTAGGTTAAGGGGAATATCTTGGTCTTACTTAAGGGGCAGAATTATCTTATGGACACAGCAACCTCACCAATCTGCATTTTGACCTATCCCTTCTCTCCTAGATGGTATACAAATAGGTGCCCTTTCACATTAGTGCCAAATGAATGCCAGATGCAGGGGAGAGATTCTGAGTTAAATTAAAAACAATTCCTCTGAAAGATCTATAAAATCTACACCAAAGCAACATGAATAAAACATGTATCCTATTAGAGACTAATAAAAGAGCTGAGAAAAGCAACCTTCTGTACGCTACTCTGGACAGTTAACACAGCAGATTGTTACTTTTAGTTCTAGGCACCATATTTTAAGAAGGACCAATTGCTTAGGGTATATTAAGAGCAGAGTTTAAAGGGTTTACAATCCATTTTACATGTGAATGAGTAGTTTAACATGTACTTATGTGCATTGTTAGAGGTGGGGGGTGGATCAAGAAAACATTAAGATACATGAAGGAGGGTCAAATGTTAAAGAAAATTAGATTTACTGTAGCTCCAAAAGAAGAACCAGGAATGGGATTTGGCATGGTAGGGAGATTTCTGGAAGACAGACTTTTTCAATGAATGAAAGTATCAGATAATAACACAAGCAGCCCACAATGGGAAGAGTGCGGTCCAACAGTAGATTTCCCATCACCAGGGCTGTCTAGTCTCTGTCTGTTATAGGTATTACAGAGTTGATTGTTTTTAGTAGGCAGCTGGATCAGATGACTTCCTGGGTCCCTTTCATCTCTAATATGCTATGATTCCAAAATGCTGTACATGGCTCTTCCTTTCTGACTCAATTTTGTTCTTGTTTTTGTCTTTCTTTTGGTTGCTTGATCTTTTATCCACTTCCCTCTGCTATAATAATATCATCTCAGCCATGCAGTCAGCCTCCTAAAGTAAGTTTGTTTTTCTTTCAACTCACAAATAAACATCTTTGATGGATGAAAACACAGGAAAGTCATCTAAGCATATATGCATTCTCAACTTAATTCCTTGAACAATAACTAATTCCCTTTCATCGTTAATTCCAAACAAAACAATTACAAACTACAATAAAAATCATTAGAAAGTGAAAATGAAGAGGCACTGGTTAACATGAATGCACATCCAAAATATGCCTTTAGTACGTCGAATCATGTCCTCACATGCACTGAAAAAGTAGACCCATTCTGCTTTAAGTGCTCTGGGGATTTGTTCCAGGTTAGAACTATTTCAGGGCACTAAGAAACTTACACATCTGAATAAACTCATATTGGTTACTACTATCCTTAGCATATGCAGGTTAATAATAAGGAAAAAACCCTAGGAAATTAGAAACTTCCCCCAAATTGCCAATTCTCTAGTGGTAAGTTCTTTGGATGGTAAAGGATCTGCCTGCAATGCAGGAGACTTGGGTTCATTCCCTTGGTCAGGAAGACCCCCTGGAGAAGGGAATAGTTACCCACTTCAGTATTCTTGCCTGGAGAATTCCATGGACAGAGGAGCCTGGTAGGCTGCAGTCCATGGAGTAGCAAAGAGTCAGACATGACTGAGTAACTAACATACAAACACACACGTGGACAGCCAAACTCCAAAATTCCTTGTCACTCAGACAAATTCTAAATAATTACAATTTACACTTTAATTTTAAAAATGCACTAATCTTGTCCTCCAGAAAGAAAAGCCATAAAATACAAACACTAACCATAAAACCAAGGGTAAGGAGGAATATTAAATATTGGTATTTAATATTAGTGTCTTCTCACAGAAAACTCCTAAATTCTAAATAGGACTTTGTTTCAGAAGACAAAACTAAGGCAAAAGAGTAGAAATGAAAGGGTTGCAGACTGACTCAAAAGGCATTACCTTTCTAACAATGAGAGCAGTCAATCGATCATTTTAAGAAGAAACTCCCTGGTCCTAGGGCAATCAAGAGGCTGGAAGACTATCTTTTCAGGGGCTATAAAATTGAATCCTCTCATGGTGAAAGAGTCCTAATTCTAAGATTACAGAGATTTACATTATTATTACCTTTCCCACTCTGGAAAATCTTCAAGACTCTGTCTTGTAAATGTCACCAATCCAGTGGGTTCTACAAAAGCAATAAAAGAGAAACACATCCAAAATAAGTCATGAGTTTGAAAAGATTATATATTTAGTAAAAGAATGGGTCTAACAAAGGCTATAAAACCAGACAGGAAATACTAAGCCTAGTGTTGGAATACAATAGAAGGTTAATTTAAAATATTATTATCCTTACCGTAGGAATTCTTTCTACAAAATAGTAAGCCCTCCCTAAGGCACAAAGGAGAAGGCAATGGCAACCCACTCCAGTACTCTCGCCTGGAAAATCCCATGGACGGAGGAGCCTGGCAGGCAGCAGTCCATGGGGTCGCTGAGGGTCGGACACGACTGAGAGGCTTCACTTTCACTTTTCACTTTCATGCATTGGAGAAGGAAATGGCAACCCACTCCAGTGTTCTTGCCTGGAGAATCCCAGGGATGGGGGCTGCCATCTATGGGGTCGCACAGAGTCGGACACGACTGAAATGACTTAGCAGCAGCAACGCACAAAACTACACAGATAACAGCACAACAGTAGGATCTGAGTGCTGGTACTTTTTGGTTAAATTTTCCAAACTGAATATACTTAAAAAAAAAAAAAAACCTTGCGGGGGGCAGGGGGCAGACACATACTGGATATAGTTTATACAACAAAGACAAATTGAATTTTAATCTGTAGCGTCCTTTAAAAAAAAAAATCTTAACCCTAAACCTATGGACTGGTGAATGTCTATACATTTATGTGTTTTATAATAAATATGTTTAAGATTAAAAAAGAAAATTGTTGGCATGTACTTTGAGGTGACACAGCTAAATTCAGGGCTTAGATGATATGCAGTTGCTCTATTTATAAGGCGTTTTAGCCAGAGGAAGACTTACTGTATTCTAAGAGGTTACAGAAGAATGATGACAGAGTTTTCAAGGAGCAATAGATATGAGAGGATCAAAATGCAGTAAATTTTAGAGGATAAGACCCTTTTTTGTTAGGTTTACTTTTTTTTTTTTAAACTAGTGGCAAAAGCAACAAATAAATCAGCTGGCCAGAAGTAATTTGTGTGATTCAAATCAAAGAACAAACTAAGAAGGCCAGGCCATTTCTGTTTAAAAAAAGAATGCTCTTAAGCAGAGAGAGATATGTCAGGAACTATTAGCGATAATGGTGGTGGAGTCCCAGTGAAAGGCCGGCAATCATTTCATTCCTTTGGATGATTCCACATTTCTTTGCTCTCACTCACAATCAGCAGCAACTCAAAAATCATATGGGGTAGTTACAGTAGAAAACAGAATTTTGTTAACATGAGTTACAAAATATTCTTTAGATGTCTAACTTCCTTTAAGACAAAGGGATAGCACAGTTAAAATTCATAAGTCAAATAATTCAAATACTAGAGAAGTGATTCTATTAATAGGAGACTAAAGTCTGTATCATCATTCAGTAATTTAGCAGAAAAATAAGAACATTAAATGGCCCTCATATATATTAGGAGAGACCAAGAGAATTTAAAAAAATGAACATTTCTGGCAAAGCAAAAGAAAAGGCAGAAGAATATGACTCTTTAGATATATATTAATGACCCCCTCCAAAAAAAAAAAACCCTTGAGAACATGCCTATTACCTTTCTTTCATAAAAAGGCATCCTTCATACCAGAATAGGTTATTTTGGTTAATCAAATATTTCTCTTAATAAACTCACAGTATATACTACATATGAGTCATCACTTTTTATAAATACTCCATTTATAAGATAGTTTTATCTAAAATTATATTGAAAATAATTCAGAAAGCTGTCTAAAATCATTCAGTCTCAAGAGCCTCACTATAATTATATAGACTGACAACCCTGAAAAGTTGGTCTTGATGGAATTGTATTTTATCAACTCTAAAAAGCATATTTTCATATATTAAGTTTCTGAAACTACAACTATACCTCACACAGTCAAAGTTATCTAGCCACTGCTACTGGTCTGTATCAAAGCTGAATTTCTCCAGAGAAGATGAGCATCTGCTTCTGCCATCTTCTGGGAACACCACCAACTTGAGATCAGTCTGAATTAAACCTTCTGTTGTAGGCTTCTATGGATCACCCTGGTAATAACACTTCAGGTCCCAGACTGAAGCTGGGACTGAAGCTCATGGTTCATATTCTCAGGGAAGATTTTTTTGGGGTGCCCTTCTACCTAGGCTGACACCTGCAGTTTCTTTGTTGTCACCTTTCTCCATGGCAAAGTTAATTTCTCACTTATTCTTAGGCTAAAGGTACAGATCTCTGGTGTCCCAGCTTTGTAAGAGATTTCCTACAACTTCCTCATCCTGAGTGTTTTTTCATTCTTAGTGGTATATAACATAATGAAACTTCTTGTCATAGATCATGTCCTAGAGTTGATGAAATATGGTACTTTAAATAGGTTTCTATAGTTTCTATTCAGTAGAAACTTTATATATAAAGTTATAAACTTTATAAACTCCAGAACTTTATACATAAAGTAATTATTAAATTGCAAACCACTCTTTTATTCTACCTAGTATTTCCTTCTTAAGTCTGTAGCTTTACATCCTAAAAACCTACAGCATATCATACTATATTTCTACAAAGAACCAAATTACCAGGTACAGTGAAAAAGTCAGAAAATAAAATATCTAATTATCATTTATTTTTTCAGCCTAATTCCCAATACTTATGATGATTTATAAATTTCTAGCTGAAAAAACAAAATTTTAGCTTTTCTCTTCAAAACACTTAAAATCCTAAAATTTGGAAAGGCAAGTTGGCTTTTAGAGCAGACATGCGTGATTTGACTTCAGGGACAGAAAAATAAACTTCAAATTATTAAGATATAGTAATGGTTTAGATTTAGAATAGCAAAAAATATACTTATTTTTCTAACAAATTAGTATAAATTTTAACTCAGTTTTATGTCTCATAAGCCCTAGTGAACCTTCACTTTCTTTCCTTACTATTTCATTCAGTACAGGGCACAAAACTAAAAATGATAAGCTAAGAAATAAATAGCCCACTATCAAAAGAAGCTTATGAATTTGTCCCTGAAATATCAAAATCCTGATCATCGATTTCTTTTCCCCAAATCTGAACCATGCCCAACAGCAATACATTCAAAAGGAAAAAATTCCTAGGTACACTATGATGTGAGATAACTTACTAAGGGAAGGATATGAGAAAAATGACCTTAAAAGAATTCAGTAATATTATTATTATTATAGTATTCAGTGACATTAATAATTCAGTGTGTGATACTTTAAGACAATCACACAACTGAAGACCAGAACTAAAAAGAACTCATTTCACTGGAACGGAGTTAACCTGATCTACTTAACAAAAGCAAACTTATAATTATTTGCAGGAAAGGCTACCCATGATAATAGCTGACATTTATTAAGCATGTAACTTCTCATTAATACTTAACTACCCTATGAAGTAAATTATCATTATTCTTTTATTTTACAGATGAGGAAACAGCCGTTTAGAGATGTTAAAAAAAACTTGTCTGAGGTCACTCCAGCTCCTAGGATGAGTGGCAACACCAATCTATGATTAGCTGGTCACTACCAGTGTTGGCTAGACATTTACCACTGCTGTCTCAAGTGCTATGATTAGCCTCTGGGAAAACAAGATGGTCAAGGTCCAACAGAGGAAGACAAGATATGTGAACTGTAAGTACAAACACTGTTTTACAAGAACCTTATAAGGGCATAAAGGAGGCACAAAAGAGAGGGATGGTAGGAAGGCAATGAATTGGTTATTCTCTGCAAATAAACTAATTATACCAATCAATGTTTCTTTAAATAAGGAATACCCAAAATGTATCTCCCAGTCAATATACTTTCTTTTGAAAGTACTAATTTACTGTTTTTATTCATGAACATCCATTACCTTATGTTGTGCTGGTCTAATTTACAGTACACATTTACGTATACACACAATATATGCATAAAATTTAGGTTATAATACTGCATTACTAGTTTTAATGTGGTTTGGGCAGGAAAGTGTACTTTCAGCAGGATGTTTTTGACCTGTCTGAACTGTTCCCACTAGTGATAAAAATTAAAAGTAAGAATGAAAGGAATGTACTTTTCTCTGTGACTCTTCTAAAGTAGCAGAAGAGCGTTTTAAGCTTCTCTGGTTTCCTTGATGAACGTCCTTCAAACAACCTGAAAGAGACCAGAAATAAAAGAGGGTAAAGATGATTTTAAATGCCTAATGATTCACAAAAAACTAAATCTATATTGCTACCAAAACAAAAGAAGTAATTATTCCAGAAGACAACTCTGGAACGACAGAAAACTGGGAAACTGTCTGGATTCAAACAGCATCTGGAGAGGACTGAAACCAATGAGAACCAGGCTTCCTCAAAGTTGTTCAAATCCGATGGCACTCTTTTAACAACCACGTTTCTCCAGTCTGTCTTCCTGCAGGGAGAAGGCACCATCTGGTCCCCTAAAGACAATCAGGCCAGTGAGTTAATGCTCATTTTCCCCACGGCAAATATTATTGGCCATAATATTACTAGGTCATTGAATGTTTGAACAAAATGGCATCAGGAAAAAATCCACAAGACTGCTTGGCGGTGGGGGTGCAGCTATGACAACAACAAGCAGGTATGACAAGATATTGGCGGACTGACCAATCCTTGGTAATTAAACAAATATACCCTTTGTATGGTAGAAACACTGGCTACCCTATGTCATCTGGTTTCCAGCAACCTGGACTTGCACAACTTAATTTAGTTTTCCTTGAAATGATGTGGCACTGTTATTGGTAACACATAATGCAATTTATCCTGGGGAAAGAAAAGCAAGGCTTTGGAAGTATATGACCTGAGTAAGTAGTTCACCAAAAAGATTTCCAACACAAAAGCATGCTTTCAGGCACAATAGCTAGCTTCACAAAGGTATTTAAAAATCATAAAGAAATTTTGTGGCTATAAATGATGAAGTATTAGTCATCTGCCTCTAGTTATATACTCTTGCTTTAAAATCAGAAACCCTTCAAGTAAAAGTTCACTTTAATAAGTGCCGAAATGGGTAAAATTTTCCATGATCAGAAAAACAAGCTTATGTAACTATGCAGAGAGGGAAAAGTCAATTCTATGAGAAAATCCTATTGAGCAAATGAAATGAATTAGAAAAAGGGGAGGAAATGCAGATGTCAAATAATCCTGTTTTCAATGATCTGAAATTCTTTATTCAGGGTCAATTTCTGAGAAAACAATTTATATAAACCCTTATTTCCTGAAAAGAATGCTAAATATCAGAGAGCATTTTAACCAAATCTGAAATCTAATTAATGTTTAAAAATAGTTTGAGTGTTTGTGTGATCATTTTTACTCTTCTAAAAGAATGTATTTTCTAAAATATTTATTTAAAATACTCTTAAAATCTAGCTGCCTGCTGGAAGAATCTATGAGAACACAGGTTTCAGTTTGGTTTCTTCTGCAATATGTCAGCCAGAATAGAGTTTGTTTAAATCAAAATGATAGTCAAAATGAAGGAGCCACTTGGCAGTTTAATTAAGCATCCTGTATCAAATAAATATGATTTACTAAATGAATACCTTGGGATCCATTGCAAAATCCCTTTCCAAGGTTTATCACTTAGTAGAGGGAAGCAGGATAAATATCACTATAAAGGCAGCTTTCACCTTTTTTTTAAGAGATAAATTGATGTAGTACACAATTCAATTAAGAGGAAAAAGCTCCTCTTCCACAGAACTGTTGCACAGTGAGTGAAAATGACTACTGCCCTTAAGAAATAATTCCCCCAAACATAAAAGGCATCCTGAGCTTCAGTATGTGGTCAGTTGTTTATAAAATTACATAAAAGTTCACATATTTCATAACCATGATGACAAATTATTAACTTTAAGAGACTCTTGGGACTACAGATTTATTACCCTAGCAATATGGACTTTCCTGGAAGGATTATATGGCTGTTATTATCACCCACCACAAATGAGCACTACTGTTTAGTTTTCAGGTCCAAATCTTATAGGTACAAATCAAACAGAATCTCAATACATTCTTTTCCTTCATTGCTCTAAGTCTAATTTCAAATCACTGTGTAACCAAATGTGCTTCCCCATCTTTCTGATGGGGAGGTGTGTGGGGGTTGAGGTCTGGGTCACAACGAGGAGGTAGAACAACAGGAAAGATGAGGCAGGTTTAAAACTCGTGCTCAATTCTCAGATTTTGATATGTAGATTTGTGCATAGCCGCCTAAATAAATGAGGAAGCAAGTGAAAATAACATAAAAACACAGGCACTCTACAGGACTGAAAGCTACCAAAGCAATGTACTATCTGAAGGACAGCGCTTGTAGGGGGAGGAAGAGACAGAAGTACTGAGGAAAGAGCCCAAGAAAGGAAGAGACAGAAAGATGGGGCTGGCAAGACAGAGCGAAAAGAAAGAGCAGAAACTGGGCTGGAGACAGAGGGAGGGTGTAAGAAACAGAAATTCACAAAAAAACACACTCAAGGGAGATAAATACAGAAAGCAACAGAGATTCAGAGAGACTGAGATCTTCTCGTAATAATCAAGCACCGTCCAGATTTTTTTAATTCCTTGATACCATTTTTTTTTTTTAATTTAGATTTTCAAGTCCAAGGCGTTTTTGGATTTTTGGCTCTGCCACAGGGCATGTAGTATCTTAAATTTCAAACCACGGCTTGAATCTGCTTCCCCTGCAGCAGAAGCAGAGTTTTAACCACTGGACTGCCAGAGAAGTCTCTGGCTGCTAAGTCGCTTCAGTCGTGTCCGACTCTGTGCGACCCCATAGACGGTAGCCCAGCAGGCTCCGCCATCCCTGGGATTCTCCAGGCAAGAACACTGGAGTGGGTTGCCATTTCCTTCTCCAATGTATGAAAGGGAAAAGTGAAAGTGAAGCCGCTCAGTCGTGTCCGACTCTTAGCGACCCCATGGACTGCAGCCTACCAGGCTCCTCTGTCCATGGGATTTTCCAGGCAAGAGTACTGGAGTGGGGTGCCATTGCCTTCTCCCGAAGTCCCTGGATACATACATATTTAAAGTCATACTTTGAGTCACAGGCGTACGTGTGAAAATGCACATAAACTAGGCCATACTATCCGCTCCTCATGTAGGGAAGACATTTTAGCATTTAACTGAATAATAATTACAGATTATTAAAGGAAACAAACAGAAAAGGCCAGTTGGGCCTTTTGTTCTAAACAAAACTTCTTATTTTCAGTAAGTCAATCAAGGGTCAGCTATGTATTAACTGTTTTTCTTTCCATACATATAAAGAAAAACATAGTTTAATGAAATCTTTCCCTGAATGGAATACTGATAACATTACTGGAATTGGATTCTAGACACATACACACACACACACACACACTCCCATGTGATTTCAAGTTAAGGATTAATCCTATTAGTATACAATAAATCAAACCCAAAGCACTATAACCTCCACTTTAAAGTGGAAGCAAATGATAATCCGGAACCCAGCCAGAAAGTCATTCTTGGCTTTGCTGTGAAGCAGTGTGCCATATGGCCCCGGCAGCATTTTCAATCCAGGGAAGAGACAGATGTAAAAGCCTCCTGGGCTGACCACTGTTGCAACCTACAATTAATCTCTGACCATCAGTTTCTAAGCAATTTCAGAAGCATCAATGCTAATCACATTGGAAGCCTTTATAAGAATGTTTAGGCCCTGAAAGGCAAGCAGGGGAAAAGGTCAGGGGTGTTTAACATAACTAAACAGGGCTGGAAAAACACAACGATAAATAAAAAAGGGAAGACTTATTCGATTTATTGACGTCAGCCTTCTATCACATACTCTTACCATTTTTCTTATTCAATTAACTAGCTAGCCTTTTAAGACAAAATACACTCACACACATACACAACTCCCAACTGGAAGAAACTATAATCATAAATAGCAACTATGCAAAAAAGAAAACCTGCCAAAAACATAATGCTCCATAATCTGCTTACCAAATGCCTCATCAAATTAGGTACTTGATTGTTCATAAGCCACAAGAAAAAGGGGGAACTATTGGTTGTTTTTCATTTCTGGAGCACACTCAGAGCATCTGCTCTTGGGAGGAAGTGAGACATAATGAAACAGCACTAAATTTGAACAGAAGACAGTGTTCAAGTCCCACTTCTGCTACTTAAACTCTTATTTGATAAAAATGCAACTGGGATGCTGTAAGCTTATTTCCCTCATGGTCATTCTAGATTGGAAATAATGTTTACAGATCAAAGATTATTTCTAAGGATAGTTCTAATTTCTGACTAGCTATGAGGTAAAAAAGGCCAACCATACCCTGAGTTTTGAACTCCAATTATACTAGTTAACTTGGTGAAGTAAACTACCCTCTCTAAGCCTCCAACTACTCATTTGAAAAATAAGAAAACAGTATTGAATTTATAGGGACTGATATGAAAAGGTCAGGGAACACCCCTGACCTTTTCCCCTGCTTGCCTTTCAGGGCCTAAATAGTACAGTCACTGGTACATGGCAGGCACTTAATAAATACTAGTTATTAGATATTTTTATGCAAAAACTTCAGAAAATGCTAAGTAAGTAGAGGATAGAATAAGTCATTACACAATGCCCAGCTTAAAAAAAAACCCAACACTTATTTACATAAAACACTTACACTGTTCTAATCCATATTCTCTTCATTAAGAAAAATGGCTCAGCCTCTTTTCCCATCAAGCCTACCATGCTGACACTCAGAGCCAACCAGCTCAGTCTTTAGGATAAATCACCATGCACAATGAAAAGACATAACAGGATATTGCCAAGACCAGCATTCTCCTGTCAAAAGTTTAGATGACAAACAAAGATGCTTTAAAAATAAAACATATATTAAAATTAATATAAATTCTGGTTATGGCAGCAGGAAATGAGAAGTCACAGAAGTCAAGGCTTCCCAAGACCTCTTAACTTCTACCTGTCAGTCATCCCAAACCTACAGTCCATTTTACTGCTGAGGAAAGAAGGCTGTCAGTGTTGCAGCCATCAGAGGGCCCTGTGTACTTGTGTTTCTTCTACGTGCTGAATGGTCAACTGAGAGTGAAGGGGAGGTAATGATACTGTGTTTACAGGGCTATAAGTAGGAAGGAAGAAGTTACCCACACTAGCTATTTTGGAAAGGATCAAAATCTCTGTGGGATTCTACTCTCGAAATCAAATTACAAAAACTGTCTACTCTTTTTATTAACCATTTCTGATAATTGACTTGTTCCTCCTATTTAACTGATTTTTCTTCTGATTAAAAAAGTAACATATGATCATTATAAAAGCAATCTGAAAACATAGATGTGTACGAAATGTGTTTATCTCACCACCCAATGGTAATCATATTTTGACTCATTTTCTTGTCAGTCCACTTTCTATGCACAAACATTTATTATGTATAGGTATAAACACAAAGTATATTAATAGATTCAGATATTTTAACATAATTGAGACCGTATTTTATATACAATTTTTTATTTCTTTTAAAAACCTACAATTACTGATCCTAACCACACATAATGTCTGTTCCCTTTCTTGTGCTTTTTCTTGTTTTACCTAATATGGAATGTATATTTATAGTTACCAACAGAGAACCTTAAGCTTTTCTGACAAAAAGCCTCCAGACATTTAACCAAGATATAGTACTGAAGTTATCTGTGACAAGTTTAAATAATTAATTCTTAATGAGTAAGATTTAATGTCTGGAATTTGCTTTAAAATATTCTAGGAAACAAAGTGGGGTTAAACAGGTGAAAAAAAGAGAAAAACCAGATACGGTTAAGTACTGCAGTTGGGTTATCTTTAAAAATACTCATAATACAGTTTAAAAATAACTTATCTAGAAAAGAGGCTTTCTGAACTGATTCACAGTTCTTATCAAAAAATTTAAATCTATTTAAATCAAAGAATCTTCTGAGAAAGTTTATAACTAAGACATCAAAGGTTTATCTTAGGAACCATCAAGATATATTTATTAGCTGACTATTCATTCTACAGAAACAAACTCCAAGCGGTCACTGAAACACTAATTCTAAACCATTATTAGAGCTACTTCTTACCAAAACTCAAAATAACAACTCCAAAATCACTGGGATTGTCTTTGGAATTCCAGATAGAAATTTTATAATCTATAGCATCTCTGACAGATCCTAGAGCTAACCAAACATTTATTCCAAATAAACAGGCTACTTACTCCTTGGAGAATCCTTATTACGATAATACTCTTCATGGAAATAGATAATTATATTTCTACAAAATTAAATTTCCACTTCTTTACTTACATACAAAATCTGACCATTTCCTTTTCTATATTAAAAAAGAAAATCTGTGAGAGATAAATAGCTCGTAACTAACAGTGAGTCTACTTGTAAAGAAAAATTCTTTAATAATTTTTCAAACAGGCAAAAAAGTTGTATTTAATAAACAGGTTCTTTATACAACTGCAATTGCAGATACCAACGTTCTTTGTTTTCTCTTAATCCTATCCCAAATACTAAAGAAAATAAAGGAAAAAAACATTTAATTATATGTGGCTTAAAGATGAAACATCTCATAATTCCTAAGAATACAATGTAGTTTGAAAAGTAGCAGACCACAGACTGAGATCAAGCCAACAAAGTTAGTCATAGCACACTGCCACTAACCAGTCACTTAATTTCTCAAATGTTTCATCTACAAAGTTTACTTTCATTTATTCAACAGGGATTTACTGAAGGACTACAATGAGTAAGATTTTGTGAAAACAACAAAGAACAGAGCAGATAAGCTCTCTGTCCCACTGAAAGGACTAAGCAAGCAATTATAACAAAGTCAGGTAGGCAGTACAGTAGGAAAAGCAGACAGCACTGAAGGCACACACCTGATTGCACAAACCTAGGAGTAGTACCCCGGAGGCCTCTCTTCAGACACCCACCAATCTGATCCATTGCCACCACACTGACTTCCTTTTCAAAAGTCTCCCTAGCTTCACCTCCACCACGACACTATTCCAGCTACCATCTTCTCTTTCCTGCAGCATTGTAGTAGTCTCCTCAACCAGGTAAACTCATATCTGGCCCCTCTTCACTCAGTTCCTCTTTGTAGTCAAAACAAATTTTTCAAAATTTAAATCTAATCAAGTGCACCAACCTCCCTCTCCCCCCATATCAAGTCCTTTAATGACTTCCTATTGCCTTAGGATGGCCTCCCCAGCACAGCCTACTGGCCTCAACTTACTTCTGCAGCCTCTCCTCTCTTTCCAGGCTGCAACCACACTGGTGTTCTCTCAGTCCCTGGTCAGCACGCCACAGTTCCTGCACATGCTGTGTCCCTCTGCCCAGAATGCAATCAACTTTCCTTTCTTCCTTGGTAAACATATTCTTGCTCACCCTTTCATACTTAGTTCAAAAGTTATTTCCTCAAGGAAGGTTTTCCTTATTAGATAATATCCTTCTCTAATACAGTGGCATAATGCTGTGCACCTATTCTTTATATCAGCGGTCCCCAGCCTTCTTGGCATCAGGGACCAGTTTTGTGGAAGACAACTTTTTCCATGGACCTGGTCAGGGGGGTAGTTTTGGGATGATTCTCATAAGGAGCACGCAACCTAGATCCCTCATACAGGCAGTTCACAGTAGGTTTTGCACTCCCAGGAGAATCTACCACCACCGCAGATCTGACAGGCGGTAATGCGCGTGATGGGGACCAGCTGCAAATACAGATGCAGCTTCACTTGCTCACCTGCCTGCTGCTCACCTCCTTCTTTGCAGCCTGGTTTCTAACACGCCATGGACTGGTACCGGTCCGTGGCCCAGTGGGGTGGGGATTCCCGCTGTATGTAAGTACATACAGGCTATTATAGGAAGCCAGAGTAGAAGCACATCTATCCTGGCAAGACAAAAACTATCAGAAACAGGCATATGTCAGGTAAGGTTTAAAAGAGGAATAAAAGCCATGTGAAGGAAAGGAGGGCACAGAAATCAGAAACTGGTTTGTCCCTTTTCTCGTAACCTAAAGGTACTTAACACACTGTGGAGAACACTGTGATTGCTCACTGTATACATGAACTAAACTAAATGACTAAATACTGTTCTCTTAAAATTAGCTAACACATCAGTTTGGGAAATCAGGCTAAAAACACGCCCTTCACAAGTGGTATTTACACAACCAAAGAAGATACGATATAAAATGAATACAATCTTATTGATATTTTAAAGAAACTCTCTTATTCAAATCTTTCATTATTTATTGTCTCACTCCTTAGTACTGCTGTGAAAAAACTGTATGCAAAAACAAAGATTTTCACTGATATTGTAATGTTTGAAAGCATTACAAATATTGTCTAAGAATTATTACAGTATAATAAGTATTCCTGTATTCAAATCATGTTTTACTTTCATTTGCCAAACAAATAAAGTAAAATACAATAAAAACACCAAAGTGTGTTACTTTTAATAAAAATTTATATTAAGTACTAACAAGATAAATTTTAGAATTTTTCTCACCATGAGGGAGAGATGCATTTGGGATAACTTTCTATGTCATTGCAAAGAATTGTGACTCCATTACTCCACTGCCTTGTGGAGTTGTCAGAAATGCTGTCTATATAAAGTAAGTGGCATAGGAAACAATGACACTCTATGGGAATTCCCTGGTGGGTTCAGTGGTTAGAACTTGGTGCTTTCACTGGGTTTGATCCCTGGTTGGGGAACTAAGATCACACAAGCCGTGCAGCTTGGCCAGAAAAAAGTAAAAAAAGGAAAAAGAAGAAGAAGAAGAAGAAGAACCACTGACACTCTAGTAACACTGAGCACACCTATAAACTAGATCTTAGTCTCTAAGTACCATTCTCCAATAAAAGGAGAACCAGGGTTCCTTGAGAAAATGACTGATTCTACAGTTGGGTAATAGAAAATATAAGATGAGCCTGGCACCTTGTGAGGACAGAAAGTAAAAAAACACTAAAAAAAAAAGGTTGGGGGCTTTTTAAAAGAACACAGATGCCAACCTGAAGGAGCCCTAATGGCCAAATGGAATAATATTAACTCACAGAATAAAGTATCTGGAAGTCCATTCTGATACTAAAATTGGGTAAGAAGGGATAGCTCTTCTTTACAATAAAATTTCAAGTAATAAATGTAGAAGGAAAGAGAGAAATAAAAAAATCACAATAGGCAAACACTACAGTAATAACTGTTAGAGACAAGATCCACCAATGGATGCTAAAGATAGTGGGGAGAAATACAATGCAAACATTTGCATAGTGTCAACAAATCCCCCCCCCCCCAAGATATTTATTAATCCCAAAGAAAGAGTCGGTAATTGTACAGTGCAAGAACCCAGCAGACACCACCTTAGTGAGGTGATTGATCACCAGTAGTAAGACATATCAACATCAAGAGCCCACTGATACGATGCACAGAAAAGGACACAACATCAGTTCTCTACAATTTCTGTCAAAAATGCAATGACCTCACTTCACTTGTGAAAACAAGGTCAGTCAAACCCAGATTGAAGAACATAGTACAAAATAACTGATGAGTTGTCTTTGAAAGTGTCAACATCATGAAAGAAAAAGAAAAACTGAAGAACAGGGTAGAGGAGACTTAGAAAACTACAGCACTTACCTGCAGGGAATCCCAGACTCCCCAGTAGCTGCCTAAAACACTGGGCAGTATGGAACCCTGTGTATACCATGTTTTTTTCCTATACATATACACCCAATGATAAAGTTAATTTACAAATTAGGCATAGTAAGACATTAATGACAATAACTAATAATAAAGTAGAACAATTATAACAATATAGTAAATTACGTGAATGTGGTCTCTTGCTTTCAAAATATCCTATTGTACATATTTAATGCCTTTTCCATCTTAACTAAGCACTTATCAGGCAGAGTGGCCATAACTTGTGACTATAACAGCAAAACTAGCATGAATTTCTTTTACCTTCACAATTCCATGGAAAGAAGTACTTTTTACAACTTTTTTCTGTCATATTCAAATTGCCATCATAACTACTCATGTGCTTGGGAGCCATTATTAATTAAAATAAGGGTTACTTTAACACAGACAATGCAATACCTCAAGAGCTGATCTGATAACCAAGACAGGCTACTAAGTGACTAAGAGGTGGGATATCCTGGACAAAGGGATGATCCACGTCCCAGATGGGAGGGAGTGGGACGGTACAAGATTCTATCGTGCTACTCAGAATGATGTGCAATTTAAAACTTAACAAATTTTTTATTTCTGGAACTTTCCATTTAACATTTTCAGACTGCAGTTGACTACAGGTAACTAAACTATAGAAAGCAAGCCACAGATAAGAGGGGACTACTGTAAATGCCATGGGGGATAGTGGGAAGATTCTGGAACAGAAAAATAACAGCTGGAATTAAAATAAGGTCAGTTAACAGTATTATACCAATGTAAATTTCCTGGCTTTGATAATTTTCCTATGGCTACATTGTATGGTTACATAATAACATTAAAATAAAGGGAAGTTAGGTGAGTTATATATAGGAATTCACAGTACTATTTCTGTAACTTTTTTACATGTCTAAATTAATTTGAAATAAAGTTTTTAATGAGACAGTATCAAAAAGGTAAACTAAAAGAAGTTGCATTACCATACCAATCAACTTTGAACACAACACAGAACAGCAAACAGAACTTTGTCAACTTTGAGCAAAGTCATGTAACTTTGCTCCATGACTGCATCTCCTTCTCTGCTCCCTGTCCTTACTGCCCTATCCCTCAGGGGCAGGAGATGAGGATTACACGGAGGTAATGGAAGAGGGTATTACACATAGTGGACTGGGAAAGAGGAGCATATATTGTAACAATTTTCCGAAGGCCCGCTCCTGAGGTTGGGGAAGAAAGTTCACATTCTACTCACAGATCCCATAAAGATAATTCTCATGTGAAAAACAGAGATTAGAGGGGTGGGGGAGGGAAAGGGTGTAGGAAGGAAAAAAATTATATTCATTTGCCAAGATTTTACAATGTTTTTGTGTAAATTATGGAGAAAGTGATAATTTGGTGAAATGGCTAGAACCTGAAACTTTATCAATGTCTTCACAATATACTACTTTAATAAAAATTTAAACATTATTTTGTCTTTCTTTTAAAAACATTACATTAATAAATTAATCATGTCTGTAAAAAGTGAAAGTCAACTTTAACTCACACTTTACACAGTCTTCCCTAGTAGCTCAGACAGTAAAGAATCTGCCTGCAATGCAGGAGACCTGGATTCGATCTCTGGGTTGGGAAGATCCGCTCGAAAAGGGAACAGCTACCCACTCCAGTATTTTGACCTCGAGAATCCCATGGACAGAGGAGCCTGGCAGGCTACAGTCCATGGTGTCACAAACAGTTAGACACGACTGAGCCACTTTTATGTCACTTCACTTCACTTTCACTTGACAGAAAGGAAGACTCATGGTGCAGCCTTAAATTATTTCAGCATACAAGAAATATAATGTACAACAAATGTCCTGTGAATAAATAATCACATCAAACAGGCATAAAGAATCCAGGGCACTTACAGGAGAGGGACAACCAGACAGGGTAGAAAGAACAAGGGCCTTGGAGTAAGACAGACCTGAGATCAAACTTTATCTCTGTCACTTACTGGCTCCTGGACCCTAAGCAAGTTTTGTAACCATGAACTTTAATCATCTTGCTTGCAAAATGCCAAAAGTATCACTTAACTCATTGTACTATAAAGATTAAATTATATAATTGTACATAAAATGTTTGGCAAATCACTCAATGCCAACCTTTTGTATTTTACTATTAAAAAGGTGTTCTCTGAAAACATACCGATTGAAGTTAATATCTGGATAACTAGAATACTCTGATTTCATCTTAGCATTGCGCCGTGGAAATGTGCAGAAGAAAGCATTAGCTAAAAGACTGGCAATCTGTTCCTGTGACATTGTGATGGAATGATTCATCTTCTGTTTCAGGAGCGGTATTGGCTGATAGAGGAAACAAAAAATACAGACAAGAAGAGCAATAATTAGTTTAGCAATTTCAAAAGCAGAGGCACCAAATTGCATTTGCTAAATTAAGGTAGGAATAATTTCAGGACACTCTTGAATCCTTAAATCAGCAATACTGTTGAAGTCAAGGGCAGTTCGTTAAGGATGATTGGGAAAATGTACTTGTTTGACAAAGTGCAGATTTCTAATCAATAACAACGACAGTGAAGAGAACACAAACATTACTTGTATTAGCGACAAACAAGATTCCTTTAGCAACTAAGAAATAAAAACACTTTACCTTGTAATGAAAAATTAAAACAAAGGATGGAAGAGAAAAATGTAATGCTGAGGTTAGCTATTATTGCATATGCTAAATTCCGTTCTCATTTAAAGATTATTGGACAGACTAATTTTTCTATTTCAGTCTGAAATAAAATGATCTATGGAAAATAAATCAATCAATAAGTACTTTACTTCCAATTCTGAATCACACTTCACATTGACAATTTAAAAGACCCAAACCTAATTTTATTAAAGCAATTAATGGAAAACACATATACAGACTTATTTGCATATAACTTGCAACAACATAGGCATTTCCTATATAACCAAGTCAAGGAAGATGCAGGACATTTTTCCCTCAAGTTTTTTATGTCTGATATGTCTTCAAGTTGTACCAAATCCAAGTTAACTTACCTTTTATTTTTAGCATATTCTATGTGAGTATTGTGTTCAGTGGGTTTTATTTTAAATGTTTAAACTGTATGGCTTTCAAGACATGCTGGGAAAGCCAAAGACCAACTGCCAATTTACATACCAGTTGTTAAATTTCAAAATGCTCCAATATGATATTTAGAGGTGCTTTTCCTTCTCCCTTCAATAAGACCCAGAAAGAATCCTGGATATCTGCATTAACCTCAAACCAACAGGCAGAGAGAACTGTCCTGATCATATCACAGGAATCAACATTCATATGTACATTATTATGAATGCTGAGATAAATCATTAGCAACATACACAATTTAACTTGCCAAAGATATATTTGGATAAAAAACTGAAATGTTAACTTTTACAGCAGAGGTTTACTTTTTAGTAGAGGACAGAGGACAAAACTAAAATGTTCTCCCCATTAGTACACTAATGGAAGGACAAATAGTTTTAAGCCAGGAAAGAAGATGACAGCCATGAATCTGACTTTGGTTCCTCCACCTGACTTGTTATAGGTTACAAACTTGGGTGCTCTTGAATATATATCCCATTAAATACACTTTCTTTCTAAAGCATGAAGGGAAGAGCAGAGGAGAAAGTGATTCCTATCAACAGGCTGTGCTGTGCCTAGTCACTCAGTTGTGTCTGACACTTTGTGACCCCATGGACTGGAGCCCGCAGGGCTCCTCTGTCCATGGGGATTCTCCAAGCAAGAATACTGGAGCAGGTTGCCATGCCCTCCTCCAGGGGATCTTCCCAACCCAGGGATCAAACCCAGGTTTCCCACACTGCAGGCAATTCTTTACCATCTGAGCCACCAGGGAAGCCCAAGAATACTGGAGTGGGTAGCCTATCCCTTCTCCAGGGGAATCTTCCCAACCCAGGGATTGAACCAGGGTCTCCTGCATTGCATGTGGATTCTTTACCAGCTGAGCTACCAGGGAAGCCCCAATAACAGACTATATTCTATCAATTATGAACTACAGTGAATTAAAGAAGCATTTAGTTAGGCACTATGGAGAAGGAAATGGCAACCCACTCCAGTATTCTTGCTTGGAAAATACCATGGACAGAGGAGCCTGGCAGGCTACAATCCAAAGGTCACAAGAGTCGTCTCTTTCTTTATGTTAGACCTGGGGACACAAAGATGATCTCCCTTCAGGAAGAATATAATCTAGGGAAGGAGATATATAAAGGCATAAATTACAAAATAATGTGCTAAGGATGATTTGAATGATATAGGAATGATTAACTTTGGCTGGGAGAGGTAGGAAAGGCTTCACAATGGGCCGAGTCCAAGAGGTAGTGAGAAATTTTATTACCTAGGGGAAGAAAAACCAAGGAGGAAAAGACATGAAATATAAGCAAGCAAATAACTTCCAATATAAACAAGAAGAGTTGTAAAATGAACTAATGAGGTGAAATTATTGCTATGTAAAACTGGAAACGTCACAGTATAATGCTAACAAATATGGCACACTGAAAAACACTCAACATTTGGAATCAGGTATTTGGACACGGCTTTTGGTTACCCCAAAGACTATGTTTGTGTTTTCTGGGGTGTTCCAATGACAGATTGCAATGTGTGGGACCATCCTACACCTTCAGGAATTGCTCCACCCAAATTGTCCCTAGGGCTTCTGTGGATCACCAGTGTTGGCAGAAACCTGGCTAGCATCCATGCAGCCAAGGGGCTGGCCCTAAAAATGAAAGACAGAGGCAAACTCAAGCTACTGTTGCGAGAAATACAGGAGGACAATTACGAACAATAAACCAACAATCTCTTATAATTATCTGAAAATACAGTCTACAAATTCTCTGATAATCACCCCCTTGAGAGGTAGAGTATGAGCTAGATGTAGTGACAAAATTCTAATAAAGAGGAAAAAATAAAGAAAGTGACAGTGTGTGCCTTTAGAAATGAGATCAAAAAAGGCACTGATCCTTCCACTCTCTCTCTGGTGGCTTTTTCTGGGAAAGTTAGCAACCATGTTATGAGGACACCCAATCAACCTAGAGTCCCATGGCAAGGAAGTAAGGCCTTCTGCCAGTAGCCACGTGAGTGAGCCAACTGAGAAGTGGCTCCTCCAGCCTCAAACCTTAGGATGACTGCAGTGCTGGCCACTACCTTGACTGCAACCAGGAGAGAGCCCAAGTTAGAACCAGTCAGTTAAGCTCCTCCCAAATTCCCAACAGAATCTGAGATAATAAAAGTTTCTTGCTTTAAAATGCAAAATTTTGAGGTAGTTTTTTATGTAGCAATAAATAAAACAAAACAATACAGATTCTTTCATTTCAAAAGTTAAGAATGTATCATGGTTAATGGGAACAGTTTCAGTTTATAAGGTGAATTTGGGAGATGGATGATGGTGAGAGTTGCATAACAATGTGAATGTACTTAGTGCCACTGAGCTGTACAGTTAAATATGGTTAAAACAGCATGTTTTATATTATGTGACTTCCATCACAATAAAAAAAGTTTAAAAAACACATACATAAAAAAGGAAAAAAAAGAATGTACCGTGAATTCATTACTTTACAATGGGGAGAGAAGAGGAAGGAGTAGGTATTAAACCATTCTGAAGATGAAATGTTCTAAATCCATTAGTATGTTTTAAAATACTGACTATCCTGTTTTGAAAGTTAAAGACTGTTTTAAAAACAGAAAAAGAAGTATCAGTAAGCAAACATCAACACTGTAAACTGAAGCTCAGAAATTGAATGCTGCATTTTTAATGTCCTCTTGCAGTGTTCTTTATAACCTCTAACCTTTTTCTTAGTAGAGCAAAATTATCAGACTCTGACAAAAACTGTTTCCATCTCTCTCTTCTCTCTTTGACCTTGATAATTCGAGTTTAAACAAGATTCAATTGTGAGTCTCAAGAAAGCTAATGAGGAAGAAGTCATTTCCACCAACCTGGGTACAAATATTTGGCAGACAGAGTGCAATTTTCACCATATCAGGCAAAATGGACTGATATAAGTGTTGAGCTTCTGCTTCTTCTAGTACCTGAAAACCAATAAAATATGTTATCAGTGAGTAATAACCAAATATGAACAAATGAACAAATATCTGTTCTTAAACTACATGTCTGCTTTTCAGAGGATCCCCAACTGAGGCGACTTAGTAGTAGCAGCAGCATAAAAAGGCATATTATCATGGGATACATGCAAAAGTATAACAGGTACAGTAAGGAACTTATAAATTGATTTCCAAATGTATGTAATTCATCTTAATGTCCTCTCAAAAGGAATGAAGTATCCCACATATGAAATCTCTCTCATATCACATTCACAACTAAATAAAAATATTTGCAAATGAAAAGCAGTACATTCTGCCCTTGGTTACATCAACTAAAAACTATTAGACCACCAAGAACTCTTTGGAAGCCCTCTAGCTTCTACAGTCTATAATTTAAATAACTCACCATAAAAGCCACACATTGTTTCAGAGCACCTTTTATGTGTCAAATCTGATCTACTGGATAATAAACAAAAAGTTCCAGGTGACTTAGAATTTTCCTTTCCCAGGGACCTTTAGGAATTTAAAACCACAATTTCCATATCATAATTTGAAGTACAAGAAAAATGATATTTATGGCCCATTTTTGTCTTATAATCTCCCATCTCTTCAAGGCTTTAGAAATTACTTTAGGCTATTTAATCCAATTTCTCTCAAAACATCAGAGTAATTCTTTCAAAATAGTGAAAATGAAAACACTTTTAATTTAGATATTCTATATATACTCAGGATTAAACCATGTATCTATCTGAAATCACATCTGAACTAGATAGATGAGGTCTCAGTTATAATCCAGTCTGATCCTGTCATTATTAAAGAGAAAAGAAAACTGAGGCCAAGGAGGTTACCCTCATTATCCTAGATTGAATATGTGAATTAGCAACTAAATCAGAACTAGAACCTAAGTGTTCTGGCCTATACTACATGGCTCTCCCCCACTTCTCTATGTTACTATGTTTCGATTGATGAGGATATAGACTCTTTAAAAATATCTAAAGATTCCCTTAGCTATGAGGAGCTAAGCTGAAATAAATATGCATTTGTCTACCGATAGCTAGACACTGTGTGTGTGTAAACAGAAAAAGTAGCAAAGATAATTTACACTCACCTTGGTTTTACAAGGAAGTTTTACCATTGAGAATTTTCTTTATACCAAAGCTTTAAAACTCAAGCCTATGTGCAACTCCTTGTTTAAATTAGGATAATGGGGAAACTGATACTCAAAATGAACAGAAAGATATTTACAATTCAGAGAGTGTAGGATTCAATTAATCAGAGGTATATTAAAAAAACTAAGCAAGTTAAGAACACAAGACAATTGTTAATTCTGTAGAAAAAACAAAGTTGTACAAGAGTAGAAAAGGAATCATATCTCAGATATGAATAGTTTTTACCATCCTACTAAAAAACCAGAATACTGATCTAATTGAAATGAATATTTTATGTATAGTGGAAAAGTGGGAAACAGAAATAAGGCTGTGTTAGAGGTGATAGGGTTAAGTAAACAACAGATAAATCCAACAGATCTCTAATAGGAAGTAAACACACAAAAAGAATAAAATAAAGGCTAAAGAGGGTTCAAAGCCTCTTCATTATAAGCCTCTTTAATGCCAATAAAGGGCTTCCCAGATGGCTCAGTGGCTAAAGAATCCACTTGCAATGCAGGAGACAAGGGTTCCATTCCCGGATCAGAAGATCCCCTAGAAGAGGGCATGGCAACCCATTCCAGTATTCTTGCCAGGGAAATCCCATGGACAGAGGAGCCTGGCAGGCCACAGTCCACAGGGTGGCAAAGAGTTGGACACGATTGAAATGACTGAGCACAAACAATGCCAATAAAAAGAAAAATTAAATTAAAAAAGTCATACAATAGGAAGCATTCTACTATTTAAGAATTTTAATGTAAGCATTAAAGATACTTGCTTTCCTATACCTGAAGATGCATAAAATATATTAATGCATTTAAGATATTCAAATTCTTGTTACTCATAATTTATCTCTTTACTTTTTAAAATATTTTGAAATAATTAGAGATTCATAGAAAGTTGTAAAAATAATGTAGAGAGGTCCAGTTTACCCTTCACCGAGTTTCCCTTAATGGTTACATTTTGGATTAACTATAGCATAATATAAAGACAGGAAATTAATATTGGTACAGTATGTGTGTACTGTTCTATGCTATTTTATCACACATACATTTGTTTAACCACTTTCAAAATCAAGATGCAGAAGTGTTCCACTATAGCAAAAGTCTCCCTTGTGCTACTAATTTATAGTCACACCCTCCATCCAACTATCCCTAAGCCCTAGAAAGCATCAACTTGCTTTCCATCTCTGAAATTCTGTTGTTATACAAATGGAATCATATGATATGTGTTCTTTAAAGATTGACTTTTTTATTCACCCAGTTTAACATTCTTGAGATCTATTCAAGCTCATGCATGTATCAAGAGTTAATTCCTACTGCTGAGTAGTATTACAGAGTATGAATATAACCACCATTTGTTTAACCACTTTACCTACTGAGGGGCATTTTGGTTGTTTCCAGTTTTTGGCTATTACAAACAAAACTGCCTTTTACTTTCAACCTGCCTATACTGTTATGTCTGAAATAATTTCTTGTAAGCAGCATATACTGTCGTTTTTTTAATCCACTCTGTGAATCTCTCTTTTAATTGGTGAACTCTGACCACTTACATTTAATCACTGATACATTAGAACTTATTAATTTTTAATTTTCTTTTTATTTTACCTGCTTTCTTTTCCCTTTATTTCTATGGGTTACCCAAATATATTTTAGAATTCCATTTTTATTTATCTAGACTGTATTTGAGCACATCTCTTTGAACAGATTTTTTTTAATTGGCTGCTCTAGGTATTTCATTATATATGATTTTATCACTATTCATTTTGGTGTCAACTTCACATGCAGCAGTACAGAAACATTACCTTTACTTGTCCCCATTATAATTTTAATATTTCTTTACATACACTGAGAACCACATTTGATAGTGTTAAAATTTTTGAAAAGAGCAAAACAGAAAATGTCAAACACTATTTAGAAAACTCAAGAAGAAAAGGCTACTATATTTACTATATTTTTACTCTGTCTACTATTCTATCTTCTTTCTTTATATAACAAGATTCCATCCTTTATCATTTCCTTTCTGTTTCAAGAAATTCCGTTACACATTCTTTTAGGACAGATCTATTAATGACAAATTATCTTCCTTTCCTTCATCTGAGAACGTCACTGTTTGTTCTTTAGTCCTAAAGCATATTTTCAATGGATATACACTTCTCTCCTGACAGTTTGTTTCTCTTACTCCTTCAAAAATATTGTGTCATTTCTTTCTGGCCTCCATGTTATCTGATGAGAAATTCACTGTCATTCAAACAGTTTTTGCCCTACAGGCAATGTGCCATTTCTTACTGAATGCTTTCAAAATTCTTTTCTTTGCCTTTAGTTGGAATAAGTTTGACTATGATATATCTTGGCATGGATTTCTTTGGGTTTCATGTAATAGGTATGCTCAGATTCTTGATGTCTTTTATTAAATTTGGGAAATTTTCAGCTATTATTTCTAGTTTTCAGTTGCTATTTTTTGTTACTGTTATTTTCTCAGCCCTGTCACTTTTTTCTTCTCTCCTTTCAGTACCAAAAAGGCACGACTTTCCAAAACAGTTCCAAAGATCTTTAAACTACTTTTTCAGTCTATTTTTTCTTTTATGTTGTTCAGACTGAGTAGTTCTTTTGCTCTTTTTCAAGTTCTATTCTTTCCTCAGTCATCTCCATTCTCCACTGAGCCCATTCAACTGCACTTGTTTAAAAAAAAAAATCAGGTATTATTATTTTTCGGTTCTAAAATTTCCATTTGGTTCTTCTATATAGCTTCTATTTCTTTGCTGGGGCCACTATTTTTTTTTATTTCAAGCAGGTTTGTAATTGCTTACTGAAGGCTGCATTAAAGTCCTTGTTAGATAATTCTAACATCTGTGTTGTCTCCGGGTTGGTGTCTGTATGATTGTCTTCACATTTCAGTTGAGGTCTTCCTGCTTCTTGGTGGAGTGTTTTTTACTGCAACCTGGTTATTTTTGGTATTATTTTGAGACTTTGGATCTTTTCAAATCTTGTTTCGGCAGGTCTTCTGTGACACAGGAAGGAGCAGCCACCTCATTACCATCAGTCAGGAGTGAAAACTCTACTGCCCTTGGTAATTCCCAGGGCAGGGAGGAGAGATGCATCTTGATACCTCTGGGTGGGGGGGCTGCAGAGAGTGAGAGTTCTGGCTCCTCACCAGGCCTCTGTTGATACCACCCTGGTGCCAACAGCCCCACAGACTCTAGCTGGTGAGTCTACCTCCACCTTTCAGCTATATTTAGTAGGAGGGATAAAGAGAAGTGTCTATCCAAACATTCTTAACCTAAAGACATTTAACCTTAAGTGACTAAAGAGGCTGACAGTTTCTTCTCCTTTGGGTACCTGTCCTTGTCTTTTAAAACTGACACACGAGTAGCTGCAGCCACGCTTTGCTGACCGTCACAAGCTTTAAAATATCACTTATTTATCTGATGAAGCATCATTGCACAAGACTTCTTCACAACTGTCAACACTTCAGACCTATGTCTAATGTTTCTTTGAAAATACAAATGAGATCATAAAAAATGTCATTTGAGAATGTAACCAAGCCAACTACCATTTTAATTTAAAAAACTAGTATGATCTTATGCCCTCCCATATATTATTAGCATTTTTATGCAAATCCTAACTTTTTACAAATTGTTATTTATTAATCCACATAATTTATTAATCTATACAATGCAAACCAAGATACAAGTAACAAAAAGCTTTAAAAATTTAAATCATTGCCTAACTTCAAGGGAAGCAAGAGGCTTAAACATAAATATTTATTTAAAATATATCATATATTATATTACTTATAACAATAATGATGAAGATGATTATAAAGAAATTAAGCATTTACATGATGATAAATGGAAAGCTTCATTAAATTCTCCCTGCCCTCTACTGGACAGTCTGCATAGATAATCACATATGGCAAGTGTTTCTGTATGTGTGTGTGTGTGCCCATGTGTACATATCATCCTTTTATTCTCATCCCAAAAGTCGATTATGTATATGCTTCATTCAGAATTGATACAAAGATTTTCAAAATTATAATGCTATTTTACCCATTTCCTCCCTTTATAGATCTGTTCATCCACTCAACTGGACAGTAAATATTTAAGTATCTATTATATGCCAGACACTGTGCCAGCACTGACAACAGGACTGTAAACCATAATGGACGTGATCACTGACCTCATGAATCTCAAAGCAGGAAGTCTTATGCTCTTTCTGTGATCCCCTCAATACATCAGCCCTCACCTTGAAGGATAGTAATTACTGCAATTTCATCATAGTGACCGTGAAGAAGCTCTCGTTCTTCCTTAGCAGATAGAAACATGGACAAACTACTCAAATAGAGTAACTGAATTTGTCAAATGTCAAACCATGATGAATGATTTAAATATCTAGTAGCATACATACAGAAAAGAAATTTTTACTTATTTCTTCTTCCTCAGAATGCTTGATCAACTAAAACTCAATCTGTGAACTGTGCTCTAATACTAAAGACATATTCATATGCGACTAAGTACAGAACCTGGCACACAGAAAGTACTAAATAAATAATACTATAGAATTTTGAAAGAAGTGAAAACTGTAGCCAGTAAAATCATCAAAACAGTGTTATTTTAAAAAAGGGGAAAATTTCCATAGATCTGCTTCTTCAGTTCATAGGAAACAGCTTTTTAATCAGTCACAAATCAACAAATATAATAAATACTTCAAGTCATACCATTTTATCTATTGATGTGTACCCAAATAGATCCTAGTAAAAATGTTAAGTTACTAACATGCTTTAATAAAAAATTTCAAACAAGTTTATATAAGAGGTCTAGAACATGAAATTTTATTAATAATTTTTAATATAAAAAGTATATCATCCCAAAATCTAAATAGAGAAGAGCAAAAAACTCATAGCCCTACAATCCTAAAGTTAATATAACCATTTAAGTTTTTGTTATGCTTAGGTACTTATCTACCTTCTCACACAGAAAAAAATCACTTAAAAGCACATTACTTTAACAATTGTATAATTTTTTCATTAGACAAAAGAACTTTCCACTTTGCTGTAGAGTCTTCATAAACATCACCAGAAACAACATGTTTGTTTAAAAAATCATGTATTTTCACTGTAGAAAATGAACAGAAACAAAAAGAAAATAAATACAACCCACAAGCCCAATATCAAGATATATACTGCTAACATTTTGGCATATATCTTTCTAGTTTGTATTCTGTTTTCATTTATATTGTGAACATTTTCTCATATAAATAAATATAATCCTACATCACTATTTTCAATAGCTGAATATTATACAATTCAGACATACCATAACTTATTTCCCTACCTAATTCTCTTATGATAGATTTACAGGTTGTTGCCAATTTTCCACTCTTATAATTACCATTGTAATGAATATCCTTGTACATACATCCTTCCACCAACTATTTGAATATCTCTATAAGACAAAAATGATATATTGAAAAACACAGGCTCTTTTTTTTAAGTTTTTTGATATATGCTACCAATTTATATTCTGGTGCTGTATAAGAAAGTACTCAACTCCATATCTTACTGTAAATTCTCACATTCTTATTTTATTTGCAATTTGATAGATAAATTGACACCACTATTATTTTATATTTTTTTGATTACTCATGGTGTTGTACTTTTTATCCCCATGAATACGAACCCCTATGATGAGCCTTAACCCTTCTTTTCCATTAATTTTTTAAGTAATATGTGAATGCATTCTAGCTTACAAATGTCAAACAATGCAGATGAAGTCAAATCCCCAATTCCTATTCCTGTTCACTGTCCGAAGACATAAACAGATGCTTGTCTTCTTCCCAAACTTCTTCTAAGCATTTCTACATATGTGCACACAGAAATTAAGATGTTACATGAATTTTTAAACTAAATGGTATACTATATATTTTTGTAACTTGTTTTTTGCCTTAAAAGAAAGTTACCTTTCCATGTAATAGAATGATAAATGCTACACAGTATTTTCCATAGTATATATATACAATTTTCTTAACCATTCCTAATTGGTGATAATTTCTTTTCCAGCATTATGAAAAATATAAAAAATACAGCAAAGCTAAAATATACACTGTGCTTCTGTGCTTAGTCATGTCCGACTCTTTGCAACCCCATGGACTGCAGCCCGCCAGGCTCCTCTGTCCATGGGGATTCTCCAGGCAAGAATATGGAGTGGGTTGCCATGCCCTCCTCCAGGGGATCTTCCCAACCCAGGGATCAAACCCAGGTTTCCTGCATTGCAGGCGATTCTTTACCATCTGAGCCACCAGGGAAGCCCAAGAACACTGGAGTAGGTAGCTATCCCTTCTCAGGGGATCTTCTGACCCAGGAATTGAACCGGGGTCTCCTGCATGGCAGGCAGATTCTTCACCAGCTGAGCTACCAGGGAAGCACGCACATATCTATAGAACAACATTTATTTTGGTTTATTAAAATTATTTATTTACATGTTTTTCTCCTCTTCTTCTCTAATCTGTGACCCTGCAAATGCATTTTATACATTGTGTATTCTGCTGCTGCTGCTAAGTCACTTCAGTCGTGTCTGACTGTGCGACCCCATAGACGGCAGCCCACCAGGTTCCGCCGTCCCTGGGATTCTCCAGGCAAGAACACTGGAGTGGGTATTCTAGTACCATGCATAAAATTTAGTACTCATTATTTGTTGGATAGAGCTGAGAAAATTTTTTAAATTACATTTTATCCTGTAAATATCAATGCAAAATAGAAAACACAAAGATATCTGGAGAGACTGAAGCTCAAAAAAGGTAAAGCCAATTTTTCCACATTCAAACTTAGTGGCATACATTGGGACTAGATGACAGAACTTTTCTTCCCAGGTTCACAAGTAAGGGTATTTTAGAGAACAGAGTACTCAGCCAAGAAACTGGAATGGAAGACTACAGTTATAGGCCGGATCTGCATTTACTTTTTGTATGAACATAGAAAAATCCCCAAACTCTTTATTTCCTCATCCCTAATAAGGATAATTCAAATCGTTTAACTTACAGAGTTATGAAGGCTCAGATATAACAGTGTTTAACAAATTCTAAAGACTCACATATAAATGCAAAGTATTATTATCTAATGGGCCAGTAATTTACAACCTTTCTGGAGCCTCCTCTTTCTTTCAACACCCCCACATCAATTAACTGCCAAGTCCTGCTGATTGATCCAGCAGGGCCTCATATATTCATCGCCTCCTCTTAATCACTACTAAACTACCCTGACTCAGCCCCTCATCCAGTCTCACCAAGATTACTACAATAATCTAACTGCTGCCCTGCTGCTAGCCCACCTTCAGTTTCAGCCCAAGTACACCCCAGTGTGTCCTTGTTCCACTTGAAAGATTTCAATGGCTTTTCCTTGCCTTTTCAGTACAGTATTAACTCCCTGAATTAATAATCAAGCTCTCTGGCCCTAGATCCTTATCTAGTCTTACCACGCACACACACACTCTCTCTCACAACCTTCTGTGCATTTTACATACTAGACATTTCTGCAATTTACTCTTCTCTAGCACCTACATGTGCTTCCACAAATATAATCTGTGCTATGCCTAGAATATCCCTATTACTCTAAACCTTACCTAACTTGTTAATGTCTTGCTCAAACAGCACACTGCTTCAACATCTATCCAAACTGACTCACCAGCTAGAAGGTAACTCTCCTTCTTATAATTTAATTCTATGTTTTTTCACAAGATCCTTAAGACTTCCTGCTTTATATTGTAGTTATTCACGGACATGCGTTCTAGTGCTTGTATGAAAGTTCCTTTCATGCAAGACTGATACTAATTCACTATGCTAGAACACATTCACATGTAATGTTTTTGATAAAAATTTGTTAAATTAACTGACACTTTCTATCACAGCTAGGTAATTTAACAAAGCTTTTCCTCTTCCTTCTCTCTACTGTTTATCAGAATCTCCCTCACTTAGGAAAGGTCTTTTTTTTCCTTACGTAAATTAAACTGCATATGAACTGGGTTTTCTATAATATGCCTCAAAAAACTTACTGGAACTAACTCCAGAGCTTCCCAAGTCTGAAAGAGGTTCATAGTTCAAAAATTAAAAGGAAAGAACATAAGTCAGAATTCTTAAGATCATGCAGATCCACCTATTCTTCAGGCATGGTTTTAGACTACAAAAATTAAACATTAGAGAAAAAATAACTATAGCACTAAAATATGTAAGGATAAAAAATCAACTGGAGAAGGTGAATATTTCTAACATTTATTTGTGTGCGATTCAAGCTGACACTTTGAAGAGAAGAATGTGACAGCTTACAAGAAAACAAACTCACTCATTCCCCTTAATTTCTGAAAGCTCATGCAAGTTTGACAGGCCAACCACAGGGTGATCTCTCATGTGTATCACCCATGACAATTATGGCTTCAATAAAAATGTTCTCCAAATTTTAATAAAGCCCAATTGGTTTTCAGGAAATAGCCAGTCTAATATTTTCATATTTAAGAAGGCATACTTCACAAATTAGTGACCTAATTTATGGACTTATGAATAAGGCTTCCAAAATTTTTACCTTGTGGCAACAAAAGAGGTACAAAATGAATGTGGTGGCAGAGGGCCAGGTGACACGAAAGGCTGAGTGCTAACAAGGGTCAGCACTAGTTACTCAGGGGAAAGGACTGTGCTGGGAAGTCATCCTGTTTCTCGATCATCCTTTGCTTTGGTTTTCCTCTTCAAACAGCTATTAAGAGCTTCCTAAGTAATTTTCAAAATGCTATGGACTCAAATCGGAGGAGCACTGATCAAAATCACAGCTCATTATAAGCATGTGAAAAGGTTTGCTTTAAAGATAATACAGAAGAGTCTTTAAAGTATTTACCATGTAACTTACACTGGAAATAACCTGTATTTGCCATTAAATTAACCTGACAGTTGTTTAATATGGGACAAATCAGGCTGCTATACACTTTTTTTCCTCCCCATCAATGGTTGCCAGCAGCAGAAAAAGAGTGCTAAGCATTAGAATCTCCTTTTATTCTTTTTCTTTCCCCCACGGGAAGGAAGGATTTATTATTACTTGCAGCAAGTAAAGAGACTTATCAGGGTCTTTCCCAAAGCAGTGTCTCTAGAATCTCTTTTTATTCTTAATCTCCAACCCCATCACCAAATGCTCATCAGGCAGTCAATGGGAAAGTGAAGGTGAAGTGAGAATGAGCTCTTCCGCAGGTCTTCGCCTCAACTCTGCTTCTCCTCTCCCAATCTCTGTTCTGTTTCTCAGGATAGAACTGTGCACTAGTTTCTCATTTCAGGAAACAAGCCATCAGTAGCTTAAAATTCACAGGCTTTTATAGATGGGTATGGAAAATTCACCATCATATACTCCAAAACCCAGATAATCAACAACTAATTTGGGAACACAATAACTTCAGGAAGAATACTGTCATCCAGTTCTTGAAACAAAATATACCTCTAATCAAAACCAGTCACACCATTTCCTACACAAATATCATTAGGTTAAACATTAAGAATAAAATTGTGTAGGTTTATGACACATAAAGGAAGCTCTTCTCTAAACAGTAATCTCTTTTTTCACGCTAATAATAAAATGCACAAAGTGTTCTTGTCATAGGATAAAACATAATAACACATCCTCATTATCCTCTGCCTCCTAGAAGAATTTACTTCTCGAGACTGTTATGGTAAATGATTATTCTTTAGGGAGGGATCCCAGACTAACACAAGATGCTCTGGTAGGTCTTTCTCATCTCTCACTCCTATTACTGTATGACTACAGGGCCATAACCATCAATCATTTTAGCAAACACCACCAAACCACAAGGCTGTTACACACACATCAACAGATATTTTCAATACCATACAGTCACACTATTATCCATCTTTTATAGACAGGCAATCACACTCAGCATGACAAGATTTCAGAGAAATAACTGATGGTTAATGTAAGTTTTCTAGTCCTGAAAGCAAAATGAACTTAATTTGTGTAAGAAATATAAGTGAACAATAATTCAGTTCTTTTACTGTAGTCAACAGTTTTAAATTTAATAAAAATATTTTTGAAATATAAGAAATACTTTGAAGTTACTTATTTTTACTTCTAACTAATTTTCAAGATAGTTCAATAATAGGTTCTCATACTCACACCACTGGGAAAATAATGTGCCATACCAATCAAGTAATGTGCATACATACATATTATAACACTTAATCCTTAATTTAGTGCTTAAATTATCCAGTATGAATTAATAGCCAATATTATAGTCCAAGGGACTCCCCCATACTTTAGTGGTAAAGAATCCATCTCCAATGCAAGAGCTGCAGGAGGAAAAGGCAACCTACTCCAGTATCCTTGCCTAAAAAACCGCATGGTCAAAGGAGCCTGGTGGGCTACAGTCCAAAAGGTCACAAAGAGTCGGACACGACTGAACAACTAAGCACACACACAGGTTATACTTCAAACTTCACTCTTATTAATAAGGCTGAAACATATTTCTCCAAAAGGCTTGAGGGCACCCCCTGGTGGCAGACTTTGGGGAGGGGAAAAAAAAAAAAAGCACAAATGCCATTACAAAGAAAACATCCTTTTAAGAGACTGACCAAGTTCTACTCAACAACTCAATTATTTCAATAACGTCCAATCTAGAAAAAATTCAAAATGTGATCAAAGAATGTTGGGTAATCTCTGGAGCTTCCTATAAGGAGATCTGACCAGTAGTAGCTTATAGCTAGCAGGACTAGTAAGATGTCAGAGGCAGAAGAAACCTACAAGATAAATCTAGTCCAGGGCAGAACAGAGCACTGTCCAAGACAGTAGCAACCAGCCACATGTGCTGATTGAGCATTTGAAATGTGCCTAGTGTGACTGAGCAACTGCATTTCAAATTTTATTTCACTTCAATTAATTTTCACTTAAAACAGTCATATACTATGACTGTTTTATTATTATAGTCATAATAGCTATTGGCTATTGTTTGGACAACACAGGTCTAGTCCTACTTGCTACTCCACTCCAATGAAATACTCACCAGAGCAATGCAAGGAAGAGTCAAAGTTTCCAAACACATATACAGCTGGATGGTGAAAATACATACAACTAAACCTGCACCTATTTGTCTGTGGGATTTTAAATGCTCCTAATTTTAATCCATTACATTGGGTTACTTTCTGGTAACTGCAATTCATTTGAAAATACAGATGAATTTGAAAATGGAAAAATATTCTTTAACTTTTGGCTTTATAGTCTATAAAAACTGAAGACATGTGACAACTGATATAGCATTTAGTTACAACAAATGAAATAGATTATGAGCTCAGGCTCAACTCAAGCTAGACTCTAGCTTAAGTCTTAATCTAGACTCAACCTAATGAATGTTATCTAGGACATTCATTCTTTTCTTATATACAGAGAATCCTGAACTGTGGATTAGCTGCGCTCAGGAATCCAACAAAGAAAACAGACTAGCTGATCCAGCCTCTACTTTACAGTTAACTAAAGTTAAGTTATATTGTTAGCAGTATGTTGACATTTAGTTCAAGCATATATTGAGTGTCCACTTTACCCAAGACAACATATTGTGCACTGTGAGGAATAAACACAAAAGTAGACAATGCAATTCAAGGTCTCTGTCCTCTAGAAACTTACTACATTTTTCGGTAAAAATCCCATATAAACAGAAATAAGGGTTATATGTACATGCCTCACTTTTTCTCTCTACCAACTGCCAATCTCAAATGGTCAACTATCACTTTACACAAGTAGTTTCTAAATCTTTTCAATAAAAGACTATGGCTTAAGATCCACACCTGTGTGTTTTCCTTAAATACACTGAAGTTAAGTTTAAGAAACATTAACTGAGCATCAGCCATAAGCTAGAAAACACTAAAATGCTCTGGAAAATGCCAGCTTCATGAAGGATGCACACATTTTATAGACAGATCATGTATTATGTAGCAAGTGCATGGAGGTAGGCACAGGTACTACTATGAGCACAGAACAGAGTTTTTAGGAGAGGCTGGGAGGACAGAAAAGAGTTTCCAGAGGAGATGAAGACTGAGCTCTGTCTGGAAGGATGGATTAAAAGCAAGACAACTGTATGCCAGAGAACTATAAGCAAGTAGGAGTCATTAGAATATCAGATTTGGAGCAGGAACGTAGCAAGAAATGATGCTGGAGAAATGGGGAGAGGCAAGGCCACGGAATATCATAAATATCATCCAATAGAACTGAGAATAGATGAGGTGCCACATAGGGTCTGAAGATACATGCTTCAGATAGCTCACTGTGTGTGAGCAGCATAAAGGATGGATTTGAAGGGAACACCACTGGACAGAAGGGTCAGCTGGATGACTGCTGCAATATACCATCTGAGTCATGAT
The DNA here is from genome assembly GCF_054371585.1 of Giraffa tippelskirchi. Taxonomy (NCBI): domain Eukaryota; kingdom Metazoa; phylum Chordata; class Mammalia; order Artiodactyla; family Giraffidae; genus Giraffa; species Giraffa tippelskirchi. The sequence goes on along the minus strand of NC_137276.1, from coordinate 49,335,977 downwards.
GACAGCATGGATCAGACGAGTGTAACAGAAAGAGAGGTGAGTCTCAAGGGGTATTTAGGAAATAAATTATGTCTTAATAGAAGAAGTGGACAGAGAGAAGGAGCTTAAGATAAAAAAGCTTTGAGTGTGCCAAGCATTAAGTGGTATTTAAAGCTCTTGGCACTACGTTAAGTGACCGGGGCATAACAAAGAACAAATCACAGCCTCCTTCAAGGAAAGGTATGGGAGATGGACAAGTAAAAAGTCAATAACAGAAGTGACAGCTATCCTGAACACTAAGAGACAAGCAAGCGTTAACCAAGCATCAGGGGAAAAGGATGAGGCCAGAAAAGAATCAGTGACAAGTGTTTCTAAAGTATAATTCTGTTCTGGACCTGCTAAATTTGAGGAACAAAATAAGACTGGCTTTTCCTTTGAATATCAAGAAAAAAAATGAATGAAGAATTCTGAAAACCCAAAATGAAGAAAATGAAAGATTCTACCTTTTAGATGGTCTCAGATCTCTCAGTGAGGTGTGAAGTAAGAGCAGGTAGATAGGAGCACATGGGTCAAGATCAGAACAACAAAAATATTCAGAACCACAGAGTAAAGAGGAAATACATAAAAGATGGTACAAAGAACCAAAGGCCAAGTTAAGATTCAATAATGTAAAGTCTCAGTAAGGCCCATTAATAAGATTTATGATTTATTTCCTGCATTTCTCCTTCCCTTCTTTACTTTTTTAAAGTAAAACCCTCTATTTGTCAAGAGCAAAAGAAACAGGTAACTGGATGCTACCAGAGTTGGAAACTAGCAGAAACCAAAGGTGAGGGAGGAACTAGATTTTAAAAGAACACTACATTTGACCCTTGAACAACGCAGCAGTTAGGAGTGCCAACCCTCTGCATAGTCGAAAACATGCATATAATTTATACTTGGTGCTGTGTATCCAACTGAGCTATCAGAGAAAGAGATGGGAATACCAGACCACCTGTCCTGCTTCCTGAGAAATCTGTTTGCAGGTCAAGAAGCAACAGTTAGAACTGGACATGGAACAACAGACTGGTTCAAAATAGGAAAAGGAGTACGTCAAGGCTGTCTATTGTCACCCTGCTTGTTTAACTTATATGCAGAGTACATCATGAGAAATGCTGGAATGGATGAAGCACAAGCTGGAATCAAGATTGCCGGGAAAAATGTCAGTAACCTCAGATATGCAGATGACACCACCCTTATGGCAGAAAGTGAAGAAGAACTAAAGAGCCTCTTGATGAAAGTGAAAGAGGAGAGTGAAAAAGTTGGCTTAAAACTCAACATTCAGAAAACTTAAGATCATGGCATCTGGTCCCATCACTTCATGGCAAATAGATGGGGAAACAATGGAAACAGTGAGAGACTTCATTTTTTTTATTTTTGGGGGCTCCAAAATCACTGCAGATGGTGACTGAGCCATGAAATTAAAAGATGCTTGCTCCTTGGAAAGAAAGTTGTGACCAACCTAGACAGCATTGCCAACAAAGGTCCATCTAGTCAAAGCTATGGTTTTTCCAGTAGTCATGTATGGATGTGAGAGTTGGACTATAAAGAAAGCTGAGCACCAAAGAATTGGTGCTTTTGAACTATGATGCTGGAGAAGACTCTTGAGAGTCCCTTGGACTGCAAGGAGATCAAACCAGTCCATCCTAAAGGAAATCAGTCCTAAATATTCATTGGAAGGACTGGTGTTGAAGCTGAAACTCCAATACTTTAGCCACCTGACGTGAAGAACTGACTCATTGGAAAAGACCCTGATGCTGGGAAAGACTGAAGGAGAGAGAAGGGGACGACAGAGGATGAGATGGTTGGATGGCATCCCCGACTCGATGGACTTGAGTTTGAGCAAGCTCCGGGAGTTGGTGATGGACAGGGAAGCCTGGCGTGTTGGCAGTCCATGGGGTTGCAAACAGTCAGACACGACCGAGTGACTGAACTGAACAGAACTGTGTATCCATGGTTCCCCCTTATCCATGGTTCTGAAATAGTACCTGTCCCTCAGCTTTTTTACCTTGCCTGAAGGAGCTTTTCCTATTGGCAATTTTTCCTTCTCAAATAGAACTTGTTAGAATGAAGAGGAGGAGTTGTTTTTTCTCCTCAGCCCCTACTACTAAATGTTGTCAGATTCAACCAACTGTGGATCGTGCAGTACTGTAGTATTTACTATTGAAAAAAAATCCATGTGTAAGTGGACCCATGTAGTTCAAACCCAGGTTGTTCAAGGGTCAACTGTCCAGGTACCACGCTGGGCAGGAAAAGATAGGAAGGCAGGAGAGAGTCAGTAGATTACAACCGTTTTACTAGGTGTGTTCCATGGGACACAAGCTACAAGGGAAATAATAAGCCACTAACACAGAAAGGCATTTTGCTTATAAGTAAGTTTGGGGAAAATAATTAGTTAACTAAAACTAAGCAGGTTTCTCTACTGTATGACTCCTCAGAACTATTCCCAGTAAGAGGATATAACATGTAGCAAACTTTGCTCATTCAACCCTTTATTTAAAAGTATCAGAACAACACAACCTGGCAAACTGGCCCAGAACAAAAGAGATGCAAGCAATAGCCTTAAGAACAGTGCTATAGGAATAAGTGAGTAGAAAACTAGGAGGCTATGGTAGGAAAGAAATGCAGAATTAGTGATGCTAGAGAAGGAACTGGCCCAGGGCACAATGAGATACAGTGTGTGATCATGGGTTAAGACAATAGAGGGTCTCACAGAGACTTGAGTCAGATTAGTGTATAGGTTACGAATGTGATTACCAAACGAAGTTGCCCAAGTTGATGTCAGATAATAGGGCTGAGAGGAAAAGAGGTGCCAAAAATGAACAAATAAAAATGGGAAGAGGGGATATAATAGATGGCAAAGAATTCTAAGGAACAAAGGCAGTTGGGTATTGGTAGGGACCATTCCTAAGTCAGTGCTTTTAAATAATGCCAGATCTAAGGCCACAAGCCAGTAAAGCCACTTTTTTTTTTTTTAAGAAGATTTTTCTCTTCTTTCTACCTATGATTCAAATCTTTGAACTTCTTAGGCCTCTCTTAATTTGGTTAATTGGTTTCCAAGACAGTTCTGTTCCTTAATCTAACCATTTCCAGTTGACCTAAGGTGTGGGCGGTATGTTCCTCTCTAGGTACCAATTCAGAGGCTAGTTCTGATGGCATACAGCTTAGGGCACAGATGAGATCCACCTCAGCCCAGCTCTGTAAGTTATGAGCCTGGGTTTACACAGATCTAGGTCAGGGCCAGACAATTCAACACTGGATAGGAATCAGTAACGGGGCTGAGGGGAAAAACAACTCCTCTTCATTCTAGCAAGTCCCACGTAAGAAGGAAAAACCACCAATAAGGAAAGCTCCTTCAGCCAATGTAAAAGGTTGAGTTAAAGAACAGGCACTACCCAAGGAGAGAGGTTTAAGAATGATGCTGGAGTAGAGCAGTAGCTCTCAAACCTTCATATCAGAATTAGCTGTGGGTTGTGAAAGCAAAGATGAGTGGGCCTCAACTTCAGAATTTCTAATTCAGAAAGTTCAGGGTAAGGAAGGAGAATTTCTATCTCTATCAAGTTCCCAAGTGATGCTGTTGCTGCTGATTCAGGGGTCACACCTTGAGAACCACTTCAGAGCAGGGTTTCTTATCTTGGCACTACTGACCTTTTGGGCCAGATAATTCTTTGTTTTGGGGAGTATCATGTTCACTGTAGGATGTTTAGTGGCATCTATGCCCTCTACCCACCAGAAGCCAGTAGAACCTTCCTTCAGCTGTGAGAACCAAAAATGTCTCCAGATCTTACCAAAGGTCCCCCAGGAAGCAGAATCACTCACAGATGAGAACTACCACAACAAATTGTAGTGGTTATATAGACTGGAGTACATATAGATTCTGGAATGAGTGGCACCCAGGTTGAAATCCTGGCTTCATCACTTGAACAAATTACTCTCTAATAATTACTCTCTAACAATACTCTCTAATCCTTGGTTTTCAGTTGTTCATTTGTAAAATACAGTGTCTATATAATGGGGTATTTGTGAAAATCAAATGAAATAAAACATATTGCTTATACTGTACTTGGTACACAGTAAAGCTCTTAATAATAAGCAGCACCACTGTCTTCACTGCAGATAACCTAGTAGGATACTGAATCAAACAGAGGAGATTATCTACAAGGTGAACCTTGTAGAAGGGTTAATTCTAGGAGGAGATAAGGCTAAGCCTGGAATGGATAAGAATTTGCATGTGAAGTGAAGCTGAAATGGTCTGCAGCTTAAGCAGCAGGCCAGGAAAAAGGAAAGGGTTAAAAAGGGAGACAAAAGTCAACTATGAGGAAAAGAGGCTGTGTATACAGCTGCTTAACCCAGTAAGCTGAAGTAACATTCCACTTCCAGTGGAAGAAGATGCCCTGGTTCTACAGGTAGAATGTTTTGTCTACCCAAAATGCATATGTTGAAATCTGTTCCTCCAATGTGGTAGTAATTCGGAGCTGAGCTGAGGCCTTGGGGTGATTAGATGATGATGGTGAAGCCATCTTAAATGGGATTTAGTGCCTAATAAAAAGAGACCTCAGGGAGCTCTCTTATTCCTTCTACCTTGTGTGTGTGAAGTTGCTCAGTCATGTCCAATTCTTTGCAACCCCAAGGACTGTAGCCTACCAGGCTCCTCCGTCCATGGGATTTTCCAGGCAAGAGTACTGGAGTGGGTTGTCATTTCCTTCTCCAGGGAATCTTCACGACCCAGGGATCGAACCCGGGTCTCCTGCATTGTAGGCAGATGCTTTACCATCTGAGCCACCAGGGAAACCTTGTGAGGACACAGCAAGAAGACAGCCATCAATGAATCACGAAGCAGGTCCTCACCAGACACTGAATCTGCCAACACCTTGATCTTGCACTCACCAGCCTCCAGAACTATGAGAAACAAATCATCCACCCAGTCTGTTCTGTTACAACAATCTGAATGGGTTAAGACGCTCTATTTCTGAGTTGGGCATCCCAGGGCTAAGGTGGATTAGACCAATAGCATAGCTTGGTAGTCCATTCGAAAATATTCCATATTTCACTGTGCTGGAAATGGTTCTTGCAGAAAATGTCTTTTTCTAGTGCTTTCCAGGTAATCAAAGAGCAACAGAGGCAACAAGGTACTATGCCACCCAGTTTACTAAAAATTTCTTTAACATTGTAAAGAATAATTGCTCAAATAGCTTAGAATCTGACTGCCCCATAAAGTTAATCATTACTTGTCATTACCATAGCAATACATGATGGGTAAGTACTTTTCACAATTAGTAACAAAAGTAAAATACAGAAAGAATTATTGGCTCCATCCTCTGGAGATGTAGCCACCACATAGCTACCATGGCACTAATGGTATACTGTACCACTCCCTGCATCACAGGGACAATGGACCTGTTTAGTTCTTTACTACCGACTTTACTGCATTGTTTATATAGGCTACACGTGCAAACAGTACATAAATTTGAAAGCCAGCTTTACACTGCTTTTATTTCTTTTTACTGTTTTTATCTTCAGATAATATATACTACAAAAATCCTTTTAGTGTTAAATATGAGATCTTACATGTGTTATCAGGAGCTTAACCAAAAGGAACACAGAATTTATTTTTATGAGCAGAAGCATAAGATGAGAAGCCATCTAACAGGAATATGACTATGATTATACATCAAGGTATTATGTCAAATTGCATAAAAAACAAAAACTCACCTCAGAGCTGGTTGATAGAGATACAAATCATGGAAGAGATTAGAACATGAAATTATCATCACTCCTCCAACAGAGCAGATTTCTGGATCATGAAATCAATGACACAGCAACATTTAAAAGCAATGGCTTCCATAACTATTTGAACAAAGTAGGTAAGGTTGGAGTTACAGGACATTAATGTACTAGATTAATTCCATTATTAGAATACAGGAGGAATTCTGCTAAAGAAATTTTCACTTTTAGATGCCTATAATTTCCATCCTCCTTGTCTCCACACACATAAATACGACAATGTTTCACAAACACTGTGATCATTGTTTCAATGATCCAGGGCACGGAAGGCTCAACCAAGACTGATTATCCATAACGACTCAGCAAGTTTATAAAGCAAGGTGCACAGTTCCAACTGGAGCAATTAGTTCCATGAGATGTGCACTATTCAAAATAAATCATGAATGAGACCCTCAACATATACTCCAACCCAAAAGTATACAATAACCAAACCAAGGGGAAAGTCCACATATTTCATAATAATCTAAAATTTAATATTTTGTTGCCCTATTTAGCTCTCTTTTGGCTCCTACAGTCCTCATGAATTAAATCAAGTCAAGTTGTAAAGCAATGCAGACTTTATTGATTCTAGGGACTGTGAGTCACTAAGGGAAGAAGTCCAAAAAGGTTAAATTTCCACTGAACTCCAAATCAGAGGTTCGAAAGCTAGATGAATAAAGATATTAGCTGTAGTCTTGTGAAATATTCAAGGCTGCTTTCATTTGATTAGGAATTTGCTAACGGCTCTTTATGACAAATGTAACAAGGACACTTTAAATCTTTTAAGCTTTGAAGAAAGGTCCAAAAATAAATTAGCTAAGAAGAATTCCATTTAGAACTGAAAGCTAAGGAGTAATATGTTTATTATATACATTCAGAAGCTTACTTCTACATTACTTTAAAAAGAAAAAAAAATGGTTATTGTGAAAGGCCACAATTTTTTTGATGGTTCTTGGTTTAAGAAATTTGTTCTGATTTGAAACAGTGGTTAACAACCTGGTGCCTTACCTCAGCTTTTCCAAAACTAGTCTAAAAATTAGTTAATAATGTTCCATAAAATGTTTATAGATGTTTATAGAGATTCTGGTGGGGGGACTGGGTAGGAGTAAGGGAATGGAGAGAGAAAAAACAAAACAAAACAAAATCCTCTAATATTTTTGCTCTAAAATTTTTAATATACAAATAAGTACTAAGTACATTTGATATAGCTGTTACTTAGGTAAGCTGTCCATAATAGTATGGCATGCACCAGAAGGCCAGGAAGTCTGAAAGACACCACTTACATATGAACGCACACGATGCCCAAGTGATGCATAAAAATACAACTATTGTGTTTTATCCTGTTAAATGACAGGAGACTTACACTAAGATTTATGTCTAATGTTTTCAATATATTATATTTTAACTTTTTTATCACATAAAAAAGATGAGTCAAAACAATTCCTTCTAGCCATTACTTTATAAATGTGAGATGACTTTTTTGGTAATCCATTTTAACAGAAGCTTGTATTTGTTTTCTCTGAGTCTCTATTGTTGTTCTGTCAATAATCATAATTTTTAAAGTCTAGGTCAAAGATGTCATTTTAGTTAAACAGCACACGTCTCAATTTTTGGGACAAAGAATTCTGATGCACTTGTTTTTTAAATGTAAAACTACACATAAAGAACTCTGAAGGAAAAGGTGACTTAGGCATACTTAGTGTGTATCCTCCAAAACTCAATATTACATCCATTTACCTTTTAACATTAAGTAACATATAAGCAAGAACGCTTAAGTTCATTACTGATAGACTTAAACACACTCATTTACAGGAAAGAGGTTTTATGCAATCTTCCCCTGACAAGTCAGAGGATACCAGCACACAGGACAACACAAACTCAGTATTTGAATAACTCTAGCAAAGGCAAGAGTCACACAATTACGAAGTTGACATAAAAAATTTACTGTGTAGGTATTACTTAAGATACAGACTTCATGCTGTATTTATTAAGTAAAAAAACTGTAGCTTCCAAAGAGGAATATATTACTAGCCTAATCACAACAACAAAACCTTTCAACTTTAAATTTTTCCATTCTCTAACTTTTAAATGTCCTCTCATTCCGAAACTCTTACCTCTGATTCTCCACCTTTAGCAGCCACAGATGTAAAAAGACAAAAACAACAGCACCCCACCCCAACCCGATTTCATTATTTATGGCAGGCTTTCTGGATAAACTAACACTTCAGCAATAAGTGAACCGTGAACTTCCAGACGTTCAAGCTGATTTTAGAAAAGGCAGAGGAACCAGAGATCAAATTGCCAACATCTGCTGGATCATCGAAAAAGCAAGAGAGTTCCAGAAAAACATCTATTTCTGCTTTATTGACTATGTCAAAGCCTTTGACTGTGTGGATCACAATAAACTGTGCAAAATTCTGAAAGAGATGGGACTACCAGACCACCTGACCTGCCTCTTGAGAAACCTGTCTGCAGGTCAGGAAGCAACAGTTAGAACTGGACATGGAACAACAGACTGGTTCCAAACAGGAAAAAGAATACGTCAAGGCTGTATATTTTCACCCTGCTTATTTAACTTATATGCAGAGAACATCATGAGAAATGCTGGGCTGGAGGAAGCACAAGCTGGAATCAAGACTGCTGAGAGAAATATCAATAACCTCAGATATGCAGATGACACCACCCTTATGGCAGAAAGTGAAGAAGAACTAAAGAGCCTCTTGATGAAAGTGAAAGAGGAGAGTGAAAAAGTTGGCTTAAAACTCAACATTCAGAAAACTAAGATCATGGCATCTGGTCCCACCACTTCATGGCAAACAGATGGGGAAAAAGTGGAAATAGTGGCTGACTTTATTTTTCTGGGCTCCAAAATCACTGCAGATGGTGACTGCAGCCATGAAATTAAAAGACTCTTACTCCTTGGAAGGAAAGTTATGATCAAACTAGATAGCATATTAAAAAGCAGAGACATTACTTTGTCAACAAAGGTCCGTCTAGATGGTTTTTCCAGTAGTCATGTATGGATGCGCGAGTTGGGACTATAAAGAAAGCTGAGCGCCGAGGAATTGATGCTTTTGAACTGTGGTGTTGGAGAAGACTCTTGAGAATCCCTTGGACTGCAAGGAGATCCAACCAGTTTATCCTAAAGGAGATCAGCCCTGGGTGTTCATTGGAAGGACTGATGTTGAAGCTGAAGCTCCAATACTTTGGCCACCTGATGCGAAGAGCTGACTCATTTGAAAAGACCCTGATGCTGGGAAAGATTGAGGGAGGGAGGAGAAGGGGACGACAGAGGATAAGATGGCTGGATGGCATCACCGACTCGATGGACATGGGTTTGGGTGGACTCTGGGAGTTGGTGATGGACAGGAAGGCCTGGCGTGCTGTGGTTCATGGGGTCCCAAAGAGTTGGACATGACTGAGCAACTGAATTGAACTTAACACAAGTGAGGAAATAAGAGGCCTATTCATTCCTATCTTTTCTATTCCAGACATAAAACTAAAAGTGGAAAAGAAGATGAAATAGTCACTAAAACCTTAGGTTTCCTTTCAACAACTATTCCACTTACTGAAAAAATTTACTATACAAACCAATTTTAGAATTAAACTTCTTTATTTTGAATTGACATTTAGATTTACAGTGAAATATATGTTCAAAAAGTACACTGCTGCTGCTGCTGCTAAGTCACCTCAGTCGTGTCCGACTCTGTGTGACCCCATAGACGGCAGCCCACCAGGCTCCACTGTCCCTGGGATTCTCCAGGCAAGAACACTGGAGTGGGTTGCCATTTCCTTCTCCAATGCATGAAAGTGAAAAGTGAAAGTGAAGTCGCTCAGTCGTGTCCGACTCTTACCTACCCCATGGACTGTAGCCCACCAGACTCCTCCATCCATGGGATTTTCCAGGCAAGAGTACTGGAGTGGGGTGCCATTACCTTCTCCGAAAAAGTACACAGAACATATCAAATATGGATGGCCTAATGAATGATTATAAGGCAAACATACTTTTTTTAAGTACCATCCAGGTCCAGAAATAGAAACCAGGATCACAAAAACAGAAGCAAGCTCTCTTAAAATACCCCACCTCCACACCCCTCTTCAATCACTACTACGTTAACATGCTATGTGAATTTCACAAGCTAACTCACTGAGAACAAAAAGAAATAGTGCCACAGTTTATGTGAGGTGGAAGTATTTAAAATACCTCTAAAATGCTTAATGGGCTTCTCTGGTAGCTCAGATGGTAAAAAAGCTTCCTGCAAAGCGGAAGACCTGGGTTCAATCCCTGGGTTGGGAAGATCCCCTGGAGGAGGACATGGGAATCCACTCTAGTAGTCTTGCCTGGAGAATCCTCATAGACAGAGGAGCCTGGCAGGCTGTGTCCATGGGGTCACAAAGAATCGGACACGACTGAGCGACTAAGCACGAACACAAAACACATTAATACAGAAACTTTCTTAATATATAGGACATTTTGCTATACTTTGCTGTGAAAAACGCCAGCAATAAGTGTATCAATCCATTTAGAATACAAATTATAGAAGTGCTTGAATTTAATTTTGTGAAACACCACACAGGAGGGCCATAAAACACAGATTATTTTTTCCCAGCATTTCCAACAGCTGGCAGGAAGACCAATATTAGCATTCAAGATGCAAAAAACCACTAAATAACGGCCATTGCAACTCAGTAGCACCCAGATACTTAATTATAAATTACAAAATAACAGATTGATTTCTGTAATCTTGCCTGGTCTCTGAAAAAATAAAAAAAGCTTAGTCAATGCTTCTCCCTTTCATCCTAAATAAGGGTGCTCACACAGCAGGATTACCATGATTCTGGGTCTCTTATTTCTTACACTAAATACTAGCATTTAAGTAATAACTGTAACATGGAATCACACTAATGACTGTTTATATTAACACCTCCTGTTCTAAGGTAGCATGAATTTAAAAAACCTATTCCTTATAGAACTAGCCAAAGCAAGGTTTTAACAAGATAAATGTTAACAGCCCCCAAATAAACTTAAGTGTAAAATATTAAAACTGATATGATGTTAAATTTAAACTTCATTTTTTTCCTTGCAAAATAAGCCATTCAGAGTTGAGTGTGACATTTAAGTAAAGAATTCCTAAATACTGTTAATTAGTAACACTTAAGAGCCCTTTTTAAAGAAGCATTCTTACTCCAAAATGTGGACATAGATAATGAAAAGCAAATATAATTCATTTATAATTTAAAACCTAGCCAAACACCTGTTTCCCTTGCACTAAAGATCTCCTTTCACTCCTCCAATTCCACCCACATATATGTCTAATTGTCTCATACTTAACTTCTCACTAAACCCTGCAATGCTGAGCAATGTTATCCCTGTGGGCTGTGATATGGTAAAGTTCTATATTACTATATTTGGAGATTTGAAGGACAGAAAAACACACAACAGTTTTAAACATCCAAGATCTACTGTTAAGTACACTGACAATGGCAGAATAGCAGTCATAGAGAAGAGCCTTAATATCTAGACATGCTTTACACAAAGAGAATTCCTTAAATCTCTAATATTGGAATGGCTAAGTAAATGATACATCATTTGATGGAATATTATGTAACCATTAAGACTAAAAATGATAAATTTGTGTAACATAGCTTTATATCATTAAATATTTTAAATATGCTTTTATATCAACATGTAACTACAAAAATAGAGAGAAAATTTAGAGAAAACAGTAAGAAAGGAATATTTGGTACAATTGTGAGGACTCCCCCAACCCTCCCACAGGTTTACAAAGTAAATAAAACCTAGAAGGTCAAAAATGTAATAACTCCTCTCTCTAGACAACTATAAAACTATCATCAGCACCTAGTAATCACCTCACTTTATGATCTACACTAAACACACCAAAACTTGCTACATATTACTCTTACAGGGCTGCTTCTGGGCAAGGTCACCAGATAAAAGGGAAACAAGGTCCTGTCTGAGTAGACTGATTAAGAAGAGAGGAAAAAATCACTTCCTTACCTCATATCAAAGTGACAGAGGTATTTTAATCCATGGCATGTTTTATTGCCATCACAAGGCATCAAATATAAACATTACTTCCTATCAAAATTAACAACTGTATCCAGTTTAAGGCATAACTACATACACGAATGAGTATAACTAGTAAACTCTAAATAAGGTCTTGTGTCAGTTTCCTAGTTTTGATACTGAATTATACTTACTTAAGCAATCAACATTGGGGAAGACAGAATAAAGAGTGCATGAGACCTTCCCTGTACATTTCTTTATAATTTCCTGTGAATCTATCATATCAAACAAAAGTTAATAAAAAAAAATATACACACACACACATATATACTGCCAGTTTTTCAAAATGGATGAAACCCATTCTTCTAATAGTACTATCAGAGTGGTATTCTTCACCTTGCTGAGAGCATACTAAATTGCTACAGACTCCTTTGGGAAAAATGATTTTATAGCATAAATCCCAGGCCATAAAAGTTGTGGCTTTTGACCTAGCCATTTAATTTCTGGGAATCACCTAAAGAAACAACATCAGATTTGTGTATATATATATATATGTATTTATATACATACATATATGTATACATATATGTATACATTTATATACATACATATATAAAGATATTACTACACTGAAACTGAGAACAAAGTAAAATCGATGCAACCTAGGTGTTTGAGGATATGGGAATCATTAAATTCTCAAAATCTAGGCATGAAATATTATGCAATCATTTGATAATACTGAAAATGGTATAATAATACAACAGGAAATGCATATAACGAGAGACTAAAGCAAAATTAAAAATTAGCTGCACAAAAGTAACAGGAAATATTTCTGATAAAAATAGAGGATGATAATGGTGTTACTATGACAGAATTATGTGCATTTTTTTCAAACTTCTTCATTAGAGATATTATATTAGTTTCATAGTTTAAGAAATAAGCATACTTTTACCTTATCCCAGAAATCAATCAAAGCTGTAAAGTCCCATTTCTTAGAATATGCCACATTGTACTTCAGAATAGCATCCTACGGAAAAAGCATAAATAAAATGTTATGATACAGTAAAGTGAATTATCTAGGAATAGCCTGTCTCCTTTATGAATTATTTCCAGTATATTTCTTAATGTTGGACAAGTTTCTTCCACCATTAGCTACTCCATATCAGCAGTTATGAACAAACAGAATGCATACTAATTTTTAGTATTCACTTAAGAAAACCGAGATTAGAAAGGTCAAGTAATAGAGGGGAAAACATAATTACTCTAAAACATGTACTCTAAACAGAAGCAATATAATTCAAATGGACAAAAATTGGATCTTGGGGATTAAAAAAAAGGAAATATTAATAATACAGTGATTTTTGGTCTTTAATAGGGTCATACTACATATACAGATATATAATGTATAAGCATTAAGATTCCATTAGGAGAGGAATTAGGGAAAAACTATCTAAAAAGGTTCCCTGGGGAAGAGAGCAATAATGAAAAAAGATGGAGGTCAAACTAGTGTGCCATCTACTGGTGTAATTTTAACTGTCTGAATGCTATACACTAGATCGCTTCAGTCATGTCCGACTCTTTGTGGACCTATGGATTGAAGCCTGCAAGGCTCCTCTGTCCACGATTTTCTCTAGGCAAGAATACTGAAGTGGGTTGCCATTTCTTTCTTCTCCTTAACCCTAACTGTCTGAATAGGCAGCACTTTACCTGTGGGGTAGGCATAAGACAATCCATTAGTTACACAGAAAGAACTATGGTATCTCATCCTTTTAAATTTCTATTTGATTATAAAATATTAAATTAATATAGAATTTATAAAAAACCATTTATAATTGCAATATACACCTCAAGATTTTTTACTGAAGGCATATTAAGTCTGAAAAACATTGTGCCAGATTATTACTATAAACCTTCTAAATTTCCTCATCATTGAAGAAAGTTTTTAAAAATTAACACTCTGCCAAAGAGCTTCCTGAAAAATATTTCATGTCACATAAATTATCACCAAGCATCTTGGCTACAAGAAATTAGCCAATAAAAATGTGTATTATCTACTTCAAGTAAGAAGATATCCAAGTTCCTTGAAAAAGGAAAAGTCATCAACCATAAAATAACATGACAAGAAAAAGATTTTAATTTACTCTTACAGCTATAATACAACATTTTCTATTAAGAAGGAAAAGATTTTAAGAATTTTTTTCCCCCAATTACTGGTATTTGATTTCAGGACCTCAAAGAAAATATTAAATAGCAATGTCTATAACAGCGAACAGACAAACAGTGCATATAGTGGAATAAGCTACTGATACACTCAACAATACAGATGAATCTCAAAGATCTTCATCTAAGTGAAAGAAGCCAGACACACTAGCATACCTAATACATGATTCCATTCAAATAAAATGTAGCTGATATTTAGTTAAAAAAAAAAAAGGCAGATCAATAGTTAGTTGCCTGCAGCCAGTGCAGAAAGAGGAAACTGATCACAAAAGGGTAAGAAAAATCTTTGCAGGTGACAGGAATGCTCTGTATCTTGACCGCAGTGGGAGCTTCAAATGTATATGCAAATGTCAAACTTCATCAAGTTACACTGTTTAAAAGCATGTACTATCTAATATGTAAATTATTCCTCAAAGTTAGTAAGGAAAAACATTCTAAATAGCATTTATACTCTAATTCTGGAATCGAGATTGCCGGGAGAAATATCAATAACCTCAGATATGCAGATGACACCACCCTTATGGCAGAAAGTGAAGAAGAACTAAAGAGCCTCTTGATGAAAGTGAAAGAGGAGAGTGAAAAGTTGGCTTAAAGCTCAACATTCAGAAAACTAAGATCATGGCATCTGGTCCCATCACCTCATGGGAAATGGATGAGCAAACAGTGGAAACAGTGGCTGACTTTATTTTTCTGGGCTCCAAAATCACTGCAGATGGTGACTGCAGCCATGTAATTAAAAGACGCTTACTCATTGGAAGGAAAGTTATGACCAACCTAGACAGCATATTAAAAAGCAGAGACATTACTTTATCAACAAAGGTCCATCTAGTCAAGGCCATGGTTTTTCCAGTGGTCATGTATGGATGTGACAGTTGGGACTATAAAGAAAGCTGAGTGCCAAAGAATTGGTGCTTTTGAACTGTGGTGTTGGAGAAGACTCTTGAGAATCCCTTGGACTGCAAGGAGATCCAACCAGTCTATCCTAAGGGAGAACAGTCCTGGGTGTTCATTGGAAGGACTGATGTTGAAGCTGAAGCTCCAATACTTTGGCCACCTGATGCGAAGAGCTGACTCATTTGAAAAGACCCTGATACTGGGAAAGATTGAGGGAGGGAGGAGAAGGGGACGACAGAGGATAAGATGGCTGGATGGCATCACCGACTCAATGGACACGAGTTTGAGTAAACTCCGGGAGCTGGTGATGGACAAGGAGGCCTGGCGTGCCTGGGGTCATAGAGTCAGACACAACTGAGCGACTGAACTGAACTGAACTCTAATTCTTTAATGGAGTTGTAGAATTAGCATTAGCTCCTAACTAATATTTACTTCAGTCTTCAAGTCTCAAAACGAGTACACCATGAGGTCTCCTATCACCAGAAAAACTGTACATGCTAAGTCGCTTCAGTCGTGTCCAACATTATGTGACCCTACGGTCTGTAGTCCACCTGGCTCCTCTGTCCATAGGGATTCTCCAGGCAAGAATAATGGAGTGGGTTGCTATGCTCTCTTCCAGGGGATCTTCCTGACCTAAGGATCGAACCCGTGTCTCTTATGTCTCCTGCATTGGCAGGCAACCGGTTCTTTACCACCAGCGCCACCTGGAAAGCCTGGGTGCTACTCCATACAGTATTCTTGCTGCTGCTGCCAAGTCGCTTCAGTCGTGTCCGACTCTGTGCGACCCCATAGACGGCAGTATTCTTAGACGACTGATTTTTTTTTCAGTTCATAATTCACAATAAATACAAGTTAAAGCACAAGGAAGCCCATTCTTTGCAAATTATCAGACATATTATTCACAGAAATACTACAGTGTAAACCAACTTGTGAGGACACTGTTGCTTTTTTAAACTTATAACATCTCTAATCCCTCTTAATTCAACATCAAATGGCATTAAAAAAAAAACACCAAAAATATTATTATATTCTATAAGGATTTAATGTTTTCCCCTCCCTCTCATAGTGCTCCTTCAGCAAAAGAAACAATTACTGTAAGTTGACAGAAGAAAATCTCGAGAGATTACTCTGTTACGCTGAATCTACCATAAAATAAACAAGAAAGGGAAATTCAGATTAAATTAATTACCCCCTTTTAAAATCATGGCACACTAAGGAATTGCTAAAAGAGGTGAGCATCAATGTAATTTAGAACACTATTATTATTATGTATTTGTGTTTAAAGAAAAAATATGTAAATTCTTAAATAATCCTGTTTGTATGTCCCTAAGTTAGTGTTTTTCATATAGAGTCTGGACAGTATTCCTGATTGGTCTGCTTGTGCTTGAGAGTTTATAAATGTGGTTTTGGAATGAATCAGCTCAGTTCAGTCGCTCAGTCATGTCTGATTCTGTGACCCCATGGACTGCAGCATGCCTGGCTTCCTTGTCCATCACCAACTCCCAGAGCTTGCCCGAATTCATGTCCATCGAATCGGTGATGCCATCCAACCATCCATCCTCTGTTGACGTCTTCTCCTCCTGCCTTCAATCTTTCCCAGCATCAGGGTCTTTTCCAATAAGTCAGTTCTTCACATCAGGTGGCCAAAGTATTAAGAGTTTCAGCTTCAGCATCAGTCCTTCCAATGAATATTCAGAACTGATTTCCTTTAGGATTGAGTGATTTGATCTCCTTGCAGTCCAAGGGACTCTCAAGAGTTTTCTCCAATACCACAGTGCAAAAGCATCAATTCTTTGGCGCTCAGCTTTCTTTATAGTCCAACTCTCACATCCATACATGACTAGTGGAAAAACCATAGCCTTGACTAGACGGAACTTTGTTGGCAAAGTAATGTCTCTGCTTTTTAATATGCTGTTTAGATTTGTCATAGCTTTTCTTCCAAGGGGCAAGCGTCTTTTAATTTCATGGCTGCAGGCACTTTGGAATGAATACAAAGGCCAGAAAAACAACACACTGTAGAAAGGAAAGCTGGTACTTTAAATAAAGAAGTATCTAATTAAAACCCTCCAGAAAGCAGGAATAGAAGGAACATATCTCAACATAATAAAAGCTATATATGACAAACCCACAGCAAACATTATCCTCAATGGTGAAAAATTGAAAGCATTTCCCCTAAAGTCAGGAACAAGGCAAGGATGCCCACTTTCACCACTACTATTCAACATAGTTTTGGAAGTTTTGGCCACAGCAATCAGAGCTGAAAAAGAAATAAAAGGAATACAGATAGGAAAAGAAGAAGTAAAACTCTCACTGTTTGCAGATGACATGATCCTCTACATAGAAAACCCTAAAGACTCTACTAGAAAATTACTAGAGTTGATCAATGAATATAGTAAAGTTGCAGGATATAAAATTAACACACAGAAATCCCTTGCATTCCTATACTCCAATAATGAGAAAACAGAAAGAGAAATTAAGGAAACAATACCATTCACCATTGCATCAAAAAGAATAAAATACTTAGGAATATATCTACCTAAAGAAACAAAAGACTTATATATAGAAAACTATAAAACACTGATGAAAGAAATCAAAGAGGACACAAACAGATGGAGAAATATACCGTGTTCATGGATTGGAAGAATTAATATAGTGAAAATGAGTATTCTACCCAAAGCAATCTACAGATTCAATGCAATCCCTATCAAGCTACCAATGGTATTTTTCACAGAACTAGAACAAATCATCTCACAATTTGTATGGAAATATAAGAAACCTCGAAGAGCCAAAGCAATCTTGAGGAAGAAGAATGGAACTGGAGGAATCAACCTGCCTGACTTCAGACTCTACTACAAAGCCACAGTCATCAAGACAGTATGGTACTGGCACAAAGATAGAAATATAGATCAATGGAACAAAATAGAAAGCCCAGAGATAAACCCACGCACATATGGACACCTTATCTTCGACAAAGGAGGCCAGAATATACAATGGAGAAAAGACAATCTCTTTAACAAGTGGTGCTGGGAAAACTGGTCAACCACTTGTAAAAGAATGAAACTAGAACACTTCCTAACACCGTACACAAAAATAAACTCAAAATGGATTAAAGATCTAAACGTAAGACCAGAAACAATAAAACTCCTAGAGGAAAACATAGGCAAAACACTCTCCGACATAAATCACAGCAGGATCCTCCATGACCCACCTCCCAGAATATTGGAAATAAAAGCAAAAATAAACAAATGGGACCTAATTAAAATTAAAAGCTTTTGCACAACAAAGGAAACTATAAACAAGGTGAAAAGACAGCCTTCAGAATGGGAGAAAATAATAGCAAATGAAGCAACAGACAAACAATTAATCTCAAAAATATACAAGCAACTTCTGCAGCTGAATTCCCGAAAAATAAATGACCCAATCAAAAAATGGGCCAAAGAACTAAACAGACATTTCTCCAAAGAAGACATACAGATGGCTAACAAACACATGAAAAGATGCTCAACATCACTCATTATTAGAGAAATGCAAATCAAAACCACAATGAGGTATCATTTCACACCAGTCAGAATGGCTGCTATCCAAAAGTCTACAAGCAATAAATGCTGGAGAGGGTGTGGAGAAAAGGGAACCCTCTTACACTGTTGGTGGGAATGCAAACTAGTACAGCCACTATGGAGAACAGTGTGGAGATTCCTTAAAAAACTGGGAATAGAACTGCCATATGACCCAGCAATCCCACTGCTGGGCATATACACCGAGGAAACCAGAATTGAAAGAGACGCGTGTACCCCAATGTTCATCGCAGCACTGTTTACAATAGCCAGGACATGGAAGCAACCTAGATGTCCATCAGCAGATGAATGGATAAGGAAGCTGTGGTACATATACACAATGGAATATTACTCAGCCATTAAAAAAAATACATTTGAACCGGTTCTACTGAGATGGATGAAACTGGAGCCCATTATACAGAGTGAAGTAAGCCAGAAAGAAAAACAACAATACAGTATACTAATGCATATATATGGAATCTGAAAGATGGTAACGATAACCCTATATGCGGGACAGAATGAGAGACACAGATGCATGGAACAATTTTATGGACTCTGAGGGAGAAGGTGAGGGTGGGCCGTTCTGGGAGAATGGCATTGAGACATGTGTATTGTCATATGTGAAACAGAGCACCATTCCATGTTCGATGCATGTGACAAGGGCTCGGGGCCGGGGCAGTGGGATGATCCAGAGGGATGGGAGGGGGAGGGAGGTGGGTGGGGGGTTCGGGAAGGGGAACACATGTAAACCCATGGCTGATTCTTGTCAATGTATGGCAAAAACTATTACAATATTGTAAAGTAATTAGCCCCCAAGTAAAATAAATAAATTTATAAAAAAAAAAAAAAAAAAAGAAGTATCTAAAATGCACTGCAGTAGAGAAATGTCAAATTTTTAAAAACCTGGACCTATCATATTTATTTGCAAGCTGATATTCTGCATAGAGACCTCCTCTTTCCCTCTACCAACATTCACCAACCGTGATAAGTTAACAAGTAGTAAACACAAAGAATTATTTCTTTATACAGTATAACTTTTAAGTTTATCAGCATACTATTCTGGGGCTCAGATATGTTTTTAAAAATCTGTGCGAAAAGCAAATACTGATTACAAATTGTTTTCACAGTAATAATGAACACAACTCAAATGATGGATCAAAATGTTTAAAATGGAAAAAATCAAATTGATATAACTGGATAAAAGGATAAAGAGATTTATTTAGTTTTATGTTTGTACACATGTAGTTAATGTATGTTTACATTTGTGCACATGTAATGAACATATTAACAATAAGTAAGCTCTAGCAGACCCTGAGAATTTCTCCCATTTAAAAAAGTAATTACAAGGCTGAGAAACACTATCCCTAAGAAATGAAATTTTCAAAATGAATTATGGTACAGTGTATCACTGTTTTTCATATGAAGGGAAAACAAGAGCTAAGGAAAGAAAAAGGGAGTGATGGAAAAGGTACAGAAAGTTAAGAATAACTTGTAAGTATAAATGAAAAATCAGTATAAAACCTAAGAAACAGTACATAACAAATTAATCTCTCAAAGAGAATGAAGCCAGTTTTACGGAAGTATAAAAAATCTGTTTATAGTTAAAAAGACTTTAAAAGTTTATATAAGGCTATAGTGCCAAAAATAAACATATACTCAAACAATCTAATGATTGCCCTTACAGACTTAAATGAAATATTTTTTAAATCAAAAAATAAATTATTGCCAAAATATAAGATTAATAAATTATGAAACTGCTAGAAGCTGTTATTAAAAGCAATAAAAAGTACAATGTTTAATCATTAGAAAACTCAGCTTCCCTTCGGGCAAACAATGCTGAAGTCGTAATTCTTCCCTGATTTACTTTTAAAGACATTTCAGAAGCAGAATAATTCTAAAACAAAAAGAAAAGCAAAGCCCAGGATGAAAGGAAATTGGATGGGGAATCAAGAAACAGGTCTTATTCCTGGTTCTCCAAATTATTCCGTGTGGCTCCAGGCAAGTCATTTACAACTTTCAATTCTTCTACTCATTACCCAGAGATGCAGTATAAACCAAGAATGTCTCTGAAGAGAGTTCCTCAGGAAGCAAGCACTTTGCATATAAATAACGCTGTTACCTAAGTCTATTAAAGATCAAACAACATCTCTGAGGGAAAAGACCAGGGCTCATCTCTAAGAACTACATGTAAGAGACAAAAATCACAAAAGAACATACCTTCAAGTTTTGGGGTCGAGTGAACTTGTTGAGAAGTGCAGTCTGAATGAGCTCCCACCGGCTCCCTGCAGTTCGCTCACCATTCTTTAAGGAAAAGAAACACATGAGGAAACTATTCCTAGTTCTCTTACGTGGCAGAATCAGAAGCCAAACAGCAAGCATTAAAATATCTTTCAGAGACTAAAAAAATATGAGTTCTGTCCAGTTTTGTTCTCACCTCATCTTCCACAGGGTACAAGTTTTGTTCTGAACAAGGCATCTTAACATGCTTGTTGTCCCAGAGATCTTTAAAATGTGTTGGGAAAGGTTTAGGAACTTCTCCTATTCGCAAAAGATCTACCTGAAATGCAAGAAAACTGTAAGTGCATAAAAACTAGCCATATCTTCTGTAATATAATCCAAAGAAATCAGCTGAAGTAAATGCTATGAAAATACAGACCAGCTCCTAGGCAAGAAATCTCGTAAGTCTTTTTCAGCTGTTCCCACTCCTTACCTTCAGTTAGTTTCCAAATCATCTTGTCCTGGGCACTTTTTCTTCATCCCATCCAGTTCCCTGGTCCTTATTAATCCTTGACTTAATTTCTGGTAACAGCTTTCTATCCCTCTCCCTAACTTCCAACTGCTCCCAGATACATTAATCCCACATAAAACCCCTATCCTCACTTGGGAATAATATTATCTTTCTAAAGTATCCCCAACCTTCTAATCCTATAACGGCTCCCTTCTGCCTATATATATTCTAAATGATTCCAATTTTTAATATCCTCTCTTACCCAAAACATTGTCTGTTTAAACATCAACCTTCAATACTCAGCTCAATTTTCATTTCCTATAAGAAGTCTTTAAAAACTTTCTAATAGGCAGTAAGCTTATTCTCTCATTTTATTAGATCATTATCATACTAGAGCACACTTTTTTCCCTCCTCCACTGGACTCTAAACTTAAGAATAATAACTATATTAACTTTGTATTTTGAGTATTTACAACAGAGCCAAACATGTATGTTTTTAATATGTATAAGTGTTTATATACGCACAGTTGATCTTTGAACAACATGGGTTTGAACTGCGCAGGTCCACTTATACAATTATCTTTTTCAATAAATACATACTACAGCACCACACAATCAGCAGTTGATTGAATTACTGAATGTGGAACCTCACATACAGAGGGCCAACTGTAAAGTTATACTCGGATTTTTGACTGCCCAGAAGGTTGGCACCCAACCCTCAAACTGTTCAAGGGTCAACTATATATATATACACACACTGTTGTTGTTGTTCAGTTGTTAAGTCATATCCAACTCTTTGTGACCCTGTGGCCTGCAGCACACCAGGCTTCTCTGTCCTCCAACTATCTCCTGGAGTTTGCTCAAATTCATATCCACTGAGTTGGTGATGCTATCTAATCATCTCATCCTCTGCTGCCCCCTTCTCCTTTTGCCTTCAATGTGTATATATGCACATAGATAAACATACATACACTGCTTATAATAAATACTAAGTAAATGTTTGAGGAAGAAGATACTTCAAAACAAAAAAGTTTTACATTTTGCCCAATCTGGACATTTCACATAAATGGAATCATGCAAAATGTGACCTTTTGTGTCGAGCCTCTCACTACACATAATATTTTCAAGGTTCATCCATACTATAGCATGAATCAGAACTTCACTGTAGATCATCAAATAATTACACAAATAAATATAAAATTTCAACTGTAAGATGCTATAAATGAGAGGTTCATAATGTCTTAAGACTCTTTCTAGACAATTTTAACTTATATGGTGAGCTTAGGGAATCCTTCTTTGAGGAAGGAGCAATTGAGCTCAACTCCAAAGGTTAAAAAGAAGTAGGAAAAGGTGAAAGGGACAAAAAAAAAGGAACAGCCTGTGGAAGGAAAGACTGTTAAATAGGCAGCTTCACTAAAAGCCTGCAACCCAAGAGAAATAAATTTGTAGGCCTTTTATACAGGTAACCATTAAAAACACAAGTGTGTATAAGACTACTCCAAGAGAGGAAAAAATAACAGGACCTATGAAAAAGTCCTGGAGAACTCTAACAATGTTTAAGGGCCACATATAGAAAAAAAGCTAAAAAGAACAAAGCAAGGGTTTAAGGAGGCAGGAAGAAAATCAGAATATATGGTGTCAAGGAAGCCAAAGGATGAGAATATTCCAAGGAGGAAACAAGAAAGGACGTTCAAGAGTCAAAAATGGCTGAGCCATCAATCCTGCCAAAAGTATTTTGTCCTCCATATGCAGATCCCAAAGGTGACTTTGTCAAGATCTTCCATGTAATCTAAGGTGACAAAAACAGGTACCAGTAGAGCTTCATACATAGGGGAACATAATATATAAGAATATATGTATCTTTGGGTGTCTGTCTGTTTAAATGTGTGTGTGCATATGTATAGCGCATGCCTATACATGTGTTTGCCTATATGTGTGTACATGTTTGTGTGTGAGTGTGTGTTGTATGCATGAGTGCATTTAAAGATAATCAAGCATTATCATGTCCATGCAATTTCAGATTGTCTTCCATTTCTAACACTAAATGTCAGCTTTATATTATGACTTCAAATTCTGTAACTATTAATATCTGGCGTCTCAGAAATGTAACTAAGGACTATCTATTTAACAACTATTAATTATACATATAGCATACTACTACCATATTCAGGAAAAAGAATCTAGAAGAAAACACACCAAACTCTTAAACTTTTTTCATTGACCCTATATTACTTTTGTAATAAAATAAAACTTTTATAAATTCATTGGATATTTGACAAACAGTAATTACAGAGATTAATTAATGATGGTATAAGATGCTTCAGGTTTTCTTTGTGGGCAATGGGAGAGAGGAAGCAGGAAAAGTCAAAATATCACTTATTTCCCCTGATCAATCTTTTTTCCAAATCTTAACCATTAACATCTTGTCAGTCACTCAAGCCTTTTCTTAATTTCACACACATTATCAATGACTCCTTTTCCCTTATCAGCCATACTTAAGAATTCAGTGTCCTATCAATATAATCTCGAAACAATTTGCATTTATTCTTTTATATTCCCACAATTACTACCCTGTTTCAGTTATTCCCAAACTTTTTTAAAGAGCAGACCTCTTTTTTCCCTATGAATTATAATACAAAATCATTATATTTAAATAAAAGCTATTTTAATAAATATAATTTTTAGAGTGACTTTACTTATTCTATCAATAGCAAAGAGACTAACTGAAGGACTATGAAATTGAGAGAGATGACAGCTAAAGCTTATAGCAATCTATTTATATCTCTCATCCAGTATTAAGAAAATCCTATCCACATACCTAAACAGCTGGCAGATGGTAACTTTTTTACATTGTTATTTTGATGTTTAAGGAAATACTTCAAACAGCAGTAGCAAGAGAACCCTGATTCTATGACCTGCACAAAAATGAGTTCTCTTGGTAAAACCTGCTGATTAAAATATGGTATTAAGCAAAAAAAAAAAAAATATATGGTATTAAGCAGTTTTAAAAGTAAAGGCACGTTAGTTCTTTTACAACAGGTTTTTCATAGTTAAATATACAGTTTAGAAAAGAAATTTGGGTCAATATCAAAAGAACCCCTGAGCCACTTTCATGAAGCACAATTTGATAATTACTGTTTGCTTACTTTTCATCTCTTAACCGAGCTCTTACCTTTTCCTGTTTCCAATGTATCCTCACTTCAGTTTTCCTTACATATAGCTGTCTGATCAACCTTGCTATGTATATAGTACAGCTATTGTCTGCACAGACATTTTCATGATTTCTAATTCTTATAGACTCAAGTCCAGTTTCTGATACCTGAAGCCCTCTACAACATGGACCCAAACTACTTTTCAAGTCTTCTCTTCCACCATTTTCCATCCAAATACTCAGTTCTAGCAAATCAATTGCTTTCCATTTGTAAAAGTTTTTAACTGCACAGCCTTTTCCTATAAAGGTTATATATCTATCTGGAATTCCCTTGCCTTACTAACTCCATTTCAGAAATTTCCTCTCATCTTTAAGAACTCAGCTCAAACTCCACCACCCTGCTCAATGTTGCTTTTACTTAACCAAACTAATGAATTCTGTACTTCAAAATATTTAATCACATGTAGGCTAAGTTGTATAAGAACAGAGTTTTTTTTTTCAAGTAGCCCCTGGGAAATCTAATATAGAATCTAATAAATAAGATGAATATTTAATCCTGCATGGATTCTTTTTTTTGTTGTTTTTGTTGGCCATGCCACATGGCTTGTGGGATCTTAATTTCCTGACCAGGAATCAAACCCAAGCCCACGGCAGTGAAAGTGCTGAGTCCTCACCACTGGAGAGCCAGGGAATTCCTAAGATATGAATATTTAAAACTACTCTAAGAGTGACAGAAATATTCTAAGATTGGATTATGGTGATGGTTGCCTAACTCGGTAAACTAACTAAATGTAACTGAACACTTAAAATGCTCAATAAAGTTTTTCTTTTTTTTTTTCAAAGAACCCATGAAAAGTATGAAAGAGGTTACTAGGGTTAGTGAGGAATGAGAAGTTACCGTTTAGTAGGTAGAGCTTATGTGCGGGAACATGAAAAATTTCTGGAAATGAACAGTGGTAATGGTTGTACAACACTGCCACTGAAATGTACACTTAAGAAACGATTAAGTTGGTAAACTTCATATTATGTACATTTAACCACAGTTTTTTTTAAAATGAGGTTGGTTTTAGAAATGCTGAGTTTGAGATACCTATGGGATGGTGATGGAGCTGTCTAGAAGAATCTAAAACTCAGAAAAAGAGGATAAAACTGGAAAATAATTTGAGGATACTGAACAACGTACAATTTGAATTTTAGTATCTAACATGTAGTGGGTACTTAATAAATATTGTCAATTGAATTTTTTAATTTAATAAATTTTCTTAACAATACAGAATATTCAATATCCTCAGCAGTTAACAGTGATTCATCTTATGGGTTTGTTAAGTACCGTGTTAAGTAACCTATCATTATATTTCTCTATTCTATAAATTTCTCAGTACTTCATATATGCAGAAAAGAGAAGCACTTTCTATGCATTGGTCTGTTTTTCAGATTTATAAGTATCACAATAAATTGAAACTTAGCATCTTCTCTCTTTATAGGTAAGAGGTAATATCTACCCGAATAGTCACTGTGTGACTGGCAGATGGTCTCAAGGGAGGCAGCCGGATCCCACACCTTGGCATTCTTCTCATCTCCTCAATAGGAGTTCCAAGCCATTTCTTATCTGGAGAAAGGTGAGGTGGAATGTATTTAGGGATCTTCCTTTCTGTTCTTTGATGTTTCATTTCACATTGTTCTTTTCTAAGATCAAAACAAATATATTCACTCACAAACCACTTACTGCTTAAATTCACTTACATACACAAGTAAAAACACTATGTGCCAAACTTGCTCTTTCTCCTTGATATTTAGAAAAAACAAAACAACAAAAAACCTTATAAGGCTTACAGTAAAACCCAAGAGCTTATTTTCAACAGTCTGTGGAAGGAACTTCCAAACACATGTAAATCACCTTCTGAAAAAAGGGGCCTTGTAAAAGAATAGGTACATTGCCAAACGAGTCATGGTTCAAAGTATCAGCTAATTCTTAGGACTACAGACAATAATTTTCAACGAAGTGAACTTACTGTGGCATGCTTGCCATAAAAGATCACAAAAATTATGGAGTGGGCTTTAAGATAATTATTATACTTAGATTTTTTTTGTAATCATACAGGCTGGGATTTAAATCCCAGCTTTATTCCCCACAAGTTACATAATTTTAGTGAATTTTGTAACCAATTTCAGTTTTCTCATTTGTGAAGTGAGTGCAATACCACCTGCCTGCTGTCAGAGCATTAGCATTAGCGTGTCAAATGCATATACAATAGCCTAAGTTAACAGTAGTCACTATCACATTTATGATTGAGTAACTCCCATAAATCTCAGAAAGAAGTTCATGAAACTAAAATCTGATTAATTATTTACTTCTTTTCTGTTTCTGTGATTTTCAGAATTTAACATTTTGAGTCTAAGTTTAAATTATGCATTATTAATTAATAAGAAAGACAACTATTTCTTGCCTTCATTGTAAACCGTAGCTTCGTGAAACTCCCCCTCACAAAATTATATAACACATTACCCTACTGAAGATACCCTTGATGGTAAAAATTACCTTTTGTCCTCTGCTTTAGGCATTCTCATGAAATGATCTGTGATTTTAGAATCCTTTTTCCCATGTTGCTTAGAATTTCTGCACTCTACATTCAGGCTAGAAGTACTTCCAGGTAGTTTGACACTCAAATCACTCATTCCAGCTCGACTCTCTCCTCCTTCAAATTGGAAATGCAATCGAATCTCACCTCCCTTAGCAGAGGACCGCTTCCTCAACTCAGTGTCAGCTTCTCTTGGTTGGAACCTTGAAGGTTTATTTGCTGTTTGAGCAGAACTGCTATCTTCCTGTTCATCAAAACCTGGACTTGTCTCTTCATCTGCTTCTGAATCCTGACAACTATTTTTGGAATTATCTACATCCATTGGTGACTCAGGTTCACTTTCTTTCTCAAATGGAGGAGAATTTCCGAGACTACTTCCTTGTCTACTCAATTTGCTGGCATTTTTCAGTCCAGTACCAACATCCTCAGAGCCAATGTCCGACAAGGGGCTCTCTGGCACCACGTCTGTCTCTTCCTGCCGACACCCTGCACAGTCTTCTGCGGGATAGCAAGTCTTGCTACACTTCTGGTGGCTTCTGGTTTCTCTGCCCTGTTCATCTTCCGTTGTCTGCTTTGCATTTGCAAGCTTTACATGTGTCAAAAACTGTTGATTATCTCTAGTCTCCTCACTATTTGTGTCACTGTGATCATCATTTTGGGGTGACTGATCAAGGTTAGCATTACTGAACTGCTCTGGTACCAGAGTTACTGCTGGAGGTTCACTTTCCAAAAGCCGTTCTGAGTGTTTCCCTTCATTCTGCCACTTACACATAGCTGCAGTCGGATGCTGGTTCAGATACTGTGTACTTTTTTCAACTGGTGACTTATCGAAACCTAGCTGAGAAACATTTTCTAATTTTTCCTTGTTATGTTGATAAAAGTTATCTTTTTGTACAGAACTCATCATGGATTCTTCTCTTGTATTGTTGTTTTCTTTACTATGCAAACTGCAAAAGAATAAAAAGAATGATACAACAGAACTTATGACACAATAGAAAGAATTTATGACACAAAAAAATCAATTACCCAAAAACATTCCTACAATATCATAGCAATAATTAAACTTATGATTACCTGAGCATACAGCACGCTCTTTCATGACTCCATACCTTCGCACATTTGCCTATAATGCCCTTTCCCCAACTGTGTGCCTGGAAAACACCATCTAGAATGCAGTGTTAAACTTCATTCACCTCCTGTGCAGCCTTTCTTGCAAAGGTAAAGCTGACTATCTGTTCTACATGCTAACTACCACTGTACCGTGTTTATATCTTTACTGTGGCATTGACCACACCACGTAAGAATCATGTGCTTTTTGGTGTCTGTTAGCACCACTACACTGTAAGTATCGTAAAGACAGAGACTACTGCTTTTTCATCTCTGCATCTCAAGTATACTAAACCATCCCTGGCACATAGAATTAACTGAAATGTCAATAAAGAAAAATGTGAAAGCAAAAAGGAGAGAAAATAGCATGAAACATGATACAACATCCATATATCATGTTATTCATTACTCTAGATAAGCATGTTTCTATACCTTTCTGATTCCACTGTCTTGATTCCTTTAGTGTCCATCCAACTGGTTATAGTCTTCTGTTTGAAAACTGTAAAGAAAAAAAAAATGTATGTGCATGCATACCTTCAAAGAGAAAACACCTATAGCAGCAAACACACATGGAAGGCATTAAGCTAGGTTCTGTGGATTAAACAAAGATTAATCATTTCTTCCTCATGCAAGCAATGGGAGAAAATACAGGAACATAAATATAAATACATTTATATATTGTATAGATATATACAATTTATACTGTATGTATATATATTGGCAGAGAAGAGAAAGTGACCAGACCTTAAAAGAAGTGTATGGTCTAACGGATGAGACTACAGACTCTGCAATCAGATTGTGTGCTTAGTCGCTCAGCGTCCAACTCTTTGTGACCCTTTGGACTAAACAGCCTGCCAGGTTCCTCTGTCCATGGGCTTTTTCAGGCAACAAAATCTAGTGGGTTGCCATTTCCTTCTCGAGGGGATCTTCTGGACCTAGGGATCGAGCCTACATCTTCTGTTGTCTCCTGCACTGCAGGCAGATTCTTTACCTAGATCCGAACCCTGGCTCTCCTTCTGAATTCCTGTGTGATTTTGTGAAGAGCCATTTCTCTGTGTTTCAGATTCCTTATCAGTAGACATGAAGATTAATAATATCTCTCTTGGGGTTATTGTGAGGTTTAAATTAAGAAACAACCATTGCAAAGTGCTTACCATATGCTCAGTATATGTTAGTTATTAGTTATTATTAGTATTAAAAGAGATCCCAAGGGAAGGTCCCTGGTGGTCTACTGTTTAGGATTCGGCACTTTCACTGACCTGGCCCAGGTTCAATGCCTGGTTGGGTAACTGAGTTCCTGCAAGCTACACAGTGAGGCCAAAATAATAACAATAATAAATTTTAAAAGTAAATAAATTCAAAAAGACCCTGATAAGAAATTAAGATATTTCTGAGGAAAGGACTACTTTAGGGAATTGAAGAAAGTGGGATCATCTGATAAGTAGTTCTTGAAGAATAAATATGCAGTCACATTAAGGGAAAAAATCAGAGGCAACAGAACCAATGGTAGAGAAATATTAAGAAAACAACAGAAAATACAGCTGAAAGGTCCGCGAGGAACCATAGAGATTCCTGAAAAGCCCACAAAGAGAGATACAAAATAACGTCAAAAGTCACATTCAGAGCTGTAATGCCAGAATTCAAATCCAGAAGGCTCACAGTCAGGCAGGATACACAGCCTAGACGGCAGGTGTGAAAGGGCAAGAAGGAAGAGTCTATCATTAGAAGCCGAAGAGGAAGGTACTGGTCTAGGTCAGTGGTTCCCAAACCAACTGAATCATCAGAAGGCTGACAACAAACGGATCCAAGGACCACATCCAGACCTTCTGAATGAAAATCTATATGTGATAATGGAGGTATGAGGGGAGGTGGATTCTGTATTTTTTTTTCCCCCAAAAGTGGTTCTGATGATCAGCAAAGTTGAAGAACTACTGGTCAAGATCCAAAACTAGTCTTTGTAAGAATAGAGAATAAAAGTTGAGAAGTGAGAGTCATTACAGATTTCAAAATGATAGAGGTTAAAAGTGACACTAAACTTTAAGCTTGAGACTTGAAAGATGGCGAGAACATTAAATGGAAATGTAGACTATAAGAGAACTGGATTTAGGGGAAAAATATGATTGGGCCCATATGAACACACTAAATTTGAAATGCCAAAGAGATAACTAGATAGAAATGACCAGCAGATAGTAGCAAAAGTAGAATTACTGGTTCAGCAGGGTACATATACCATAAATAAATGCAAGCCAAATTTATATAAACATTAGAATTTTAAGCATGCTTTTAAAATTTAATGTATTGCATATGGATTACATGTATATAACATTTTAGTAAGACATTAAAAGTGTTAGTTGCTCAGTTGTATCTGACTCTTTGTGATCCCATGGTCTATAGCCCACTGAGCTCCTCTGTCCAAGGAATTCTCCAGGCAAGAATACTGGAGTGGGTTGCCATTCCCTTCTCCAGGGGATCTTCTAGACCTAGTGATCGAACCCTGGTCTCCTGCATTGCAGACAGATTCTTTTCCATCTGAGCCACCAGGGAAGCTCTTTCATATAAGAAAACCTAAAATCTTGAACATTTTCAACTACTGTCTAAATTGCAATGTAAGAATCTAGGCACCTTAGGTCACAAACTGTTCTTATTTACCATGTCCCTTCAAACACCATAACATGAGATGCCGTCTCAAATACATGAAAATCAACCATTTATTTATTACTGTATTTGAGTGCCATATAACTCACATTTTATACAAAATACTAACATTCTAACTAGTTAAAATCTTTTATCAGCATTTTAAAAATAATTTCTGTCACAAAAATTGTATATATATATTTGATATTTCTTGTTAAACACCACGACTTTAGTGATTTTATGAAGTTAATACTTCTACAGCAAATTAGACTTCAGAGAAAAAATTAATTCCAGTCACAAAGGAGTAAAAGAATGAACCAGCTGATTCTGAAACTTTTCTACAGTTCCATCTTCTCTATTTAATTTCATTATATCAAACACAGCAAATATAGAAAACCTTCAAAATACAAAACAGCAATGGGCAAAAAAAATTCATTTTTTGAGTCAGTATAGAATTTAAAATACCTTTTTCCATAAATGTAAAGATTTGATGGTATGAAATGACTAGGTTCCTATAACACACACGAAGCATGGCACTATGATGACAAGTCGACTGAACCTAAAGAGTGCATGCATCATTTTGTAAAAAACTATGAAGAGCGTTACAGTGCAGCTGAAGGGGAGGGCTATTTCCTGCAGGTCTGACACTGAGAATGTGTTCTCTCTCTAGCCTCAGGCTTCTTATTACTATTCCTGAAGCCTCAGAACAGGGTGAAGGAGGAGAAGCAAGAGGTTAGGAACCACCATTTCCTGTTAATAAAACAGTCCTCAGTCCTTCCAAGGACCCCAGAGAAAGGACAGCCTACCAATACTACAATTTCTGGCTTCCAAAGGTTTCTTTTACAGCACATCACAGGACTGTTTCAGCTGTATCCCTCTTACTCCTGAAGTAAGCATAAAATGGATAGCATCACCGATTCAATGGACATGAACTTGGGCGAACTCTGGGAGATGGTGAGGGACAGGAAGGCCTGGGGTTCTGCAGTCCATGAGGTCGCAGAGAGTCAGACACAACTTAGCAACTAAACAACAACAAAGCATAAAATGATGAGTCCCAGGTGGCAGGGAATTTCTTTCTTTTAACTAGAAATAATCACAGTAAACAAAAAGGGAGGCAATAGGTGGTGATGAAATAGATACAAAATAGTGTCAAACAAAATCTTGGCCTGAGATCTTTGCTCAGTTCAGTTCAGTTCAGTCACTCAGTCATGTCCAACTCTTTGCAACCCCATGGACTACAGTACGCCAGACCTCCCTGTCCGTCACCAACTCCCGGAGTTTACTCAAACTCAAGGCAATGGCACCCCACTCCAGTACTCTTGCCTGGAGAATCCCATGGACGGAGGAGCCTGGTAGGCTACAGTCCATGGGGTCGCTAAGAGTCGGACACGGCTGAGCGACTTCACTTTCACTTTTCCCTTGCATGCACTGGAGAAGGAGATGGCAATCCACTCCAGTGTTCTTGCCTGGAGAATCCCAGGGACGGCGGAGCCTGGTGTGCTGCCGTCTATGGGGTCGCACAGAGTCGGACACGACTGAAGCGACTTAGCAGTAGCAGCATGTCCATTGAGTCGGTGATGCTATGCAACCATCTCATCCTCTGTCGTCTCCTTCTTCTCCTGCTTTCAATCTTTCCCAGCATCAGGGTCTTTTCAAATGAGTTAGCTCTTCGCATCAGTTCAGTTCAGTCGCTCGGTCGTGTCCGACTCTTTGCGACCCCATGAATTGCAGCACGTCAGGCCTCCCCGTCCATCACCAACTGCCGGAGTCTACCCAAACCCATGTCCATCGAGTCAGTGATGCCATCCAACCATCTCATCCTCGGTCGTCCCCTTCTCCTCCCACCCCCAATCCCACCCAGCATCAGGGTCTTTTCCAATGAGTCAACCCTTCGCATGAGGTGGCCAAAGTATTGGAGTTTCAGCTTCAACATCAGACCTTCCAATGAACACCCAGGATTGATCTCTTTTAGGATGGATTGATTGGATCTCCTTGCAGTCCAAGGGACTCTCAAGAGTCTTCTCCAACACCACAGTTCAAAAGCATCAATTCTGCGGCGCTCAGCTTTCTTCACCGTCCAACTCTCACATCCATACATGACCACTGGAAAAACCATAGCCTTGACTAGACGGACTTTCGTTGGCAAAGTAATGTCTCTGCTTTTAAATATGCTATCTAGGTTGGCCATAACCTTCCTTCCAAGGAGTAAGCGTCTTTTACTTTCATGGCTGCAGTCACCATCAGCAGTGATTCTGGAGCCCAAAAAAATAAAGTCTGACACTGTTTCCACTGTCTCCCCATCTATTTCCCATGAAGTGATGGGACCAGATGCCATGATCTTAGTTTTCTGAATGTTGAGCTTTAAGCCAATTTTTTCACTCTCCTCTTTCACCTTCATCAAGAGGCTCTTTAGTTCTTCTTCGCTTTCTCCCATAAGGGTGGTGTCATCTGCATATCTGAGGTTACTGACATTTTTCCCGGCAATTTTGATTCCAGCTCGTGCTTCATCCAGCCCACCATTTCTCATGATGTTCTCTGCATATAAGTTAAATAAGCAGGATGACAATATACAGCCTTAACATACGCCTTTTCCTATTTGGAACCAGTCTGTTGTTCCATGTCCAGTTCTAACTGTTGCTTCCTGACCTGCAGACAGGTTTCTCAAGAGGCAGGTCAGGTGGTCTGGTAGTCCCATCTCTTTCAGAATTTTGCACAGTTTATTGTGATCCACACAGTCAAAGGCTTTGGCATGGTCAATAAAGCAGAAATAGATGTTTTTCTGGAACTCTCTTGCTTTTTCGATGATCCAGTGGATGTTGGCAATTTGATCTCTGGTTCCTCTGCCTTTTCTAAATCCAGCTTGAACATCTAGAAGTTCATGGTTCACCTACTGTTGAAGCACGGCTTGGAGAATTTTGAGCATTACTTTACTAGTATGTGAGATGAGTGCAATTGTGCGGTAGTTTGAACATTCTCTGGCATTGCCTTTTAAGGATTGGAATGAAAACTGACCTTTTCCAGTCCTGTGGCCACTGCTGAGTTTTCCAAATTTGCTGGCATATTGAGTGCAGCCCTTTCATAGCATCATCTTTTAGGATTTGACATAGCTCTACTGGAATTCCATTGATTCCACTAGCTTTGCTCGTAGAGATGCTTCCTAAGGCCCACTTGAGATCTTTGCTCAGTCACTTAGTAATAATGTACTTCATTTCTTTGAGACTTTATTTGCTCACCTATAAACTGGGATTAACAATACTTATTTCCAAGGCTTATGTGGATCAATGAGAGAAAAATACTAAGTGTCCAGTCTCACAAAGAAGAAACTCAAGAAATGTATCCTCTACCAACATTTCCACCCAATCTCTTTTTTCATTGAGATCATTAGTTCTCTGTCTTTACTCTGACTTCACATCATATCTTAGTAACCTCACTCAGTAACCAGCATATTTCAATGAGCAAATCATTCAATTAGGTGCTAGAGATACAGGCAAAAGGCATAAAATGCAGAATTCACTTGTACTCAAAAGAACACCCCACCTTCACAAAAAGCCTCTTTCCTCCAGCAGCAGCAAGATAAGGAATGGGAAGGAAGGGTGTGGTGAGCCCAAAGAGCAATGGACAGTGGGAAAGTTTTGAGATGAGCAAAGAGGTTTGAAGATGCTTTTTACAGCACTAAGGCTTAAAGAATGATAAGGGAGATGGGGGACAACATAGCTCCAGTCCCCCACCCAACCACCACTGACCTACACTGGGACCATCCCTGAAGTGAGGAGAGAAACTGTAGATAACTGGAACAGGTGGAAAAGAGAAGCTCCTATACCAACACAACTGGATAAACCATTCCCCATTGGAATGTGAATCAGACACGGAGTTCTGCCTATATGCATATGTGCAGATTTCTATCAGTATAAGAAAAATGCCCAGAAAGATAAATAACACAAAATTTAAAGATACTGAATAAATATCCATTTCCCTACCTCACTTCTCCTAGGATAACTACATATAAAAGTTTTAAATACCAAGTTCCTAAAAGAATTCCAAAATCTCAAACAACAGATTTTGATACAAATTTACACTTTGAATATTTTGTTCATTGGCGTCCTCTCCCAGGCATACAGAAAACATTTACACACATGCACAAGTACAGCCCAAGTATTAATTCAGTTCCTCTTCTGCAGAACATCAGAAGATCCAATCAGTAAGGATTGATAGCAACCCCCCCAACTCACTCCTCCTCCTTTACAGGACCTATAACAAGACCACAAATTAGCCTGTCACAGAAGTCACAGTACCTGGAGGTCACCCTCAGTTCCTCTCCCTTCCACTCTCCTTCAACAAGTCCTCTGAAATCTACATCCTAAATCTTAAACCCATCTCTTTCTCCCCATCTTCAAAAGAGCACCAATATTATAAGAACAGTTACATCACTCAGTGGGCCAACTGCATTTGTCTCATAACTGGTCTCCCTATCTGCCGTCTTGACTTTCTCTAACTCAGTGTTCCACAAACTACAAATGATCAACATTTTTTAGTTAAATATTACAGACAACATGAGAATGCTTCATACATAGTAAAGGTAAGTTTATTTCATGAAACATGTTATAAATATGACATGTTTATCAGTAGATATATCTACTGCTAGATGTATCTACTGTGGGTTGCAGTCAGAACTAAGTCCAAAGATCATTGCCTAAGCCATCTTTTCAAAAATACTAACCAAACGATTGTAATCCTTTCTTATAGGCTTTTTAGTCGTACCCTGTGCTCAGTCGCTTCAGCTGAATCCAACTCTTTGCAACCCAAGGACCACTGCCCGCCAGGCTCTTCTGTTCATGGGATTTTCCCGGAAAAAATACTGCAGTGGGTTGCCATGACCTTCTCCAGAGGATCTTGCCCACCCAGGGATTGAACCCACGTCTCCTGCACTGCAGGATTCTTTACAACTAAGCCACCAAAGAAACCGACCGTTTAGTGGTTCCCCATTAACCACAGAATAAAGCCCAAACTCCTTGAAATGGCACTTGACTTTGTCCATAAATAGGCTCTTCCACCCCTTCCCAGCCTCGACTGACAGTCTTGTCATTCTGTGCTCCTATCAAGCCACCTTTTGTATATGCCATTCCCTCGACCTACATAGTTTTTTCTCTCCTTGGTTTATAAATCAAATCCTGCTCATCCTTCAATGCTCAGTGAAGGTCTGCTTCCCCATTGCCTATAAGTCCTGAGAGAATTAAGTGTACACCATTCATCAGAGGACTTCCTGACCTCTGTCCATTCTCTTAAACTGTTGACCAATGCCTCCTTTTTGAAATGCTCTTGTCCTTGCATGACACAAGAGCCAGGCTTTCCTCCTACTTCCCTGGTTGCTTCCCTTCAGTTTACTCTTACATGGCAGTGTTCCTAAAGTTTCTGTCCTAGGTAACCTTTTTTTTCAGTATACGCTTTATACCGTCAACGAATCGACTTCCAAAGCATCAAAAATGGTGTATATGGTAAGAACTTCCAAATCTATATTTCCAGCTCATATATATCTTATGAGGTGCAAACCCTTATATCCTGTTCTCTCCTATATCCATCCACTTTTCCCCTTTATTACTGCCTGCTGCTGCTGCTAAGTCGCTTCAGTCGTGTCCAACTTTGTGTGACCCCATAGATGGCAGCCCACCAGGCTCCTCTGTCCCTGGGATTCTCCAGGCAAGAATACTGGAGTGGGTTGCCATTTCCTTCTACAACTACTGCCTGCAACCAAGCATAAACCATCATTATTTCCCATCTAGACTAACTCCTTAACTAGTCTTGGGCCTGCACGTCTGCTCTCTTTCAATCCATTCTTCATTTACCACACACTAGCAACAAGGATCTTTAAAATATGTATATTTTAATAAATATATATTTAAAAAATATATATCCAATCAAGTCACTCCCCTATTGAAGCCTTTTAATAGTTTCTTACTGCCCTTAGAAATAAAGCTCAAAACCCTCAGCATGCCCAGTATGACCTGATCTTTGCCTCTCTGCAACCCCATCTCTCACTACTCTCCCCTGTCCACAATATTCATCAGCTGCACTGTGGGATCGGAGAAGGCAATGGCACCCCACTCCAGTACTCTTGCCTGGAAAATCCCATGGACGGAGGAGCCTGGTAGGCTACAGTCCATGGGGTCGCTAAGGGTCAGACACGACTGAGCGACTTCACTTTCACTTTTCCCATTCATGCACTGGAGAAGGAAATGGCAACCCACTCCAGTATTCTTGCCTGGAGAATCCCAGGGATGGCGGAGCCTGGTGGGCTGACGTCTATTGGGTCGCACAGAGTCGGACACGACTGAAGCGACTTAGTAGCAGCAGCAGCAGCACTCTGGGATCACTTCATTAACTTCTCTTCATCTAGCTAACCCCTCATCACTCTTCAGTCTTCAAATAAAATTCTTATCTTCTGGCTGGGAGATTATCTTTGAGCCTACAAACTGGATTAGGTACATCTGGCTCTACCATTATGCTCCGTTCTCTTATGAACTGGAACATCCATTACCCTTTATTATGTTGACTTCCGTAATCGTCCATCTCTCCTGACAGACTTTAGGGTCTGAACACAGAAACCAAGTAACTTTTGTTCAACACTGTATGCCAGAGCCAAGTTTAATGCCAACTAAGACTAACGGCTCTGCAGCCAGGGATTAAGAATCTAAATTGAGATAAGCTATGGGTTTTTTTGTAGCTTTCTTTTCATCTAGAGGCTGAAGCTTCACATCCACAATTAAACCTCCTTAACGACTAAGGGGAGAAGGCAATGGCACCCCACTCCAGCACTCTTGCCTGGAATATCCCATGGACAGAGGAGCCTGGTAGGCTGCAGTCCATGGGGTAGCTAAGAGTCGGACACGACTGAGCGACTTCACTTTCACTTTTCCCGTTCATGCACTGGAGAAGGAAATGGCAACCCACTCCAGTATTCTTGCCTGGAGAATCCCAGGGACGGCGGAGCCTGGTGGGCTGCCGTCTATGGGGTCGCACAGAGTCGGACACGACTGAAGCGACTTAGCAGCAGCAGCAACGACTAAGGCAGTTCCTCAAACCGGAAGAAAGCAAACACGCGAAGTATCTTACCACTTCCCGCCCTGTAAGTGACTGCTCATCAAGATTTCTCACACCACCAATCGCCGTGGGAAAAATGCGACCCCATTCTCCCAGCAGTGGCCTTGGGGGCTCAGCAAGGGGACCTCAGAGTTGAGAGCGGTGTACACAAGACTAGGAAGGGGGGAGGAAGGTGCTGGAGTCCCTGGCTCCTGAGACAGACCAAAAAGAGGTTTGGGCCGAGGAGAAGGGCAAAGAGCTTTATTTCCCCACGTACCAAGAGAGGTGGCACTGCCTCGGTGCTGTCCCGCCCGGCCCGGGACGCAGCCTGACGAGGACGGCGGGACCCTGAACTGCACCGGAGCGTCCTTGGAATCGAGGACGCGCCTCTGCCTGCCGGGGAAGCTCCGGGCGTCCGAGGCGGCCGGCGGAGAAGTTGCAGCGGCGTCCCAGCGGGGTCGCTTGGTGCAGGGCTCACAGCCGGGGCCCGCACTCATGCTGGGATCCGCAGCACTGAGTCTCCCGGCCAGCCCGGGTGGAGAGCCTCATTCACTAACCCTGGGAGGGACGGACTGCGCCCCCTCCTCGGTGCCTCCCGGCACCATGCCCCCTCTGCTGCTGACTGCTTCTGCAGCTCCCGCTCTGACAGCCTCCCGAACCAGGCCCTATCCAGACGCCTGCCTTCCCTCTTCCACAGGCACCCTACCAGCCTCAGGATGCGCCGTTCTGATTCTGGCTTCGTTCACTTTCCCACCACCGGAAAGCTGCCGTCAGGTGCTTCCGGCTTCCGGGGCGTACGCTGTCGCAAACCGGAAGTGTGAGGTTTAGCAAGCACCGGCGCCCGGAAGGTCAGCGTGTGAAGGAGCCGGTGGTAACGCGGGTTTCCCCGCTGTTACCGAGGAGCGACGGCCGAGAAGACCATCTCGGCCTGAGGCGGCGGGAAGAAGCAGACGGGCAGTTTGCTGCGACACCATGGAGGGCGGCGGGGGTAGTGGCAACAAAACCACTGGGGGGTTGGCCGGCTTTTTTGGAGCTGGCGGAGCAGGCTACTCGCACGCGGATCTGGCCGGAGTCCCGCGTAAGTATCAGGCCTAGCCTGCGAACATTTCTCACTGGTTCTTGCCACCACCCCACACGTGCAGTGTGTCCTGTTCCCTCTCTCTCTCTTTTTTTTTTTGCTGCAGTCGCAAGCTTCAGTACCAGTAGTGGGGCTAGTATGTTTGCATTTTCCAACACTGAACGAGTGTTTGGAACCGTGGATCCGGAGAAGCTCTCTGTGGGTGACTTGGATCCAGGATATACTGCATGTTTTTTTCCTTTTATATTCAGGCTTCCTGCCTTATCGTTCCTCCCACATATCGAGCCCATAGGTAACTTTTTAACACAAAGTCACATATTCTAAACCACGAAGTAGTAGCCATCAGGGCAAAACACTATAATAATGCATACAGGTGAGAAAGAAATATCCCCCGAGACTAGTGGAGAAACTTGGAGGAGAACTGAACTTTTTTATAAATGTGAAAAAGAAGCCAAGAAAGAATTTTAGAAAAGGAAACATTCAAGTTATAGCGTGCCGAGGCATGAATACCCTGCCTGCGCCCTCTCCTAAATACCACGAATATGTATTCCAGATCTTTGGAACTTTCTAACTGTGGGTATTCACCTGGATGAGTAAAACGTGGACTTAAAGATAGTGGGAAGTTGGTGAAGGATAAGAGCTTTATAAAACTGTTTTATCTTGAGAATCTTTCTACTCTTTCTTTAGGTCTTTTATGCTCAAAAACAAAAACGGCTTTTAAAGTTCCTAGTGTCACCTGTGTCAAAACTGAACCTAGAACATAGTTTTCATATAATAAGTTATAGAATATGGCTAGTGCATGAGTTTTGGAGCACAAAGAGCACTGCCTTAATGTGAAAAGGCATTGTTAAGATTAAGATTTCAAGGTGAATTAAGAGATCAAGGAGTAAACACTATTCATTGAGTACTTGAGATGGAGTTTTCTGGGTGCAGGACTGCAGCAGTTATATTTTTTAAAATGACTGATGTTTTCACAGAGCTTCCATTCCATTGAAGTGAGCCAAGTAAGTAAGTAAAGTGTTTCAGTTAGTGGTAAGTATGTAAAGGCAAATAGGATTTTGAGATGGTGATGGGAGCTGAAGCCATTTAAAAATGGCCCAGGAAAAGCTACTCATGGTTGTTGACATTTGAGCTGTGACCAGAATGCCATTCAGATGTCTGAGGGGAGGTGAGTGTTTAAAGAACAGCTGTTAGGCCATTGTGTCTACAATCTACAAGGGAGGTGGTGAGGCTGGAGATACTGAGATTAGAGGGGAAGGAATGGCAGCTGATGAAATGTTTTATAAGGAGTTTGGACTTAGTTACAAGTGTAAATGGAAGCCATTTAGACTGATTTCCTTTTCTGAAAAAAATAACTTTAATTACCATTTAGAAAGTGAATTGGAGAGACTGGAGCAAGTAAGGAGTCCAATTAGGTAGTGGTTGGACTAGAATGGTAGCAATAAAGATGGTAAGTAATACAATTCAAGATAGATACTGGATATAGAACTAATAGGACTTTGAATTGATGAAAAGACCAGAGTCCTGGATAATGGATAGATTTGAGAACAATCATCTGAGATACAGAGGATACAAAGATTAAATTTAAAATGTGAGGAAGTTGATTTTTCCTTGATAGATTTTTCTGTCTTCAGAGGTAGTGGAATTCAAGTCTGGCCCACAGAGAGCTCCCATTTTTTTTTGCCCTGACCCCCATCTTTCTGGTGATGACCTAGAATTCTCTATTATATAAATCAACTCTGTCAGCAACTGTCACCACTTAGATCTGAAGGAATTGCCTTAAAATATTTATACACAACACATAACCCAAATGATTTTCTTTTCTTCATGAAATTGATTTGTCTTTTGTCAGTCTTACTTTGCAATCTGTATAGTTCCTGGTGGCTCAGACAATAAAGAGTCTGCGTGCAATGCAGGAGATGCAGGTTTGATCCCTGGGTCAGGAAGATCCCCTGGAGAAGGGAATGGCACCTCACTCCAGTATTCTTGCATTGAAAATTCCATGGACAGAGGAGCCTGGCGGGCTACAGTCCATTGGATCACAAAGAGATGGACATGACTGAGCAACTAACACACACACACACACACACACAGTTGTCAGGTATTTTTGTAGTAAAGTAGAAGGAAATTACCTTTATAGTTGAACTGGGCTATGCTTCCTGCTACTTCAATTATTTGGTCCATGTTACTGCCAGTGTCTTGATATGAGAGCCTGAAACACCACTGCAGGATTGAGGGAGCCAGGAGGAGTCAGCCCCTAAACTGCCAGACAGGAAGGATAAGACAAGGAAAGTGGGAGAAAAATTTGCATGCATTGTAAACTAGAATTGCAGAACACATTGAAGAATCAATAGCAAAATTAATCCTAAATGAAATAATTAAATTTTTATTGCAATATATTGCTTTGTTTTCTCTCTAGTAACTGGTATGAACCCTCTGTCTCCTTATTTAAATGTGGATCCACGATATCTCATACAGGTAAGAATTTTATTAGTCTGGTCCTCTATCTTACCATTTAAAAAAATAACTGCAGGTACCTATGTTGACTTGATCTGTGATATGTGGTTCTAGAGGCATCAAGTCTTTGGTCCTCGTTCACCCTTTTTCCCTCACAAACTCTAGGGATTTGCCGTGCATCTCTTCCTGACAATAGTTGATTAAAGGATTTGAGGGTTTGGTTGGTTTTTTGTTTAGTTCTTTCTTTTTTTTTTTAAGTTTGTGATAAAATTAACAAAATTTACCATCTCTAACTGTACTGTTTAGTGGGTGCATTCCTAATACTGTATAGCTATTGCCACCTACCAGTTCCATGCTTTTCATGTTGTAAAATTGAGACTCTATACCCTTTAAACAGTAACTCCTTTTTCCGTCCTCCTCCCAATTCCTGACAACCACCCTTCTGCTTTCTGTCTTATGATTTTTGAATACTCTATGAGTACCTCAAATAAGTGGAATCATACAGTATTTATTTTTTGTGTGACTGATTTAGTTCATTTAGCATAATGCCCTCAAGGCTCATATGTATTACAGTATGTGTCGGAATCTCCTTCCTTTTTAAGGCTGAGTAATGGCAATGGCAACCCACTCCAGTACTCTTGCCTGGAAAATCCCATGGACAGAAGAGCCTGGTGGGCTGCAGTCCATGGGGTCGTGAAGAGTCGGACACGACTGAGTGAGCGAATTCACTTTTCACTTTCATGCATTGGAGAAGGAAATGGCAACCAACTCCAGTGTTCTTGCCTGGAGAATCCCAGGGACGGCGGAGCCTGGTGGGCTGCCGTCTGTGGGGTCGCACAGTCGGACACGACTGAAGCGACTTAGCAGCAGCAGCAGCGGTATCCCATTTTGCTTATCCATTCATGTGTCCAGTGGACACTTGGATTGCTTCCATGTTTTAGTTATGGTGAATAGTGCCACTGTGAATCTTGGTGTATAAATACCTTTTCCAGATCCTCATTTCAGTTCTTTTGATTATATATCCAAAAGTAGAATTGCCATATCATATGGTAATCATATTTTTAATTTTTTGAGAAACTGCTATACTGTTTTCCACTGCAGCTGTACTATTTTATGTTCCCACCGACAGTGCACAAGGGTTC
The DNA here is from genome assembly GCF_054371585.1 of Giraffa tippelskirchi. Classification (NCBI taxonomy): domain Eukaryota; kingdom Metazoa; phylum Chordata; class Mammalia; order Artiodactyla; family Giraffidae; genus Giraffa; species Giraffa tippelskirchi. Next base: position 49,293,553 of record NC_137276.1, on the reverse strand, counting down.
CAGTTTCTCCACATTCTCACCAACAGTTTTTATTATCTGGAATTTTTTTGAGAATCATTATTCAAATGACTGGAGTGGTGACTTATTGTAGTTTTGATTTGCGTTTCCCTAATGATTAGTGATGTTGAGCAACTTTTCATGTATTTACTGGCCGTTTGTGTATCTTTGGAGAAATGTCTGTTCAACTCCTTTGTCCAACTTTGAATCAGCTCACTTGATTTATGTTGAATTTTAGACGTTCTCTGTGTATTCTGAGTATTAACCCCTTATAGATATATGACTTCCAAGTGTTTTTTCCCATTCTGTGGGTTGTCTTTTTACTCTTGATGTTGTCTTTTGGTGCATAAAAATCATGAAGGCCAGTATTTGTGTTTTATCACTTGTTGCCTTTGGTGTCATATCCCAAGAAATCGTGGCTAAATGTGTTATGATAAAGCTTTTTCCCCAGTGTTTTCTTCTAGGAGATTTACAGTTTGGGGTCTTCTATTTAAGTCTTTGATCCATTTTGAGTTAATTTTTGTATGTGATGTTAGATAAAGATCCAACTTCACTCTTTTTCATATGGCTATCCAGTTTTTACAGTACCGTTTACTGTCTTTTCCCTGTGTAATGGCCTTAATATTCTAGCCAAAAACCGTTTGACCATATGTGCAAAGGTTTATTTCTGGACTCTCTATTCTGTTTCGTTGAGCTACATGTCTGTATGTATACTAGTACCACACCAGCATACATTCAGGCTTATTGATTATTGTAGCTTTGGTAAGTTTTAAAATCAGCAACTGGGAGTCCTTCAGTATTGTTCTTCATTTTTCCAAGATTGTTTTGATTCTTTGGAGTTTGTTCAAATTCCGTATGACCTTTGAAATGAGTTCCTCTGTTTCTGCAAAAATGTCAGTTCCTGTTTTGATAGGAATTATTGAATTTGTAGATTGTTTTGGGTAATATTGACATCTTAGCAATATTAAGTCTGATTCATGAATATGGGATATGTTTTCATTTCTTTTTGTCTTTTTAAATTACTTACAGCAAGTTTTACAGCTTTCATTGTACAAGACTTTTACCTCCTTGGTTAAATTAATTCCTAAGTATTTTTATTCTTTTTGATTCTATTGTAAGTGGAATTGTTTTCATAATTTCCTTTTGGGATTGTTTATTGTTAGTTTGTAGACATGCATCTGCTTTTTCTGTTGACTTTGTATCCTGTTACTTTGCTGAATGTATTTATTAGTTATAACGGGGTTTTGTGCAGTCTTTAGAATTTTCTACATAAAAGATCATCTATGGAAAAAATAAAATTTTACTTCTTTCTTTCTAATTTGGGTGCCTTTTCATTCTTGCCTAATTGCTCTGGCTAGAAATCCTAATACTGTGTTGAATAGAAGTGACAAAAAAAAATGAGCATCTTTGCCTTGTTCCTGTGTATTAGAGGAAAATCTTTCAGTCTTTCACCTTTGGGTGTGGTATTTGCTGTGAGTTTTTCATATATGCCTTTTATTATGTTGAGGTGGTTTCCTTTTGTTCCTAGTTTGTTGAGTTTTTACCCTGAAAGTATGTTGGATTTTGTCAAATATTATTTCTGCATCAATTGAGATGGTCATATGGGGGGTTTTTTCCCCTTCATTCTGTTAATATGGTGTATTACATTGATGAGTTTTCATTTATTAGGACATCCTGCATCCCAGGAATAAGTGCCACTTGGTCATGATGTATAACCCTTTGAATATGCTGCTGGATTTGGTTTCCTAGAATTTTGTTTAAGATTTTGCATCAGTGTTCATAGGGGATTTTGGTCTGTAGTTTTTTTGTAGTGTCTTTGTCTGGCTTTAGTATGATCATACTTGCCTCACACAAAGAGGCATGAAATGTTCCAAGTATTTCTTCCACTTCAGGTTTTTGGCAAAGTTTGAGGATTGGTGTTAGGGCTTGGGGGGTTTTTTTGGTTTTTTTCCATCTGCGCTCCATGGCTTCCCTGTCCAGAGATTAAACCCAGCCCATGGCAGTGAAAGTCTGGAATCCTAACCACTAAGACACCAGGGAACCACTGAATTGGGGGTTAGTTCTTTAAATGTTTGGTAAAACTTACCAGTGAAGCCATCAGGTCCGGGGTTATTCTTTGTTGTGAGATTTTTTTTTTTTTTTAATTGATGATTCAGTCTTCTTATTAGTCTCTTCAGATTTTCTGTTTCTTGGTGAGTTTTGTGTTTCTAGGAATTTGTACGTTTCATCAAGGACATTCAGTTTGTTGGCATACAATTGTTAATGACAGTTTCTTATAATCCTTTTTAATTCTTTAGGATCAGTAGTGATATCCTCACCTTCATTTCTGATTTTGGTAATTTATTTCATTTATCTCTGCTCTAATCTTTAATATGTGGTCTTCCCTGGTGGCTCAGCAGTAAAGAATCTGCCTGCCAATGCAAGAGATGGGAGTTCAATCCCTGGGTTAGGAAGATCCCCTGGAGAAGGAAATGGCAATCCATTCCAGTATTCTTGCCTGGGAAATCCAAGGACAAAGCAGCCTGGTGGGCCACAGTCCTTGGGATCACAAAGATTCAGACAAGACTGAGTGACTGACACTTTGCTTAATATATTTCGATGGTCTGTTACTAGATAAGTAAATGTTTATAGTTGTATTTTCTTGCTTTGTTGAAGCTTGATTGATATAATATCATTCTTTGTTTCTTATAAACCCTTTTATTTTCTAATGTTAGTACAGCCACCTGCTCTTTTAGTTATTATTTGCATGGAATATCTTTTTCCATCCTTTTACTTTCAGTCTTTTTGTGTCTTTGGAAGTAAAGTGAATCTGTTGTAGGCAGCATATGTATAAATGGATCACATTTCTGAGTGCATTGCGCTAATCTCTGTCTTTTGTCTAGAGAGTTGAATACACTTTAAAGTGGTTACTGCTAAGGAGAGATTTTTGGTGTTTTGCTCTTCATTTTCTATAACCTAACTTTTTTGTCTCTCCCTCTTAACTTCTTTTGTGTTTGATTTTTTTGTGGGGAATTGTTTAAATTCCTTTCTCATAACCTTTTTTTTTTGTATATACTCTATAGCAGTTTTCGAAAGTTATAACACTAATTTGAATTTATACCAGTTTAACTTTAGTAACATACAAAAATACTGCTCCTTTACCAACAGTCCCTGCCCCTCTCAATTGTTGATGTCACAGAATTGTATATACATTATGTGCTCAAAAACATAATCTAATAATTCTTTTAAACCCTTTAAAATTTAAAGTTAGATAGAAATACAAAGGTCGAGTCAAAAACATAAGTTACAGTAGTACTTTCATAATTGTCCATTTATTTGCTTTTATTACACTCTTTGTCCCTTCATCAGGCTATGAGTTACTGTCTAGTGTCCTTTCATTGTACTTTGTACTTTGCAGGACTCCCTTCATCATATCTTGCAGGGCAGGTCCAGTGGTCACAAACTCCCTCAGCTTTTATTTTTCTGGGAATTTTTAATAATATCTCCTTTATTTTTGAAGGACAGTTGTATGTATCAGCCCACTTCCTAGTGGCCTCCAAAATTTCTCTTGAGAATCGACTGATAATCTTATTGAGGATCCTTATGTGTAAGTTGCTTCTCTCTTGCTACTTTCAAGAATCTGTCTTTGTAGCTTTCAAAACTTTTGATTTTAATACATCCCAGTATGGGTCTCTTTGAATGTATCTTACTTGGTGTTCATTGAGTTTCTTGAATGTTCGCTTGCATCTCTTTTATCAAATTTGGAAGATTTTGGCCATTGTTTGTTCGAACATTCTCCTCCTGTGACTCTCACAGTCTGTGTTCTGGTCTGCTTTGTGATATCACACAGATCCCTTAGGCTGTCTGTTCACTTCTATTCAATTATATTTCCTCCTGATCCTAAGACTCAGTAATTTCTGTTGTCTTATATTCGGTGATTGTCTATTCTACCTGCTCAAATCTGTCTTTGAATCCATTTAGTGAATTTACCAGCTGTTGTTCTTTTCAGTTTCATATTTTGTTCATACATTGTCTTGACTTTCTTCACATCTTCTTTAGGTCTTTGAGCATCTTTATGACGATTATTTTAAAGTCATTTAGATCTAGGCTTTTGTTTTAAAGCCTATTCAGTCTACTATCAGGTGTTTTTTAGGGACATTTCTGTTGATTTTTTTTTTCCGTTGAATGGCCCATACTTTCCTATTTCTTTGTATGCCTTGTGATTTTTTTGTTGTTGAAAACCAGACATTTCTAATAATGTGGTTAACTCTGGAGATCAGATTCTCCTGCCTTCCCTGAGGGTTTGCTTTTATTTGGTTATCGTTTTTGGTTTTTTAATCATACAGGCTATCTTTGTGTTGAGGACCAGCCTGAAGTATAAACTTAAGCTCTTCTCAGTTCTTTTCAGAGCCTACACTTTTTTCCTGGACGTGTGTTGTCTCGTTCTAATTTTCCCTTCAGATACAATTGCTTTTGAATGTTCTAGTCTTTAATGTCTAGCTCATGAAGGAGGAAACAATAAGGGGACCAGCTCCCAGCTTTTCTTCAAAACCCTGAGAATAAGTAGGGCTGGGGAGGGTACAACAGCAATGGCTGCCTGCTTCTGTGTGTGTGCTTCTGTCATCAGGAGCAGAGATCAGAACACAAATAAAAGATTTATATATAAAAGCAACAAGTAATTATTTTTTGAACCCCATAAAAAATATTGTGTGAGAAGTTACAAAGTTATAAGAGATCATTAAATAAAGTGGGAATCTTTTTAATGAAATCTTGAACCAAATCAGTACATGTGGAAAAAAAATTCTGTACTACCTGAGTTTATTTTATTAGATCAGGTTATTATTATTCAAAAGCCTATGGAAATAAGAGTGGTCTGATGAATACAGAAATTAGGGGTTATACATTTTAAGGTTTATGTTAGCTTCGGTTTTTTGTTGTTTGTTTTTGTGGGGTTTTGATTTTTGTTTGTTTGGGTTTTTTTGGTTTGGAGAAGTTGCTGATTCAACACAAAAAAGGTTGCCAAAAAAAAAAAACAACTTAGTTTACAACATCAAAAGGTCTTCCCAGGTGGCACTAAGGGTAAAGAACCCACCTGCCAATGCAGGACATGCCAGAGGGTTAGGAAGATCCCCTGGAGGAGGGCATAGCAACCCACTCCAGTATTCTCGCCTGGAAAAGCCCATGGACAGAGGAACCTGGCAGGCTACAGTCCATGGGTCGCAGAGAATCAGATATGACTGAGCTACTTAACGCGCATGCACGCACACACAACATCAAAGAGTGATCGTTAGATATCTCAGGAATGCAAGGTTGACTCACTAACTGAAGAGTGAGTCAGTGATGACATGCACTTGTACCTACTTGATTATGACCATCTTTTTTTTCCCCCTATTTGTATTAGGATCCGTTTCTGGATCATAAATAATTGTCATATTGTTTACCTCATCATATTAAATATAGCATTCCTAAAAACCTCAAACAAGCACAATTTAAAACTGAGTCATTACTTGAAAAGTCAGGAAGCACTCAGAATTTACAAATATATGTTTAATATATTTAGACATAGAATCTATTCAGATTTGCTTATCATTGCTCAGCAGACCACTTCTGTGTGTGATGAGAGTACATGGGCTTATTTATTTGTACAATTTTTGGTAAGAATTTATGCGCAAGCCAGAAATCAAAACTAGTGGGGAGGCAGTTTTCCTAGTTATGAATGCATTTACCAAAGGTCAGTGTTTGCCAAAGGGCTGTTTATTTGTTAGCATTTTTTGCTAAGGGTGTGTGCTATGGTTCAGGAGCTTATTTTAGCTATTTTTATATGGAAAGCTTGGCAGAAATGTATTTGTTCTTCATAAAAGTATATTGTATTGCAAAATCAATCCTGTTGTGCTCTTACAGTGATGCTTCTCAACCTAAGATTCTTGCATGATCTTCAGGGCAGGGAATTCATACCAAATTTTGTGTATGCATTTACTAGAAGGAGGGTAGCTTTCCTTCTAGTAGCTTTCTGAGATTATAAAAGGAATATATGCTCTCCAAACAGTTAAGCACTGTTAAAGTGGTGTTTTTGCCTTTGTGTAACTGATCCAGTCTATTGTACTTCTATAGTTTCTGCTCATTTTTTATGATCATTTGGTCTTACACATAGTAAAATGGTGGTTGATAAATAGTATTAATAGCTACAGAATGAGTTATTTTCTCCTTCCAGACTGGTTTTTTGTTACCTCTCATAGCTTTCAGTTTGCCTTTCTATAGAGATGGCATTCTTAAATTGTCAAATTTATCGTGAAGGCAAACTACGTATAATCTATCAAACTTACATTGAGATGCTAAATTCTGAGCAAGAATTTCTCCTAAGAACTAATGAGCATAACTTTATATGTTATGTATTTCATTTCACTTTGGTTTACATGTTGCTTTTGTTGCAGGAAGTTTTATCTTTGTTTGATGAAGTATAGTGGAGTTTTACTTAATTTACGTTTTACCTTCTGTGAAAAACTCCTTTGAAAAATTAAACACTTTGCAAGTATAATACGTGTGTTGAGGGAAGCTGAACTTGATTTTCATTATTATCCCTGTAGGATACAGATGAGTTTATTTTACCAACTGGAGCTAATAAAACCCGGGGCAGATTTGAACTGGCCTTCTTTACCATTGGAGGATGTTGTATGACAGGTTGGTATTTATATATGGTTTTTAAGTGTCCTAAATCCAAGTAGTCAAAAGTGCTTAAAATCAAAGGCAATTAAAATAATAGCTTCAGAGTGGTTTTTTAAAAAATCATTATTTACATTTTTTCTTATTAAATAAAAATGAAAAAGAATCAAGTATAATTGCTCTTTAATATAAAGCTGATTATTTGAATGAATTATTACTATGATTTGCCAGGGGCTGCATTTGGGGCAATGAATGGTCTACGGCTAGGATTGAAGGAAACCCAGAACATGGCCTGGTCCAAACCAAGAAATGTACAGTAAGTCTCATGTAATGCCATAGTGATGTTTGAGTATTAATCTCTACTTTGTTGGCTTGATGAGCACGACCTTGAGATTACAATATTTAGAGTACTGTATAATTTTTGGTCAATTTTTTTGCTGGTGTTTTCCCCTTATTCATTATAAAAGGAATTTAGGAATCAAGTTACTGGGTCTAAGCTTTTAGACTGAGTGATTTTTGAATCAGTGTCCATCAGCTGGGGCTATTCCAACCTAACTTCTCAGCTACACCTGTTCTATTTTGCAGGCCTATATTACATGCTTTTCAAATTGTTGAATTACTAGTACATTATTTGGATTGTTCAGGGCTGTGCAAAACCATAGGACATGGTAAGTGAAGAAATAAGAAGCACATAAGAATAATTACTAAATATGCTGTCATTTGATTGAATTTCTTATTGACTTCACCCTCCATTTCTGAAATGCAAAGGTGCAGAAAATTACCGTGAAATTCCTAGACTTTATAGGTAGTTCTCTGAAAGGAGTAAGATAGTCTTATCTTAGGAAACTGAAGTTTGTAGAGAAGGGAAAGTGCAAATAAAAAGTCAGAAAGTGTACATAATGTGTATCTTCACCCTGCTTAAGAAATAAACATGACCAGTTCCTTTTGCTGTTCCTTAAATGTTATTTAGTTTTTTTAAAAAATGCGTATTTTTATGCTTCATGTGAGTGGAAGGACACAGTATGTGTTCTTCAGTAGCTCCTGTCTTTCTTTCAGCTCCATGTTTCTTATGTGTTTCTTAGCCAGCAGATGGCAGCAGGTGTGTTAGAAGTAGATCTTGGGAAACCTGAAGGCCTGTCAAACTTTTCACCTTCCTGTTACTCTGTGGATCACTGCCCTTACTTTACAAGCTCAGATCCTTGAATATTTTTGTATTTATATTCGTAATATTTGTTCTTTACTCCAGTTTTTTTTTTTTTTTTTTACTTTTTGTATTATGGATAGTTTTGAATATATACAAAAGTAGACAAAAATAGTACAGTGAACAGCTATGAACCATAACCCAGGTTCAGCAACCATTAACCAGCACCAGGACTAATTGTGTCCCAACTCTTTCTTCCCTCCCATATTATTTTGAAACAAATCCCTAGCATCTTATTATTAAATACCAATTTGGAAGGTCTCTTAGAAAAGATAACCTTTGTTTCTTAAAACCATCATAGTTATTAAATTTTTGAGAGAGTTGAATTAGTTTGCATTTTTAAAGTGAAGATTTTTTAAATCTTACACATCATTTTTTTAATATAATCATTCTGATTTTTCAGACAGAGAGATAGCATTTAAAAAGTGGAAAGATAATCAGGTTTCAGGCCAGAAAAGATTTATGTAGTTTCAAAGCCTAGTTTCATTACTTACTGTTTGGGATCTTGAGTAAGTTTGCCTACTTTCTGCCTTTAATCTTTTGAGAGATGATTACAGTGGGAAGTAGGTGAGGACCCGGTAAATGAAAGTATGTTGCCCAATCATGTTCCAAAGAACTTTGCCACTTTGCAGTGCCACCAGCAATACAATAATGAAAGTTAATAGTTTTAGAAGCTTATCACAAATGAAAAAAATTAAGTGCTAAACTTAACATATTAGTAAATGTGTAGCAATTAATTAATTAACAATATTTGTAATCATTACTAATTTTTAAAATAATCCTTTAGCAGTAATACAAATTTTTGTTATTATTGAGCATTAATTTAAATGAGTTCTTTTACTGCTTGTTATTGTAATTCCATGGTTCCCAGCAGTAGTCAGCTGTCAGGACAGAACCGTTCCTGTAACAGTGTTACACTGCTGGGAGAGGAATGTTATGTCTTCTTCTCCAGTTGCCTTTATCACTGTTCTGGTGGTGTCTGGCACTGGTGAGGGCAGAGCTGTGCTTCCTTGAGAGTGTACTAAGCATTCACTTTGGCTGCTTAGTTCTAGTCTGGGAGCAGACACAGAGTACACTTTCTTCAGGTATTCTAATTAGATGGCTTTTTCCTTCTCTTTGAGTATTTGTCTTTTATTTTGCTTTGTATTCCATAGCATTCCACACTTTGATTCTTCTTAATATCTAAGAATATACTACCCCACACACACACACATAAACTAATTATAAGCTAGTTTGTCTGTTATAATGTCTTTTTCTTTATAACATAGATCAGTTTCTGTAAACTTCTTTGTAAGATACATTCCAGGATATCATTCAAACCTTTTATATGTTTAATAATTTTATGTATTTTAGTAATTAGAATTTTCTTTATGCATTGCCCTAAAACATTGGGAGTTTTTAACCTAACTTCATTTATGTAAAGTAAAAGCAATCTTTATTGAATTCTAAGGAGGTGTTAAGTTTTAAAATTAAAAAAATAAAATTAAGAAAACTTTGGGTATTGTGTTTATACATTTAAAATTGCTGTTACATGGTTTTTCTAAATACTAAAGAAATACTGGTTCTAAATACAGATTCTTTCTCTTTCTGCCCTGGTAGGATCTTGAATATGGTGACTAGGCAAGGGGCACTTTGGGCTAATACCCTAGGTTCTCTGGGTAAGTGGATATCTCACTTTATAATAAATCATTATCATTGCAAAGAAAGAATGTACAGGTATCATGAACAATTTGACCAACTAAAATTCTGGTGCTGGGATGTTCATAATTATGTTTAAATCCACTCTGGTGAGTAGTGTAAATACTACTTAGGAAAAGATGATAAACTATTGATATATAGCAAAATAATGCCAGGAACTAATGCCATTGTGAATATACTTATTTCTAAATATTTTAAACACTACATACTCTCCTATCCCATCAAGACACCAAATAAAATCATATTTTAACTCAGTGAAATCCAGATAGTTCAGCGCCAAGGCAAATGTTTTTGTGTGTTAGGAAAAGTTCAAGGTTCTATAGTAGATATGATGAGGAATCCAGCCCTCCTGATACGTTTTCCTAATAGCCCATTCATCATTCTGTCTGTTTACCTAATGAGATTTCCCAGACTAATTGCATGAGTTGCAACAGGGCCTTTGTAGATATTGGAAATATTTGCAGTTCTAAGGAAGGTATAATTTAGTAGTACTTAGGAACAAATGTTTTCGTACTATAGTGTCTATGAATGATTGACTCTTTTGATTACTCATGACTTATATAAGAAGCCTACTTATGGCACTTATGCCGTCAACCAAAGTTTTCTTTATCTAAAAATCTGAAAGTCTTTAACTGGTGGCAGATTAAGTAAGAGAAAATGTAGGTAGCTTGTCAAAAGATAGGAAAAGCCTCTTGTGTGACGGAGATCCTAGCCTTGTCATGGGCTTTGGAAGCAGTACATTTTCATACTTAGAAAGTCAGATTTGCATTTGGGATCCTAGTAAATGGCTACTTCCATATGCTGCTTGTGCCCCCAATACCCCCCCACCTTGCAGTCACCCTCCTTTGTATCGATACTTGTGAGATTGCTTGCATAAGCCCGGGGACATTCTCAGTTTAGTTAATGTTCCAGAAGTATCAATTCTGGGCAAGCTGGAATGGTCAGTTACCCTGTATGTTTTCCTTATAATGTGATCAGTTATGTTGTTTTGCTCAAGTTTAGTTTCAGTTAAATAAATTGAAACTGGAAGAAGAGCCTTTGTAGAAGTATAAAAACTTCACAGCAGAGGAATTGTAAGGCTGAGTTTGCTGTAATTTTGAGAGAGGGCAGGAGAAGAGGTAATGCATTCATAGCTATTTGGTCTTTATAGGTGTAAGAGAATGGCAATTTAGGGAAAAAGCTTGTTAAAACTAAATAGTGCTTTTGTTAGAGTTTTTACATGTGCAGAAACTAAATCTCAATTGTCTTGAAGTCATATTTTTCTTAAAATAGAAATGCATGTGTTTTGCTTTTGTTTCTAAATTCTAAGTACTGCTGCTAAGTCGCTTCAGTCGTGTCCGACTCTGTGCGACCCCACGGACTGTAGCCTACCAGGCTCCGCTGTCCCTGGGATTCTCCAGGCAAGAATACTGGAGTGGATTGCCATTTCCTTCTCCAGTGCATGAAAGGGAAAAGTGAAAGTGAAGTCGCTCAGTCGTGTCCGACTCTTAGCGACCCCATGGACTGTAGCCTACCAGGCTCCTCCGTCCATGGGATTTTCCAGGCAAGAGTACTGGAGTGGGGTGCCATTGCCTTCTCCGATTCTAAGTACAGCTGTTAACAAATAAGTAGAAGTGAAACATATTCTTCCTAAGTCTCCGCAGTGTTACTTTCCATAAATAGCTAATAAATTTCTTTTCTTTCCAAACATTTTCTTTGCCTATCCAGAGTCCACACAACATGTGCCTGCTTTACATGTTAGTGAACAGAGCTCTTCCTGCATTTTGAGTGCATAGTAGTCCATTATGTGAAAAGTCTCTCTGGATCAGTTCCCTCTTGAAAGTCATTTGATTTGTTGCTAGACTTTTGTTATTACAAACTGTTCCAGTGATCATTGTTTATGTCTCATGATGTCTATAGAATGCATGTATCTAAATATAATTGGCATACTGACTTTCAGTTCACTTTTTTATTGCTGATCAGTTCCATTTTCCTTGTAGCTTTGCTTTATAGTGCATTTGGTGTCATCATTGAGAAAACAAGAGGTGCAGAAGATGACCTTAACACAGTAGCAGCTGGAACCATGACAGGCATGTTGTATAAATGTACAGGTAGGTACCATTAAATGGTGAAACTGTCTCTTAATATAGTTGAAGTATGCTTTTTGGCCATACTGTAGTTTTTAAAAGATTTTTTTTTCTGGTAGGTAGTGTTCTTTGATATCTCATGGTTTGCAATTTTATTTTTTAATTTTTGTAAAATACACATAAAATTGACCATCCAAACTGTTTAAATGTACAGTTCAATTATGTTAAGTATATTAACATTATTATGCAACTCCAGAACTTTTCTTCATCTTATAAAACTGAAACTCTGCCCACTAAACAACTCTGTCTTTCCCCCTTCTACAGCCCCTGGCAACCACCATTCTACTTTCTGTGTATGAATTTGATTCCTTGAGGTACTTCATGGAAGTGAAGTCGTGTAGTGTTTTTCTTTTTGTGACTGGCTTATTTCATTTACCATAACATTCTCAACAGTATAGCATGTATCAGAATTTCCTTCCTTTTTAAGACTTATTGAATAATACTCCATCGTACATATATACCACATTTTGTTCATTCATCTGTCAGTGGACACTTGGGTTGCTTCTGCCTTTGGCTACAGTGCATGATGCTGTTACGAACAGGGATGGAGTAAATCCTAAGAGTTGAATCAAAATTACTTGGATGAAGATCAAATATCAAATTCTCATCTAAGATGGAAAAGAAATGAACATTTGCTGAGTTATGGTTATATTCTTAGTAATAACCACTTAATATAACTTGTTAAACTCTGTGAAGTGATAATCACAACACCCCAGTTTTATAGATGAGCACATTATTAAGATGTTCTTTTTCAGAAGATCATAAAACTAGTGACAGTCCCAGATTTTTCTCATATTTCTGTTTTAAATTGCCTAAACTATTTATGTTCTGTACTCAAGCCTCTGAAATGTACTTTTGTTTGATTGCTTTATTATGCTTCAGATACTTGATTAACTAAGTAATTTTTGTTCTTAGGTAATTCCTCCATCACCAACATCAAGTAGCATTTTTGCCTCATTAGAAATAGAAGTCTCTCTTACAGGATTATAAAATATAAAATTTCATGGTATATCTGAGAGCAAGAGGCTTTTTTAATATTGAAAATGGATAACATTTGGAATTATATCCGTAAGAACTCACAAGACTTTTTGCAACACATGCATGTTCTTACACACATCAACAGAGCTCCTAGGTAGAATAAGACAGTAAATATCTTTTATGTACACGAAAATGTTGGCATAGAAAAACCTTAGTAAAAACCTAAAAATACTTTCACACTGAAAATCTCTGGGGCCAGACAAAGGAGTTTAAAACCTTAATTGGCACCACAGGGGTGGCACTCAGTCAGCAAGTGTTTAATGGACCCAAACTGTGTTTATGAAAGATCAAAGTAAAATTTAAGGAACAGGAGATTTCACACAAAAATCTGCAAATATTAGCTTCTTTTGAAAAATGGAAAACACAGAGCTCACGTTGTATATGGTAGCAAATGGCAGGAGCTGAATTAGGGGAGCTGCTGCCCCAGTTGATGGACACTGAAGCTCCAGGTCAGTCCTCACCAGTCCCTGTTTTCTTACTCAGGGTCAGCCATTACAGCATTTCCTGTGTTGGGGGCAGCCCTAAGTATAAGAATGTACTGAATTACCACCTTGTTTAAGACACATTACCCATATTTTAAAGATAAAAAGGGGAAGGCGGAATACTTGGGATTATCACAGGAAAAGATGAAAACCTAGCTTTCTGTGTCCAGGACTTCCTTGCAGGAATAGCATCTTTAACCCAGCCTGGGACATCTCCAACATAAATTATGGAAGAGAATGCTCATGGCTCAGAAGAGAAAAAGCAAAAAAAGAATATTCATTAATTCTTTGCCAGGTAACAAGTAGATTTCAGCTTCAGTTTTTCAGATTTCCGTTTCCACTGCAGTTGTGGAACACAGAAGAGGTAAATAATCTGCTGACCCAGAATTCCAACATTGGTTCCTAGTTCCTGGCTGACAAGTTTAACTCAGCACATCAAAATTGCTGACAGAGGCAAAGCAGTGTCTTTTATTGATTTCTGGTTTAGATTACACTTAAGACCAAGCACAGAATTTTGTGTGGCAGGAATTTATGAAAAACTCCCAGATTCAAGGATTTGGAAAACAGTTTAGGTACTCTTAGTCTAGAGTCGGCCTAAACCATTAAGGAAAGAAGATGGATGATGGTAGCCCATTGTCAGTATACTTAATGCTACTGAAGTGTACACTTAATAGTGGTAAATTTTATGTTATGTGTATTTTATCACAATTTTAAAGAGAATTAAAAAAAAATTTTTTTTAAGTTAAATAGTGCAGAAATTTGTTGAATTTGTAAGCTATCTCAGTGTGTAGGTAAGGCCGTTCCTCTAAAACAAGGGCAACAGACTCCTGCTGGCCAGGTGCCTGTCTCTTCACGGTTTACAGACTGAGAATGTATTTTACATTTTAAAATAGTTAACATTTTACATGGTTATATAAGTACCTACAATATGTAGGATTGAAACATCAAGAAATAGCAAGATAAACATTCTTTAGAAACATGCAGGTAAAAAGCGTAAAGTATTTATTTTCCAGCCATTTCAAGAAAAATGTGCTGACCCCTGTGCTAAAGTAATTATCAGTTCATTGTGTTAGCTCTGCCAGTAATCAGCTCTATACCAAATAAACTAGGCACTTAAATATTCTGGGCCTCATTTTCCTGGGTTTAGAAGAGATGACATTTGCCCTTTTTGGAAGAATTGTATAAGGATCCAAAAGATAGAAGATAAAACTGTGACACATAAGCCTCATGTTTGTTTTGCTTTATAGAGATTAACCATTGGCCTCATTTGGTTCACTGTGTTCAGAGCAAGTGTATTTGCTAATCAATTTCGTGTACTTAGTTGGGCAAAAGTTGTTTTGTTACAGAAAGCCTAAAGCCAAGGCTGTTAAACAGATCAACCAGCTGGAAAACCCTGACATTAATGGAAAGAGTTAAAACTAAAACGTAGTAAAAGGCTACCCTTGAGTCAGGCTTCCCAGGTGGCTCAGCTGGTAAAGAATCCACCTTCAATGCAGGAGACCTAGGTTCAGTCCCTGGATTGGGAAGATCCCCTGGAGAAGGGAAAGGCTACCCACTCCAGTACTCTTGTCTGGAGAATTCCATGGACTGTGTATAGTCCGTGGGGTCGCAAAGAGTCAGACGTGACTGAGCAACTTTCCCTTTCACTGTGTCAGGATTACTGTGATTGTTAGTAAATCATACACTACATGTTTGGTACCTTCTTGCTAGAAACAGTTGTTCAGTCATGCTAGAAACAATTTTTTCTTAGCCTTCAGAGAAGGCTAGTACAAAAGGCTAGTACAATTGTTTTGTACTAAGTTTGTTTCATTTTGGTATGAAAGTAGAAGGCATTCTAGGGGATAAATTGTTAAGAGACACTTAATATGCCACTGATGTCCTGAAGTTCTTAAATCTTTACAGTTTCCAGTTTACACTGGAGAGTATTCTGTTTTTGTAACCTGCTTAAAGAACATTCATTACACTCAAAAAGTTTAGCTCTAATAACTGAACCATAGTGATGCCGTTGCAGATGGCATTTATTTTTCCTGGGCGTCAGAGCTTATTTTTTCCTTTTCTAGAAATTTGGTCTAATTATATAGTTCACTGTCAGCCCATTTTTCAGCCACATTGAATACAGTTGCAAATTCAACTATCATGCCTAATCTTAAGTGTGGCAAGATACAGAGAGATGAGGTAGACTTGAAGGAGATATCTCCCATTTACTGTGATTAATTTTTTATGTTTATCATCCCCCTTCCTACATATTTAATGGCTGTTTATAGATGATGCCTGCAGTTTCTTTTTGGGTCTGTTTAAGAGAGATAATTAGGGTACTTCAGAGGTGAAACCTAAGCCAGTCAGCTATCTAAAGTCTTCAGGCTAGAGAGGCTCCTAGAGGGAGTAACCCTTTAATCTATCATCTTAAGCCATCTGGCAGCATGTGCATTGCAGAAATGGTTGGTCTGAAGTATTCTAACTCAGCGTCACAATTTCATGGAACTTACTGGAGTGTAGCTAAAGGGCTTCTAATAAGGTATACCTTAACCACTGGACCTTTGCTTTCCTAACACATGACCTGCAATAAATACTCCATAGATACAACACAGACTACCTGAAGTCTGTTATCCCTACTTATTTGTGAAACTGTAAGAGAACATCAAGTATTCCTTAAAAGTTTCTTTGGGTACCCCCATTCCTTTTACTAGACTTGGTGACTATTTTCAGGTAACGGGTTGAAACACTTTGTTTCTTCATTTAAATGAAATACTATTCCATACTCTTTTTCCACGTGAAAAAATTCTTTTGTTAAGCAAAAACAGTTCAAAGTCTAATCCTAATCCTGGAATGTTTTTCAACTATTAGGACGATGCTTGGAGCTTCCCAGGTGGCTCAGTGGTAAAGAATCTGCCTGCCAAGCAGGAGACACAGGTTTGATCTGTGGGTCAGGAAGATCCCCTGGAGAAGGAGATGGCAATCCACTCCAGTATTCTTGCCTGGAGAATTCCATGGACAGAGGAGCCTGGCAGGCTACAGTCCTTGTGGTTGCAGCAAAGAGTCAGACACAACTGAGTGACTAAACAACATGATGATGCTAAGTTACATCTTTGCTCATTAGTTGGAGATTTTCTGAAACATCAGAATGCTGCTGAGTCGCGTCAGTCGTGTCCGACTCTGTGCAACCCCATAGACGGCAGCCCACCAGGCTCCGCCGTCCCTGGGATTCTCCAGGCAAGAACACCGGAGTGGGTTGCCATTTCCTTCTCCAATGCATGAAAGTGAAAAGTGAAAGTGAAGTCGCTCAGTCGTGTCCGACTCTTCGCGACCCCATGGACTGCAGCCTACCAGGCTCCTCCGTCCATGGGATTTTCCAGGCAAGAGTACTGGAGTGGGGTGCCATTTTCTTCTATAGGGATAGGCAATAGGAGAGTTGGTGCTTCATCAGCACCCAACTCAGAACTTGATTACAGCCATCTTATTTCCCACCACTGTCTTGAGTCTTCAAAGTTAATATTTAGAGGACCTGTGCAGAGTCCAAAGCCTGTTAATACTGTTTCCAAAGAGGGTATCACCTTGTTTACATACTGCCTTAAATCAATTGACAGTGCCAGTGAAGTTCTCAATTATGACTAGCAGGGAATTACTGATCTGCTTGGGATTTCAATAAGCATAAGATCTTGTCCAAAACTGTCCTAGGATCAAGTCAGATTGAGAAAAGTCAAAAAACCATGCTGATAACTGTGAAATTAAAAGTGAAAAAAGGTTGTTACTGTGGTTACATAGTTTACATGTTAAGCAGGTGATTTAGGGGGAATCTGTTTCTACTGAATTTCAGTCTTGGTTTATTATTTTCAGAGCTTATTCTCCTGTTTGGGATGAAATCTTCATAAATATGAAGAGTGTGTCTCAGCTTTACAAATCTCTTGTTTAACCCTCTGATGGGACAGTGTGCAGTACAAGTCTGTTACTGGTATTTTCTCTTTTCCTCTCCCAGGTGGTCTTCGAGGGGTAGCACGAGGTGGTCTAGCAGGACTAACACTTACGAGCCTCTATGCTCTATATAATAACTGGGAGCATATGAAAGGCTCTTTGCTCCAACAATCACTCTGAAGATTTTACTAGTTTACGAACGGAGGACACTTTAGTAGTCACCCAGATCAATTTATAAGTCAGTCTGGAGGCATTTACTCTTCTATCTACAACTAATTTGAAAAACTAGAGATTCCAGTTTGCTGTGATGAAGATCATGGATGGTTGACCAGGACTGGCACTCCTTCCAGCCATTAATGAGTTGAAGACAAAACACCCTTTGGCGGCTGAGTAATGTGGTTCTCTTAAGAAGATCTTGCACCTGTTTTTGCTCCTACCCACTCCTGGAAAACCACTTAATCCCAGAATTCAGGTCTGCTTGTCAATACTGTATCAACCACATTTGTTCATTTAATGATCCAAGACTGTAATATTTCTCTGTATTCCCAATAAAGGGTGAAAATAGAACTAAAGTCCTAACTCCAGCATTAACATGGTGGGTGTTTCTCCAAAGTTACTCTTGACACTTGTCTCTGCTCCCATAGGCCAAAGCATGTTTTCATGTTTGTGATGAAGTGAAGGGCAGTATTAGCAACTAGGTTAAAATTTTTCTCCAATAGAGTTGCAAACAACCTCAAGATATTTCAGGTTAACTATTATACCATTAGTGTACTGTGCTAGAACAATATTAACTCAGTCTTACTGGGGACAATTAGAGAGATGACATAGACACAAGCTGAAAGTTTTTAAGGAAGCCCTGGGAAAGCTAAAGAAAGGAAGGACAAGTTACTTGATTTCTGAGTTTGTTTTCTCATTATGAAATGAAATTAATCAAATAATGCACTCCAGGTTACATATATACATAATAAACAACTGGTGGCTATTATGATTACAGAGAAAGTAAAGTAGAGCCTTTTTGAACGCATCTAGTTAGGAATTTGGCAGAAAAGCACTGGTCAACAGATAGTAATAACATACCTATTTGCTAATTCAAGAATAATAAAACATTTTAAGTGAATATAAAAGTGTTTCTCAGCTGTACTTGTAACCAAAGGATACCACATTCATATAGTTTTGTGACAAGGTGTTTTACAAATACACAGGACAACTATATGGCTGTTATGCTTTTAATGAATGGAGGGAAGTACAAAATGCGTCAATGCAAAAGAATGGTTTACATACTCATTAGCATAGTGATTAATGTTAATTTAGGGATACACAATGTGTTAAACCTCAACTACAAAGTTTCCTGCAACCTAAGGTAATGGAAAAGCTCCTTAAGTTTTTACCCACCACCTTTAAAGTTCTAAATGGTATCTGGAAGAACTAAAAAGTAATAGGCTCCTTTCAGCTGTGGTTAAGAACTCTAGTGAAGCTGTAAGGCAATGACACTGGGACTGTGAAGTTTCCCCAAAAGGGCTTTCTCGATTACCACATCACAAACTTTTTAAAGGTATTTCCAATAACAGGCAAGTTGAGTGGCTTAATAGTTTATAAGTGGAAAGCAGCTAAGATGTCTCATTTTAGAGAATTTTAAAACATGGTATAAATACCATCTCTCTCCTACGGAGAAACTTTTTAAAGCACAGACATAACTTTAAGGATACTAAGGAAACAGCGATAGTTTTCATAAAGCTTCAATAAACACCCCAAGGCACAAGTGTTCAAAACTTCCTATTCACTAAAATGTCACTGCGTAATACTTTTAGAGGTATAGGTATGCTCTGCTTGCAGTGAGCGGACGTTTAATTTATGCCTAGTTAAAAGCACCAGGTGTCAAGTTCAGCTTCCATTTACACAGGATGCACCAATAACACTTAGGACAGTGAATAGTTCAAGTACTACATTTCCAACATAACTTCGCTTTTTGATTAGTCGGCACTGGGGCTCTTCTGCCTGTAGTTCTTCAGAATATTTTGAAAGAGGATAGAACTACCCTGAATATAGTCTTCAAGCAATATGGAGCCCTTCTGAAAGAGATGTTCTTCTTTCATAATAACATTTAGAGAAGGGGATAAAGACAGAACTTGCAAAATCTGAATGTCTTTCAAAAGAAGAAAAATAATGCAGAATCTGGTACCTAAGCTAAAATGTTTTGTGATAAACGTCAAAAATTGCCAAGACTTTCAATATATGTTTTGGTAAGAAAAACCCACTATATTGGCAAGGTTAATGATATAAAATACAATAGTATATTAATTAAATAGAAGAATTCACCATTAATGGAAGAAAACCCACGATAAGGGAAGCATTCAAAGACTGCCAATCAAAAGATTAGGTAATTTTACTAGCTTTAGAATACATCAATACACTTTGATTATAGAACTACTTCATTTTTAAAACTACAGTGTTTTAATGTACTTCTAATAGCAACCCAATCTAAGGAGCCATGGAGGCTTATGAGAAAGACCAACCCACTAAGATGCATTTCTAGCGTAGGGGTGAATTAATACTTCTGTAAGAAAGAACTGAATCACCTCAGCATCAACAAATCGCCATTTTCTTTTACACAGTAATTCAAAATTTGATGACTAATTTCTCTTCACTAGTTCGAAATTGGGGAGGAAAGGAACTACATCAGACCCAGAGACAATGATTTCGCAAGCCACAGTCACTCAGCTCATGGATTTGTGATAATCTGCAGAAAATTTGCTTGACTAGTACTTGATTCCTTCACATCTGTAAAGAAAAGGCCACATAAAAAGTCACTTCATTGTAAGATTAAAAGCAAATGTCTTCCCACTTTAAAGCTCTCATTTCTCAATAAGCTACTAGAAACCACACAGGCTCCAAAAATTCTGACAGCTACATCATCTGGAAAGGTTCCTTTCAAGTATGTCCTAGTTATTTCATGGAGCAAGTTCAAGTGAAACATGAAGTTTCTATGATCTCTCTTTTTCCCCACCTCACCTAATACACAAACAAACCATTAACAGAAATACAGTTCAGTGAACAAACTGAATTCATACGTAAGACAAATCATAAGCAGCTAAAATTGTAATATTTCCATTAGTGGCATATACCAACCTGTAGAGGAGTTCGATACAACCACTTCTCTTTATCAACTTTAAGCTGCATACAGGCAAAGAGATCACAAACTGCTGAGAGGCCGTAACGGTCTGGGGGAAAGTTGTGTTCCTCCTGTAGGGGCGAATTAAGTAATACTTCCTGCAAGAAGACAAAGGGTGGGTTGCTACATGACAACTGGGAGGCATGATACCAACAGTTCATCTTCCAAATAGTCTAGTGTCTATAAAGAATGATGCGAACGTTGGGCATTCTAACAACAGCAAAAGTGACAACTATTTTCTCTACCCCTAATCTTTTCCATAAATTGCAATAAAATAGGCCAGATGGGGATTTGGGGCCTAGAAAATGCACACAAACTTCAGTATGAATAATCATATATGTTCCATTCTGTTGCTAATGTGGCACCAAAATTAATACTTAAGCCGTATTTAACAGTTAAGATAGTTAAGGATCTGGTCCATTTATTTGCAAGGTTTGGGATTAAGAAAATAAAAATCTATTGAATATACTTCAAATGGTGGTTTTTTTAATGTATTGGCTCACCTTGGCCTTCTTTCGAAGTAGCCACTTGTCCTCTCCCGAGGATAACTGGCTAAGATTTCCTGTCTTCTTTCCTGGCAAGACCCAGTCAGCTGTGTTAAAGGGACACCAGGCAGTGGCCAAGGGGTTTGTAAGCTTTTGTTTGCCAGCCCTGTCCTCTGTAAGAGGCACTTCCTTGTTGGGACATCCTTCTTTGTGTGAGGGGGTCATGAGCCACTCTGACAAGGGACTGTTCCTTATGACTTGGAAGGAATCAGCAATTCTAGAAGAAGCCATTGCCTTTGGTGCCTTAGCTTGTTCAGCTGCCTCTCTTCTGGATGGAGAGAGCCACATGTTCAGGGACTCGTTATGTTTCTCAGGTTCAGGTTTGGGTTCCACAGGCATACCATTTTTATCCTTTCCTTCTTTCTTCAGAAGCCATTTACACAGAGCTTCCTTCTCACAATTTTCATCACATACACATTCTGCAAAACTTGTACAGGGCTCATTGGCTTTGCAGACCTCCTCTACTTTATATGGGTCTTGATGGTTCTGGACAAGCCAATCCTCAGTAGTCAGGCTAGGAGTGGACAAGGGTTTCTTGGCCTCCAAGTGGTCGTTCAGGCATTTCAGATTGCCCAGGTTCTCAATCTCCACACCTTTGGGCTGGTTCCCCTGACAATTGGTACAGGAATCAGACTTGACAAGCCAATCATTCACATTGTAGGACTCCTGGAACACCTGGAACAAGAGCTTAAACTTCTCCCCGGTGGTTTCACAGCCGGCATCCCCAGGCTGCTCAAGCTTATGGGATTCCAGGGGGGTTACCAGCCAGTCAGAAAGAGCCATCTCATCTTGATCAAGAGGCTCTAGATCTCCAACCTTTTCAATTTCAATGGAGTAAGAACTGGTAGTAGAATAGCTGTTAGACTTTTGATAACTTGGTTTTTCAGAAACTTCTTGTTGCTGACTCTTGTGGAGCCAGTTTTCCAAACCCTTTAGGTTGCCCCAGACGTTATTCAAGAAACTGCAGGCTCTAGCAGACGTCTACACAAGAAATACACATTATTAGTTTGCTAGAATATTATGACTGCCTTGAAATTCAATGATAAGAGTTCTACTTATATTTACCACACGACAAAATGTTTCTAAGTTTAAGTATACATAGCCAAAAGACATGGGATTTCTCTGAGATATTAAAATACATAATTCTATTAAAACTTAAATTTTCTGCAGTTAAAAAGGCAAACTAGGAGAAAGCATTTATAGCATATCTTGTAGAAAAGAGACAAGTAGTTTCTACATGTGCATTTATGAATAAAGAAGACAAAAATGAGCCATAGATATGATTAGAGAAGTCATCAAAGTTGGCTAATAAACATGAAAAATACTCAATCTCCTTAGTAACCTAAGAAACTCAAAAAGTAAAATTCTTCTTTTGTGTTAAATTGTTAAATTCAGAGAAAGAAACTTGTAAATGACTACCACTGTTAAGAGATGTTTAGGGAAGAAGGTGTATAAACTGGTATGGACTTTCTGGAAACCCAAATTGACAGTCTGTATCGAAAGCCTTAAAGGGTCTGCAGAACTACAATCTAGGGACGCAATTTCTAAGAATTCATTCCTAAAGAACTAATCAAGAATGCATATAAATAATTATCTCCTGGACATGCAAAAGAAATTTATTTATATTCAGAAAAACTGAAGTTTATAGCCAATCAATGAAATAGTATATACTATGAGGGATTTTATGGAAGGAATTAAATGACAGAAATATATTCATGCAACTATATGTATGCATAAACAAAATGTTACAGTGGTAGTTTCTGCATGTGGGATTATGAGCTTGTATTTCTTTATACAGTTTTTTCCTAAGCTTTTTATCTATAGAGAAAAGGTGTCACTACGGTAATAAAATGTTATTTTAAAATATGTTTTCCAGACTAGAACTAAAAACCAAAGACATAATATCAGTTAATAACTAACCCCATCTATTACCCCATCTATCATCTATCTCAGAAACAATAAAGGCAGCAACACACCTGACTATTCTCCAAGGTCTGCTTTTGGTTGAGCCAGTCCTGGAGATTGGTGCTGGGTAGGTAAGGAGCCTGGTGACCAGCGGCAGGTTTACTTCCAAGGAGCCATTCACTGAGAGGGACAGCTGTGGTGCTGGATGCTGACTTCTGCTAATCACATAATACTTTGCTGCTTAACAAGGCAATGTCAAATGCACTAGAAAGTTTGCCAGAAAAACAGGAGACCCAAGCTCTTTAATCTTGGCTCGGTGCTGACCCTGCACAAGTCAAATGATTTCCCTAAGCCTCCATTCTCACAATTACAAAACAAAGAGTACAGCTGGAAATCAGTACAGCTGATTTCCAGCTGTACTCAAAACTTCTCAACTCAAAACTTTTAAGATCCTATATTCACACTTCTCACACTGCCTTCAGAAGTAAAGATAAAGAGAAGGATCCCTAAGAGAACCAACTCAAGCATAGAGCTAATGATAATTTCTTATGAACTAACTGGTAACAACTACTTTCTTATTGAACACCTCTAAAACCTCTAAATTTCTGACATTCAGTCTCAAGGGAAGCATTTAATTGTATAAACTCATTTATTACCACTGGTGCCTTTTTACAAATAAATGATAGCCAAAAAAAAAAGTGATATAATCAAACTCCAAAGAAATACAAGCCAAATAATAACTCAGTTACCAGAAACAAAATGACATTTTACCTGCTCTGGCAAAGGGATATAGCCTCTCTTCTCTAAGAAGGACCCAATATTTGATGAACTAGCATGAGCCATCAGGTGCTCAGGAATTTGCTATAAGATAAAAAGCAAATTAGTTGTGTTTACTAATGTTATGCTTTCATACCAAAAAAGTGAACCTGTAATCCCTAAATTTCAAAAGTACTAAGCAGAGTGTTACAGTTCACTAGAATAAATATTCTTCATATTCTAAATTCAGTGACCTATGAAGTAGTTATAAAACCTGAGAATTCTCTATCTACTACATAACTATCTTCACAGAAGAAACCTTCACCAGGTCTGGTAGTATTACAACTATTAACAAGACCCAAATGAGACGATATTTGACACTTATAGACCATTCAAGCCATCGATTTCTTAAGAAACAAGTCAAAGGTATTTAAAGAGGTACAAAGATGAATTCCAGAGACGATCAGTCAGTCAATAACACATTCCAAGCACTACCAGCCTAATGCTCTATAAATTCAATCAGAACATGAAGTTTCTAAAGCTTACCAAATTCTCAAGAAAGTCCTTTTTCATAGTGAAAATGTGCTATTTTTAAGACCATCTGTCAGGGCACAGACCTGAGAAGCTCACTATGAACCTTCTGAGATGAACATTACTTACAATGGTCTTGAGAGACCCAAATGTGGTGATTGCCTGGCGCAGTGCGGTTATGTCGGCTTCAAAGAGCAAAGCAGTTGAATCTTCAGGTTTGAGGGTCAGACTGCCCAGTCTGGAGAAAAAAGCAAACAAAATCTGGCTATTTTAAAGAAATATCTATTTCAAATTCATCCAAAATAAAAACCAAATTGTGAGTTATTTGAAGTTTGGTTGAGTGAACTTCCAGATGTTCAAGCCGGTTTTAGAAAAGGCAGAGGAACCAGAGATCAAATTGCCAATATCCGCTGGATCATCGAAAAAGCAAGAGAGTTCCAGAAAAACATCTATTTCTGCTTTATTGACTATGCCAAAGCCTTTGACTGTGTGGATCACAATAAACTGTGGAAAATTCTGAAAGAGATGGGAATACCAGACCATCTGACCTGTCTCTTGAGAAACCTGTATTCAGGTCAGGAAGCAACAGTTAGAACTGGACATGGAACAACAGACTGGTTCCAAATAGGAAAAGGAGTACGTCAAGGCTGTATATTGTCACCCTGCTTATTTAACTTATATGCAGAATACATCATGAGAAACGCTGGGCTGGAGGAAGCACAAGCTGGAATCAAGATTGCCGGGAGAAATATCAATAACCTCAGATATGCGGATGACACCACCCTTATGGCAGAAAGTGAAGAAGAACTAAAGAGCCTCTTGATGAAGGTGAAAGAGGAGAGTGAAAAAGTTGGCTTAAAGCTCAACGTTCAGAAAACTAAGATCATGGCATCTGGTCCCATCACTTCATGGGAAATAGATGGGGAAACAATGGAAACAGTGTCAGACTTTATTTTTTTGGGCTCCAAAATCACTGCTGATGGTGATTGCAGCCATGAAATTAAAAGATGCTTACTCCTTGGAAGGAAGGTTATGGCCAACCTAGATAGCATATTTAAAAGCAGAGACATTACTTTGCCAACAAAAGTCCGTCTAGTCAAGGCTATGGTTTTTCCAGTGGTCATGTATGGATGTGAGAGTTGGACAGTGAAGAAAGCTGAGCACCGAAGAATTGATGCTTTTGAACTGTGGTGTTGGAGAAGACTCTTGAGAGTCCCTTGGACTGCAAGGAGATCCAATCAATCCATCCTAAAAGAGATCAATCCTGGGTGTTCATTGGAAGGTCTGTGTTGAAGCTGAAACTCCAATACTTTGGGCACCTCATGCGAAGGGTTGACTCATTGGAAAAGACCCTAATGCTGGGTAGGATTGGGGGCGGGAGGAGAAGGGGACGACCGAGGATGAGATGGTTGGATGGCATCACTGACTCGATGGACATGGGTTTGGGTAGACTCCGGGAGTTGGTGATGGACAGAGAGGCCTGGCGTGCTGCAATTCATGGGGTCGCAAAGAGTCGGACACGACTGAGCGACTGAACTGAACTGAACTGAACTGAACTGAACTGAGTTTCTATGAAACTCAGCCAAAGATAGATGACTTAACCATGTACTGCCAAGTATATTAAATATTTAAAGCAAGATGATATTATCAAACGAACATTAAGTTTAACACTAAGTTAAATCCATATCATGCAAAGAGTTACAAAGTGACTTTTTAATACACCAAAGTCAAAGAGCCAAAATCAAAACACACAAAAAGGGTCTTTACCTCTCCAGGCAAGCTGAGACTTGATTGGCTAGGTCTTTGTTTTGGGTGCACTCCAGCTGATGAATAAGACAATTGAACTGGCCCAGTAACTAGAAGAAAGATGAAATCATAGAGCCACAATGATACGAAAAGCATCAAGTGTATCCAAGTTAACAAACAGCAAATAACACTTGAGATTAGATTTTTATCTGATCTATATTAATGCTTCATTACAGAAAAGACAGTCTCTGGAAACCAGAAACCATATTACGGCCTTGCAGTCATCTTACCCAGTAGAGCTGTTGGGCCTGCTGCTGAAGCGTCTCCTCTTTAAGCTGATAGATGAGATCTACCTGTTCATACAGCCACACCTCACGGCTTCGAAGGCATTCCAGGTGGCGACTTATGCAGCTGTGAATCTGGGCTTTGACCTACGAAACATAAATATGTTAGCTTCATCAAAGAACAGTGTTTCCCACAGAATGGTAAGGTTCTTAAATTTCTGGGGGTCACTGCTGCTGCTGCTGCTAAGTTGCTTCAGTCGTGTCCGACTCTGTGCAACCCCATAGACGGTAGCTCACCAGGCTCCCCCGTCCCTGGGATTCTCCAGGCAAGAACAACGGAGTGGGTCACAAATCCTTCTAATTATCCAATGATGACATGTATGGAGTATCTTCCCAGAAAAATGCATACACTTAAAATTTTGCCTATAATTTCAAGGTTGAGTGTCCCAAAGCCCACCCATGGAACAATCAAAGCCCACCCATGGAACAATCAAAGCCCCATGGACCCAGTTTAAGAATTTCAGTCATAAAAGCTTCTTTAAGCTCTAAAACCCTCAATACCCCTCCTTCTAAGAGGATAAGGTTTATTTTGGGTGTCCTAAAGGAGTCAAAAGAAAATACAAAGATATGTCATGTAATACTGATTTCCCTATGTTTTCCACATAATTTGAAAACCTATAGTTTTACAAATTCATCAGTGGAATAAGACAAGAATGTAACTAGCTAGCCCTTATCTCTTTTCTCACCCTACGAATAAGCAACACATTTATAGCAGGCCAATTTAGTGAAGAGATGTCAACAGCCAGAGGACTATTAGGGTAGACAGTTTACGTAAAATTATTAACTAAATGTTTCTAGAAGTATAAATAGTGATGCAAAAGAGGGATAAATATAAAAATCCTATGGAAGAAAATCTTAATGGCTGTAAATTATCCATGAGAATCCACATAAGGAACTATATTTCAAAACACATTTTTCTGTATAGTAAAGTGGTATTTCAGTCATGTAATACTTGGTCTACCAATTCACCAACAGCATGCTGTTAGGCTAATAGAAGGGACAGACTTCATCTTGGCCCGCTCTTAACAACTAACTCATTCAGAATCATGCCATGCCAATAACAAATTAAAAGATAGTAGGGGATGTGGAAATGCCATCCTTTGTGCATCAGGAACACAACTGACCAGCTCAATGAGCTTAGCTCATTCATTTTGCTACTTTTTAGTTGATGGCAGTGCTTGGCACAGGTACCACACAGAGAAGCAATCAAAAATGCAGGCTAAACTGAATTGTCTAAGGGGTACAAGAATTTTCAGGTTCTTCTAACATCTGCTCCATTTTCCCTTTGGAATCAAAGGCACCAACATTTCAGGCAGATAATGCAAGGCATGGGATAAAAACTTTTTGGTTTGGAGAAGCCAATCCCTTGGCTATGCTCTAACTAGACCTGCGCTAAGAGTTCAGACAAGGGAATAGAAAAGCATACATCACACCTCTTGTAAGTTATCTTTAATTTGCTGCTCAGCCCGGAGAACTCCACCAATAGCAAGCTCCAAGTCCCTCCGTGCATCACAACACCTCAAAAGGGGCTCTCTATTAGTGGAGCAGCCACTCTGGTCCACTGAGGTACTCATTCTGCACCTTGTTCCTTTAAAAGAAAAAAACAAAATCCAAATTGCACTATAATTACAACCAAAAACCTTGCAATCATTCCCCCAAATGATTATCCAACCAACTCCCAGTTACTAATCATGACTACTTAACAGTACTTCCAACATAGGACCTGGCACACAGCATACCCTTAATAAATATAACTTGTCTGTCCGCTGCCCCACCCCACCCCACCACTACTGTCATCCTGCTCTATCTATCCTGCATAAATCTAAAATCAGAAATGGTTTCTAAATACTGAGAAAAAGAAGGCTGTGATCACAGTAGCCCAGCATGGATTCACTAAGCCCTGTGAATCCATGGGCTTAGATGGATTCCAAGTAATTTTTTTTTTACTTAGAATCCAAAGTTACTTCCTTCTTGGGTAGTTTTACTAAACTGGCCCGTCAAGGCAATGCTGTAGACATGATATATTTGGACAACAGTAAGACCTGTGACAAGGTTGTATACTGCCTTTGTGGACGAAGTAAACATGGGCAAAGCAGGACAACTAAATTGAATCATAAAATTATGTTTTACAAAGTACGCAAAAGATAATGGACTAAAACCCGTCTGTTAAGTTTTTAGAGGTATGCCCCTGTTTTCCCCAATTACTCAACAGTTTTCTCTAATTGCCTGGATGAAAACACAGAAGACATTAAAGCTGGAGATAACATGGGGCTGTGACAAAAACAGATTTCAAGCAATCTCTACAGCGCTGTTGAATCTTGTAAAACAAAATGCAGTTTTTGCTTTTACTTGAATGGGGGAGGACAAAATGGAAAACAATGTTTTTAAAAGAATGGAGATTTTTTTAATTTATTTTTTATTGAAGGACAATTGCTTTACAGAATTTTTCTGTCAAACCTCAACATTAATCAGCCACAGGTATACATATATCTCCTCCTTTTTGAAACTCCCTCCCATCTCCCTCCCCATCCCACCCCTCTAGGTTGATACAGGGCCCCTGTTCGAATTTCCTGAGCCATACAGCAAATTCCCCTTGGCTATCTATTTTACATATGGTAATGTAAGTTTCCATGTTACTCTTCCCATACATGTCACCCTTCCCATACATGTCACCCCCTCCTCCCCTCTCGATAAGTCTGTTCTCTATGTCTGTTTCTCCATTGTTGCCCTGTAAATAAATTCTTCAGTACCATTTTTCTAGATTTCCGTATATATGCATTAGGATACGGTATTTATAAAAGAATGGAGATTTTTAATTGAAAGCAAGCTTTATATGAGCAGTACACTGGCTCTCGAGGAAAAAATTACTTTTTTATGACTACATTTACCAAAAGCATAGCATTCGCCACAGGACTAATCTGTTCCACGTTTATTAGACTAATTTTGAAATTTCTCTCTGAGTAACAAACTTCAGAAACAGGCATTTAGGAAAAAAAAAAGAAAGGGGCCTCAAAACCATGAAAAATTTCTCCAGGAAGAGAGGCTGTTTAGTCTAGATAAGAGAAGTCTCTGGGACAAGAAGATTACTATTCTGGAATATTTGGAGACGTGTCAAATAGAATTAGACTTGTTCAGAATAACCCAAAAGGAGTAGAGAAGGATTAATAGCAGATATCTGAGGCAACATATAAAAGAAATTTCTTAACAATCCTGAAGGAAAACGACCTTCGCAGAGAAGCAAGCCAGCTTTCAGGTGAACAGCAGTCTACCCAGTGCAGAGTCCTGCAAATGGCTGACGGCTCATGTGAGACGCAAGGAACTCTGGCCTATGCTGCATCTTCAAGCTGAAGTTTAGGGCCAGGTGGCTAGCTAGCTAGAACATGAGAAGGGCCAAATGCAGTGAGATTCCCCACAGCAGAAACAAGGCAACAGGAGGAAGAAATTCAGTAGGCTTACTTCTGACCACCTCAGCAAAAGAGATGCACATTCAAGAACTAGATTTACTAAAAATAACAGAAAGATTCAGGAAATTTTCTAACTTCCCCCTGCTATTTTGTTCCCTATAATCGTCTCTGAAAACGGAAGGGCTTCATTAACTGTCAACAGGAATCCCCTTGGAGATTTTTTGACCCCTTAAAACACTAGCTGTAGCTACTGTGCTACATTCATTTTCACATTGTAAGCTGCCCTGTTTTAAACACACCCATTAGTGTACACTCAGAGCACACAGTAGGAACCTGCAGAATGTGGGTAAAATACTGGCTCATCTTCGGAGAACAGAATGTCACCTCATTACCACAAGTTGCTTCACTTTGCACGTAAGTTACACGCAAAGCATGTTCAGCTATCAAACATATTAAACAACTTTCACCTGTGCCTAATTTCCCACTCTTAGTTCCTCACCATTTGTGTGGAATGCCACAATGCCTAGCACAGTGTAAATTTTAAGCAATAACGTTAAATTAAAATGTTGCTTCACAATGCTAAAAAACCCCATAGCTCTAGATCATGTGGGAAACATTCAAATGCATACCACGTAGAAAAGTAGGTCTTCTCAAAGCAATCACAAATACTACACTCTGCCTAACAAGAATAGAATATGGCAAAAATACACAAATTGGATTTCCCCTTTATTAGCTATGGATACAAATTAGGATGAGATTTAAAAGTTACAAAACTGATCCTTCGCCACATATTTACCCACCTTGTTTTCAAAATAAAATGAGTGTTATCCTTCAAAACAGTCACCTGGTTAGAGCAAGAGTGTTTAAAAACCTGTTTCATTCTCTTACACCCCGGGGATGTCTGTCCCTTTGCTGCCCTTGGCTCTGACCCTCCTCCTTCCTGTGGAGCATTCACGAGGTGGTCAGCTTCCATAGCCTAGATCCCAAGAAAGTTGCTGTGCAAAGGTTTGTCTTCTTGTATTGCAGTGAGGAGGAAGCCCTCAGAGCTGAAATCAAGAACTCTACCACACAGGTGAATTCAAACCACGGTAAGGTGAAGCCAGAGCTAGATTCCTGAACTGTCACATTCAAAGACACTTGTATGAGTTATCTAAGTCCATACGGTCAATTTCAACAATTTATCTGTTTCAGGTTGGAGAGCCAGGGTAGCAAGTGTGATGTTGAAGAGATTACTCTGAGGCCTGAGAAACCAGAATTCCAGTTACATCTGCAACCTTGAGACCCATGAGCTAGTTACTTAACTTCTCTGGACCACAATTTCCTCTAGAAAAATGGAGACAACAGTAGCTATTAATACAAAGTGCTGCAATAAAGATAAACTGAGATAGTATCTGCCTATAGGCACTTAACCCAAGCCCTGCACACTGCACTTTTTAACCTTTGGTTGCTTCTGTAATTAGGTTTAGCTGAGTTATAGGGACCTTCGGAATCTCTACCTTTGGACTATAGAAAGAAGCACTGAAACCAGAAAAGGCTCTGAAGTGACAATGCTCTGACTCAGAATCAATTAGCCATTAATTAATGCTATGACCTTGAACCATTTGCCCCTTTTGAACCTAACGTTCTAATTAACAAGTGAAGATAACAATATCTACCTCAGAGACTTAGCGGTCAGGGTGTGGTACTTGTTTAATAAATATAGCTCTCAATCTACTCTCTCACTATAT
Source organism: Giraffa tippelskirchi (assembly GCF_054371585.1). Taxonomy (NCBI): domain Eukaryota; kingdom Metazoa; phylum Chordata; class Mammalia; order Artiodactyla; family Giraffidae; genus Giraffa; species Giraffa tippelskirchi. The sequence continues at coordinate 49,262,336 of NC_137276.1, read as the reverse complement.
AACATAGCAAAACGTAAATTGTTTTTATGGCAAAAACTCAGTGGTCTAAACCCTCTAATATATTAATATACCAAGTATATACACACTTTTCTGCCCTACTACCTTCAAAAGAGGATTTACTTAAAAAAAAAAAAGGATTGCCTTAAATATGTGGGGTGTTTTTGTTTGAGACAAGTTCAAAGTTTAAGCGCTTTCTAAAACATCCCTGCCTCTAGGATTTCTGTTTGAGGTTTTGGGGGAGGAGAGAGATCAAGGGAGAAATACACACATTCCTCACATAAATAAAGCTCCAGGAAAAACATAGAGCTTTCCCCAAAGTAGGCTCCGCCCAGGCAGCCCACTAGGCCCTCCTGCTGCCAGAGGACCCCCCCACCCCCACCCCACCTCCCTCAAGACTCCCTCAAGGGCTTCCTTTGTGGCTCAGCTGGTAGAGAACCTGCCCCTAATGTGGGAGACCTGGGTTCAATCCCTGGGTTGGGAAGATCCTCTGGAGAAGGGAAAGGCTACCCACTCCAGTATTCTGGCCTGGAGAATTCCATGGACTGTATAGTCCATGGGGTCGCAAAGAGTCAGACACGACTGAGCACCTTTCACTTTCTTCCCTCAAAGAAGAGTTCCACAAACTACATATGCCATATTTGCACAACTCTGCATAAATCTAGTTATGAAATCCAAAGGACAGGGAACAATAATTGAGCAACTAAACCGCAAATGAAGCTAAGTCCTTGTCATATGGTTTATCCATAAAATTTCCAAAGAGCTATAACCCTCTTGTGAACAACACTAACCAAAATTTAAAGTTAGAAAAACCTCAGGCATCTCTGTGGTAGACTACTCTCATTACCCTGATGATGCCACAAAGACCCAGAGAGTTTAAATGACCCATTTAAAGGGTCACCACAGCTGTAACATGAAGATCTCGGTTTAGAACTAGGGTTCCTAGGGTCAACTCCTGAATTCTCTCCTGATCAGTTTGTTCTTCCTTTAGTGCATCACCCATATATTCTTTTTATTTGCCAACAGGAGGTTAAAATCAACATTCCAATGGGTTACTACTGGAACACCTTCCATTAAGAATCTCAGCCCATTCATAATCCTCAAAAAAAAACAATCTTTCATACCTTCTTTGTTAAATAATGCTAACAAAAATAAACAGCATGTCATGACAGGCTCAGAATAACCAAAACACTTCCAAGTATGAAAGACAGGAGCAAGAGCCCTGGGATCTTACCTCACATCTTATCACAATCACTCTGCATCCTCTGTCTAAATGAAGGCTTGTATCATTTCTAACTGCACCTTCCAGGTCTCACTGTTTGACTCCTTTCCAAATTGCTCTCCTCTCCAAAAAAGATGCCCATTTTTCACTTAAATTCCTAGCATCTAAATCATTGCTAAAAGACCCATAAGGTACTTATTATCTTCTATGAATTACTAAATTAGAATACTAACGGTCCATTTGGTTATCTCTGATGAGACAACATATATCAGAATATTTGTACAAATTTTCAAGAAAAAAATTACACTAATAGTCCACATGCAATTCTACCCTGACACATTTCTTAATGGGTTTTAGTTTTTAAAACTAAAGGTTTCTTTGTTTAATATCACAAACCATTAACTCAAAGGTTATATATGTTATCTCATCCTAGCTCCCAGTTTCTGAAATTCAGGATGATTCTCCGTTAACTTTTTAAAGCATGTATAAGTAAAGGTTAAAGCCTGAAGAAACGCACAAAATAAGGGAATAATAAATTCACGACAGCATATTTTAAGATCGTTTAACACTTCAGACCTTACTGCACTCAGATCTGTCTACCTTTATACATGTAACTATAAGCAACCAATCCCAGCACATCAACTTTTCGAATAACTGAAAACGAACCACAATATTAGTCATTACCATCTAATGCCAAGTAAGGCGTCTAGTTCAAAAGCAACAGTGACACATGCGACTTTCTAGGCTCCCCAACACAAACTAGGAGCACAGTTGCCCGAAGAAGCCTGCGTCTGGTCCTCCCGGGAAGCCGCAGCTGCGCGCTCACTCGGTTTCAGAGCAGGTACCGGTACCGTTCAGTGCGCATGCGCACAGCAGGACCCATTCCCGGCCCACCCAGGGGAGGCAATCCGGAGGGCTCCCGCTGCGGCCCTGGGCTGCCGGACATACCTCGTCTCAAGCTAGGCCCCAGCGCGCGAGCTGCCCAGCAAGCAGGACGCTACTTTATCCAGGACCAGGATGAGAAAGGTCCCTGGGCACGCAGAAAGCGCCCCGCCCCGCCAGCGCGTCTGGCAGCTCCCTACGGGCGGGCGGGAGCGCGCACGTCGGTCGCGGGGCGGGGCCGGAGGCTCCGCCCACTCGGGGGCCCCCTAGGTCCCCCGGCTGCCCGAGGACGCCCCGCCCCACCCCTACCCCACCCCGTCTCCCTCAAGACTCTTGGTTCCGAGTCGCTTGGGCGCCACCGCCACTGGCCACTCCGGGCGAAGCCAGCCCGCAGAGCCTCGAGGGACACCAGGGGCCCCTCTCCAGCCTTTCCGCGGCCCACCTGCTCCCGCGTTTAGCCTCTGTGTCCACCCTGATCCACGCCCCAAATCGTCAAGACGTCTTTAAGGATTTTGCTGCTAATCACTATAAAGAAATAACAAACGTGGGTCAGTAAGGTTTCCGAAGTTGTTATTCGAATGTTCCTGGCAGTAGTTCGTGACTCCCTCTGAGATCACCACTGTCAGCCTAGCTGAGGTTCAGGTCTCGGCTTCTGTTTCAGGCTCCGACATTGCCTCACATCTGTGACATACCTCTACCTGAACCCCGGTGTCCCTCTGTCTCTCAAACACACTCCCACATGGCCTCAGTCCAGTTCTGCATTTAATGCTCATGGATGCTTTTCATTCAACAAACTGAGCACCAACCATATGCCAAGCTCTATTCTAGGTGCTGGAAATAGAGTAGTGAAACAAAAGCCCTACTACAGAGTAGTTAAGAGAATGAACTCTGGAGCTACCCCATTTGGGTACAAAACCTGGCTCTGTCATTTAGATGCTGTGTAACCTTAGGCAAGTCACTTAACCAATCCATGCCTCAGTTTCCCCATCTGTAAAATGAGGACAATAATAATGGGTCAACTCAATGAGAATTATATGAATTGGTATATAAAAAATGTTTAGGACAGTACCTGGCACACAATAAGTACTTCCTGTCTGATGATTATCATGCTCATGGTAGTCTAGTTTGATTCCCTTTTCTCTGAAAATAATCCTTATAGCCTGCATATCCAATCAGGCCAAAGACAAAATTCTATACAGCCTTGTCACACCTTTTAAATCAATTTTTTTTTACTGTAAAATACTAATTCTCATCAGGCTGTATAACTTACATGCAGGGTATATCATGCAAAATGCCGGGCTGGATGAAGCACAAGCTGGAATCAAGATTGCTGGGAGAAATAACAATAACCTCAGATATGCAGATGACACCACCCTTATGGCAGAAAGTGTAGAGGAACTAAAGAGCCTCTTGATGAAAGTGAAAGAGGAGAGTGAAAATGTTGGCTTAAAACTCAACATTCAAAAAACTAAGATCATGGCATCCGGTCCCATCACTTCATGGCAAATAGATGGGGAACAATGGGAACTGTGACAGACTTTATTTTCTTGGGCTCCAAAATCACTGCTGATGGTGATTGCAGCCATGAAATTAAAAGACGCTTGCTCCTTGGAAGAAAAGCTATGACCAACCTAGACAGCGTATTAAAAAAGCAAAGACATTACTTTCCCAACAAAGGTCCGTCTAGTCAAAGCTATGGTTTTTCCAGTAGTCATGTATGGATGTGAGAGTTGGACTATAAAGAAAACTGAGTGCCGAAGAATTGATGCTTTTGAATGTGGTGTTGGAGAAGTCTCTTGAGAGTCCCTTGGACTGCAAGGAGATCCAACCAGTCCATCCTGAAGGAAATCAGTCCTGAATATTCATTGGAAGGACTGATGCTGAAACTGAAACTCCAATACTTTGGCCACCTGATGTGAAGAACTAACTCACTGGAAAAGACCCTGATGCTGGGAAAGATTGAAGGCAGGAGGAGAAGGGGGCGACAGAGGATGAGATAGATGGTTGGATGGCATCACCAACTCGACGGACATGAGTCTGAGCAAGCTCCAGGAGTTGGTGATGGACAGGGAAGCCTGGCGTGCTGCAGTCCATGGGGTCGCAAAGAGTCAGACACGACTGAGCGACTGAACTCACTGACTCATCTATGCATATGAAGCTACTTTCATAACAGTTAAGAGTAAAGTGAAACCACTTGACAAAAAGCAAAGGCCAGTGGACCCGGAAGACTATCAACCTCAATTAAGCATCCCTCAGATTTCAGATGAACAGAATCTATGGACGTGCCTGCTTCATCTGTGATGCACAGTTTCTGGGGTCCCATGTCAGTCATTCACTACCAAAATTAGTGAGAAAACAATTTCACTCTTAATTCAAAATATCTTCATTGGATAGCATATTTTGTGGAGATACAAATAAAGCTAGACATACCTCTGAATGATGAAAATTAAAATTTGATAGCCCATTGAACTTTAAGTCAATGGCTAGAAAGAAGCAATTCTCTGTATTTTACAGCAATTCTCTGTAAAAATGACTAATGTCAAGAACTTTCATCTCTCTTATATGCCCCTAAAAATAGTTACAATGTGAATACAATAGGAACTTTGTTGACTGCCACCTACATAACCAGTGGTCTCTATGCCCTCTCTACCAGATCCTGACCAATGCCTCAGCACACTAAATGCTCCAGCTCTCCTTCACTTGAACTGAGCTACACAGTTACTGAGAGTCAGTGTTATTCTGTTTATGACAGCTTTAATTGTTACTATAACGAAGTGACTAAAGAGTATACAAATATAAAGACTGGAGAGAGACAAAAATCATAAAAATCTAAACATATTCCACATTCAGACTTTGCAGGTAGCTTTTTACTCCCTTAAGCTTTGTAATTTGCCCTTGCATATTTATGAAATGTTTAGGTTCTAAAGGGGAAAAAGTCATAAGACATTTTACCTCTCTTCTGTTTCAAGATTTCTTTGCTGTCTCCCAACAAGAGAACCATCTATTTCCTAGTAGATTAGTAGATCATCTCATTTAAAGAGCATAAACTACAACTGTCCAATGGCTCCCCACCTGCCTAAAGGATAAAGTCCAAATTTCTCTAATAAAGTTCTGAGTCTTCTGACTTCTCCTGCTATCTCCCCAGAGCAGATCAGATACTGTGATCTTCTGGACAGCAGTTTCTCATGCCTAGACCTGGCTGGTTCATCTTGTCCAGTCTGGTTCTCCCAGCTTGCTCTGCCAGCAATGCCAGATCCCTCCCTTCTCCCCACCTGTCTGCTTTTCTGACTATACTTAAGTCAGAAAAGCACAGTCACCACCTTTAAGCCTTTTCTGACCCAGCATCCCATTTTTCAATATTTTAACCGAAAGAGGCTTCACTCGTGGCTCAGATGGTAAAGAATCTGCCTGCAATGCAGGAGACCCAGATTCAATCTCTGGGTCGGGAAGATCCCCTGGAGAAGGGAATGGCAACCCACTCCAGTATTCCTGCCTGAAGAATTCCATGGACAGAGGAGTCCATGACGTTGCAAAGAGTCAGACAGGAGTGAATGACTAACATACACATAGAGTTAGCTGCTTCCTCCTCTGGGCTCAGTGTAATATGTGTAAGTTTCCAGTATGACACCCATAACACATGTTATCCTTACTGTTACATGTCTGCCTCCTTAGTCTGAGAGGTCCCTGAGAGAAGGGACCATGTATTGTTGGCTTGGTATCAGTATCACAGTGTTACCAACCCCCCTTCATATTCCATGTGCTCTATTGAACTGACCTAAAGAAAATGGTATCCCTGGAGTTATGCAGTGCTGTAACCCTCAACTCAGCAGAGGCTTAATACATATTTGATAAATGGATGGATGACTAAATGAGAAATGAATGTTCAATTTCAGACCAGCCACAGTAAGTATGGTATAGTTCTGCTTTAAACATAAGTAGTCAACTTGATGTCCCATTCAGAAAGGTTTTTCAGAAGTGGAAATGTTTCTACCATAACTGTTACTTCCCGTTTTCTTTCAAACAAGACAAAACTAGCAAGGATATTGCTACTGAAACTATGATTTCAGGCTAGGCCCTGATATAAAGTGCCTTTCCTAATGCCAGACCCATCAAAGCCCAACTATACAGATTCACAAGCACTAGCTGATATATGAGTTAAAGGGGAAACAGTAACTATGTTTACAGCCATCTCTGGATTTTTTTTCTCTGATTTTACAGTACCACAGAAATTCCAGCCTACATCACACAAGTTTGGTAAGCTTTCAGTACCCTATCTTCAAATTGAAACTTCTTGCCATAATATAGGAAAAGATGTTATTTATCTATCATCACAGTAATAATATAATTTTTCCCTAATCTTATATGGTGAATATCTTGTGGTTTTCCCAACAGAAACAAGCAAATGATAAAATATTTTCCCTCCTCTGAAGCCTAGGGGTCTAGAAATAATGCCAAACTAAAACTCAAAATATACCCAAGATCAGTTTCTTATGAAATCTGTAATTGTTCAAGTATTAAAAGACTTGACTTCCTGTCTATGACCAACTGACAAGCAAAAACTTTTAAACCTATTTTGCCAGTTATTCACTCCTTCACTGAACCAAACTGTCATGTTTCTAGAGGACTCAAGACAATGCTAGCTAAGAGGAATATTTAGCCCCAAAAATACACTCAGCCTCAAAACAGAATATCTTGATTTCACTGCATAATCGAGCCAAGTAAAATCAGGGATGACAAGAGAATCAGGGATGGCTAAGAGAGTCAGAATGAAGCATTCATGCCAGAAGTTTGTTGTTGTTGTTGTTTTAAAGGGACCCTCAAGACAACCTTTTGTCACTTGCCAGTGAATCTATCTAATTCAAAGAGTAAGGATGACATGCCAGTATTTCAGGTAATGGTAGACTAGGTGGGAAGTTCACAAATTATGACTGTAATGGTAGGATTTAGCAAGCAAAGAAGACAAGCTGAGAAGGACCATATGGCTGCTCCTCTAACTGACAAGCATAGAAACACTACTAAAACAATTCACCAGAGCAGAAGTGGTCAATCTGGCCCTCTTATCAGCTCAGGCCATCTGCACTGCTTGCCTCTTCTATGTGCAACAATGTGTTTAGACATACCTATATTGAAAACAAAGCCAAAATAAAAACTGATAGCAAAATTTTAAGAGGGCCAAAGTGCAGCAAAAAGAGTAATAAAACTGCCACAGCAATCTATAGCTCCTTCATGAAACTGAATTTAATCCCGTACATACATACTGGTTGGTCCCTTGTAACAATCACTTAAAACTTGCAAGCTAACTAGTACATATACAGAGACACTGAATTCACTGATTTCAGTAACACTCAGAAAATGCTCTCTGATCTAGCAGCACATGCCACTGTGTATCCTTCAGAGAGACATGTCTTGGTTCTCTGAGACTGGGTATACTTTTTTGGAAAGAGTCAAAGATTAATACATGTAATCATTAATATGTATATGGTATACATGTATTGTAATACATTATTACAAAGTAACACATTAATACATGTAATTAATATATGATACAGCATTTAGAATAGTTTCTGATTACTTCTGATAAGAGAATGGGTATGCTAATAAAGGAAGACATTTTTTGTAGTTCATCAATTAAATAACTCACCCTCATCTGTTTCCAGGATTCCTGCAGAAACCTCATTACTGCTGCCTACTTATTCCCTCCTCTTAGCCCACTCAGCCCTGCCACAATGGCCTCTTTGCTGCTCCTCCAGCATACCAGGAATGCCTCAGGGCACTTGCATTTTCCTCCAGATATCTGTGCTCGCCCCTCTTCCTAGTGTCCTCTTCCTTATTATCCTATATAAAATAAGTCTTCCTTCCACACACTTCCCCTTAATGTATTTTAACATTATCTCCACAGTATTTATCACAATCTGACACATAGAAACCATTTATTTTCTGATCCCACTTCAGAAAACACACTAGAAGGTACATTCCACACAGACAGAGGCTGTCTTTTTGTTCACTGTTACACAGAGGTGCTCAGTAAATAGTTGCTGGAGGAATGGATTCAGTAAGTATTTAATATATCTATGAACCAAGACTTTTTTATTTTTTAACACATCATCTCATTTAGTCCTCACAAAACTTTAAGGTACCTACATATTACAAATAAAATTTTTAAAACAGGGAAACTAAGGCTTGACAAGGTTAGATGTATTACTTACAGTCACAGGCTTCCAAGTAAAAGGACCAAGATTTAATCCAAGATCTGTGCCTGTGTTCTCCAACCACACAATGGATGGTGAAGGGATCATTTAAGTGTTAAGATTTTACTGTTATTTTTCTTACTCAGTCTACAGCTATTTACTGTCTAAGCTGACACATACTGTGATAGTCCCTAGGGACACAATGGCAAACTTGGCATCTAGAGGAAAATTTGTGCCACTGAGTCACCAAAAACTAAAAAAATAAGAAAATTTTGAAATCGGAGACTAAGATTTAGAAGTTCAGCAGTCGCAACAATGACTGCTCTGAATGCCTTCAAGTATGCTAACACTTACTCTGGGAGGGAAATTATCATAAAATTCTAGCCAAGAACCTAGTGGGAGAGGAATCTGTATCAGAATCACCTGTGCAGTTTTATAAAACCCCTACATCGGCTCCTGAGATTCTGGCACAGCTAAACTGACTTTAAGTAAAATGGCAGTGGGGTGGGGAGTCCTATCTAATTCTAAAATAAGATATCTTCTGCCTCTTTGAGAATAACATCTTCCTTTCCCTACATGGCTCACCATGCTTCTCTACTTTTAAAATACCTATTTGCCCAAAATAAGGTAATTGGAGAAGTTAATTTTAACACAAAACACATTATCATAAAACTTGAGGATTTTGCCTAGGGACCCAAGAACAATAGAAAAGGAGGGAGAAATAAAATTTAAGATATGTTACCCTGCTAGACTTTACATATACCATCTCACTTAACAAATCTGCAAACTAGCAAACCTTCAAAGAGCAAACCAAGTGATTTGCCTCAAGGTACATGCACCACAGTCCCAACTCCACTGTAGCATTTGAGTGAGTCTTCCTCAAAGACTCTGAGGTTCTTTCAAGTTCAGAAATGTCACACTAGTACCCCTGTGCAGAAATGAGTCAACTATGATTACCTGCCCCATCCCCATCCAGAAGTAACTCAATAGTCCCTACAACTATATGTCCCTATTTCCAAGTGGGTAGTGGAAACAGTTATGGTACAGTGAATCTTACCCTGATTAGAAAACAACACAAAACAGTCTGGTGAAAAAAGCTCTGCCTCTGGGGTCAAGCATTACTCTCTGCCTTCTGCCATTCTTGATCTCACCATCCCATGTTATACCACGTGGCACTTAAGCCTATTTACACAATTATTGTTCCTGCCCCAATCATTTAGTTCCATGAAAATAAGGACTATGCCCATAGTTTTTTTCAGTGTCACATCCTCAACACCCTGAACATACAGGTGCTGAATTAAACAACTGTTGGTGGAGTGAAGCAATGGACTAACAAGCCTCGCTTTTCTCATCTGTAAAAAGGAGATAAGGGAGCTACCTCTCAGGATTTTGTAGAGAATTACAAGCACTTTACCGTAAGTTACGCTGGGTTGGCGGGTAGAGGGCCGAAAAAAATTACAATCTGTGCGTTTCCACCCAACAGGCTAGGAATGTATATATTCTGGGACCGTTTGGGAAAACAGGCCCTTCCTCGCTCCAGGAGACCGGCGAGAGCGAGCAAAAACTTGGAGCTGTCACACCCGGGGCTGGCGGGAAGGCGGAAGGGCAGGCTGGCGTTGGGGGTTCCCGGGCTAAGTGTGTCCAAGGACGAAGAAGGGAGGACAGGCTGCGCAGGAAGAAAGAGGTGACCCCTCAGGCCGAGAAAGTCGAGGGCCAGAGAAAGGAAGGCAAGCCTAGGCCGGCGGGCAGGTAGAAGGTCGCCCTCAGGGCAGGCAAGTCGAGGGAGAGGCTGGCCTCCAAAAGCAGGCCCAGACAAGCCCGGGTCGGGCCGAAAAACGGCCACGGCGCCCCAGACCCTCCCGCGGCGTGAGAGCGGAAAGAGGCATGCCCGCCCAGCTGGCCACTCCGGTTCTTACCACCTCCGACTGTCTCTCCGGACGTTCGGAAGAGTCCTTCACCAAGCCGCCGCCAGACACACGCCAAGGGCCCAAAGGCAGAGTTCTCGCGAGAACACAACCTTCCTCCCACGCCTCATACCACACGTTTGACAGTCTCGCGAGATCTCAAGCCGGGGTCAGCCCAAAGTTCTCGCCTGCCCTCCAGAGGGATCAGAATGCAGGTGCACAAGTTTTCCTGCGCCCCAGATCAGCTGCTGCTGCTGCAAAGTCGCTTCAGTCGTGTCCGACTCTGTGCGACCCCATGGACTGTAGCCCACCAGGCTCCTCCGTCCATGGGATTTTCCAGGCAAGAGTACTGGAGTGGGGTGCCAGTGCCTTCTCCGTTGCCAGTTTAATAGATAAGGTTAAATGAAAGAAACGTTTGTCGAAGGCAAGCTCTGAAATGAGGACTAGCCTAAGTGACTTTCTCATACCAGATGTCCTCACAAGGTACATATTATTTAGCTTTAACGCACAGATGCAGAAATAAATGTCAGAAGACACAAAAAGACAAAATATGGTTCTATTTACATGAGCTACCTACAGAAAAATAGAATAATGGTTTGCCAGACTTGGGGAAGGGGAATTATTGATCATGGATACAGGGTTTCTGTTTGGGATAATGGGAAATTCTGGATATGTGGTGTGATGATGATTGCACAGCCATGTGAATGTGCTTAATACCACACAACTGTACCCAAAAATGGCTAAAATGGTAAATTTTAAGTTATGTGTATTTTGCCACAATTTTTTAAAATTCAGTAAATAAATGTCAGAGCCCTATTCCAAACTACACTATCTGACTGCAAAGCATTTGTTTGTTTGTACCATATCACACACCACACAATTTTCTACACTCCGCATTCCACCACTCTGTTTGCACCACCACCACACACCTCCCCTCACAATTTGGCATTATCCACATTGGAATTTTATTTGTTTGTTTGTTTACTACCAGATGTTAAAATGAGAATCTTTGTCTTAGTTTTGAAGAAGTCCCCAATACTATTAATAGCTGCTAACCTGCTCCTCAGATTTCCCAGAAAGATGGAAAACCATCTGAGTAGGATTTGCAGCAAAGGAAATGATTTTGATAGAGCTTTATGCATCTCACCCAAGAATGACAAGGGACAAGGCTATCTCAGCAGAAGGCAACAGGAGACAATGCAGAAGCTAAAAGGGCTGTCATGGAAGGGGATTGGAAGGGGATGTTGGTGTTGTCACTAAATTGTGTCCAATCTGTAAAGGCGGCAAGGCTCCTTTTTCCATTGGATTTCCCAGGCAAGAATACTGGAGTGGGTTACCATTTTTTTTCCAGGGGATCTTCTCAACCCAGGGCTTGAACCCAGGTCTGCTGCATTGCAGACAGATTCTTTATCATCTGAGTTACCAGAGAAACCAGATTGGAAAGGGAGCTATGGAGAAAGAGGAGCAGGAGGGAATGTCTAAGAAGCCCATGAAAGTCCCATGAGAAAGTAAATCATCTTAAACACTGTCAGGCAGACGAAGCCAAAATGGCATCATACTCTTAATGTTCCTGTCCCTCATTCCTTTTCAATTCAGATGAAGATTCTGGATTAAGACTTTTTTTTTTTGCAACTAAAAGTGACCAAGGGACTTTTTTAAAAATTATCTTATGGTGACCAAGATCTAGGACCTACCGAGATTGCTCAACTAGTCCACATAGTATGTTTGCACAGATGGGGTTAGTGGTCAGAGGTGAAATAAAGCTCTTTACCAATTGTCCATGGATTGTTCAACAGAGGACCGTTTGCTTGCTTGTGATTTGTCATGTATACACACACCCACCTCTAAGCCCCAAGAGAGCAGGGGCCTGGCTCACTACTGTATCCCCAGGCCCAGAGCACTGCCAGGCACCCAGGAAGGACCTGTTGACTGAACAAATGTTCTGTTCACAGAAGCAGCAAGAGATGATCGACATTGTCACTGTTTTAAGTTTCTAGGTTTTGAAAACTGATACTGGAGCCCTGTACCCAAGCCATTCCCCAACTGCAAGTCAGGACTCCTGGCTTTTTCACACCCCACTGGGCCGCATGTGGTCTTGGAGGCACTTCTTCCAGGTTACCCTTCTCTAACCTCAGGCAAACACGGACGTATATGAGGGACACAGCAGATACTCTCTGAAGAACAGGAAGGAAGAATGAACATGAAAACCTCAAAGAAAAGAGGATTTCATCTCAAAGACATATTTATTTTTTGAATTGTTCACCAGATAGTGGGACACTGGGGCAGCAGGGCATAGATTATCAAAAGCAAGAAAAGCAGCAGTGGTCCTCTGAGTAAAGGATACACAATGATGTATTGGAGTGGAGGGAAAATATTATAACTTTTATCCACATTTATTTTTGTTTCCTCCTTTATCTGTTTGCATGCTTTATAATGTGTGTTTTATCAATGCATACATAATTTATCAATTAAAAGTATACACATACTCAAGTGTTTGCTTAAAACATTTTTACTAATAGGTAGGGTTATACAATCAGACTGTTAGAGGCCATAGGAGAATGAAGCCTGACCTGGGAGAACCTGGGGCCCCCCAGGAGGGGAGCTCTGGGCCCATGAAAAGCACATTATAACACCCATGCCTCGACAGTACAGGTCTTTAATGGGTTCTTCTTCTCCAGCACTGTATAGGTGCAGGTCTTCTTGTTGATGACTGCCTGGCACTTGTCTCTGTCATAACCCATAGGTATAGCTGCACTGTAATTGAGAGAAGAACAACACCTGTTAGAAGGAACAGGATGCCCAGCCTCCCCAGGGGCTAACTTTGAGCGGGAAGCCACCCATACTCCAGGTGTCTGGAGTGCCCCTCACCTACATAAGAGAATCTTAATATGTCACCTCAGAAATCTGCACCCCAGTACACAGGGCCTGAACTATGAACATCCCTGGCATGATCCCTGGCATCATGGCTAAATTCCATCCTGCACACACTGGACTGCAGCAAGTTCCAACAGGCCCAGAGGTCTGGATTCCTCTGAGGCCAGGCAGCTTGCTCCAGCCTGTTTTTGTCCTTGCTGCTCAAGAAGTAGCCAGCAGTACTGCCTCTTGAATGTGGGAAGGGAACTGTTGTCCCAACCCTGGCGTGGAGGCCTGTTATGTCAGGAGCTATCTCAGCCAAAGGGAACAATGAGTCACTTCAGTCAGGGACCATGGAGCCCAGGGAGAAGCTGATGAAAACTGGAAAAGATCTCCCTGGGGAGAATTCACCCACACATTCAAGGGTGCAAACAATTTTAGGGATCATTGCCCTCTTGAAACCCACCTGTGAACTCCAGATTTAAATTGCTCATCTTCAAAGTGTATACAAAATAACCATCTCCATGGCCTTTGTGACAACATTTCCTTCCACAAAGAGACCTTTGACTTATTTTCACAAAGGAGGACATTTTAATACTATTCCCAAAGGGTAATATGGAAACCAAAGGGAACACTGGAAGAAGCTTTTCCCAAGGGTGGGTGACCTGGGTAGTGGGGAGTCTAGAGCAGCCTGGGCCTGGGCCACCAACCTCAAGCTCGATTGCTTCTGGGCAGCTTCAGATCTGGATAGTGTCCCCTAGAGAGTGCAATGAGTTAAGAAATTCCCCCAGAGAAAATTTTATCAAAACATGTGTCACAAAAGAAAAAAAAAAAATTCACAAGAGAAACCTCATAGGCGGTGATATAATTGTAGGAGAAAGGGGTTGAAGACTCTGAGCCGCAGAGGAAATGTGCCAGTTTCCTCCACGTGGAGCCCAGTTTCTTCCACGTGGAGCTCTGTGCTGAGATAGGCAAGGCGGCAGGAAACAGAGAAGGGGCTCTGTGGGCTTTGATTTGAAGTCAGCTTCTATCCCAGGATCGAGGGACATAACTGGTCTAGAGAAGACTTTAACTGTGTTTTAAGTTAATGAATTTAAATGAACCTGTGTGTGTGTTAGTCGCTCGGTAGTGTTCACCTCTTTGCGATCCCATGGACTGTTGCCCAAGGCTCCTCTTGTCCATGGAATTCTCTAGGCAAGAACACTGGAGTGGTTTGCCATTCCCTTCTCCAGGTGATCTTCCCGACCCAGGGATCCAACCCATTTCTCTTATGTTTCCTGCATGGCAGGAGGGTTCTTTAGTGACTGAGCCACCAGGGTAGCCTGAATTTATATGAAGAATCTCATCTAATTAATTTATTTTTTTGGCCTTACTTCTCATCTTGCAGGATCTTTGTTCGCCAACCAGAAATTGAACCCAGGTCCATGGCAGCGAAAATGCCAACTCCTAAACACTGAACCACCAGGGAACTCCCTCATTTAATTCTCATATTCAGTTGATTATCCCTATTTTATGGTGAGGAAACTGAGTCTCAGAGAGATTAAGAAACATATACAGGGTCACACAGCTCGTATACAAGGGAATAGAGATTCAGACTCAGTTACTCTGGCCCCAGCATCAAGGCTCTTCACTGTTTTCCACACTAGGTCCATGAGACCCCTAGAAAAGAGTCACACTGACATGGCTGTGATGAGGCATCACAGAGTGGGGTGGGGAGGGTCAAATCTAGTGGACAAGGATGCTTTGGCCACCGTGGAGGGGTACTCGGATGTCAGAGAGGAATGGCTCACTGGGCTTAATCTTGCTGATGCTATCACATCCCAGAGTCACATTGACACTTGATACAAAGACAAAAATCAGGTTTCAGTAGCACAGAATCAAGGTTCAGTTGTAATATATGACTCAGTCAAGGCAGTACCTGCAAACCTGCTTTGGGCAGCCAGACATACAGTCTCTGGATCTGATATTCCTTTTGTTCCATTTAGCACTTGGCATGGGGCATGCTCAACAAATGGATTCAGAACTTTCCAGGTACTTAAACTTCAGTAGCACTCGGGTGTTTTGATTTAAGTCAAGTGTTTGTGTTTCTACTCCTTGGTGGTATGTATCACAAGACTCTCTGAGGCACCGGTTAAAATTCAAATTGCATGGCCTCCTGTAGATCCTGACTCAGTAGGTTTCAGAGGTGGGCCCCAGGAATCTGTATTTCATTAAGCTTCTCAGATGAGTCTGTGATCGGGCAAGTTTAGGGAACACTTCTTTACATGAATGCTTCTATTATCAAAGTCACTCTTGTTCTTGTGAAACACTATAGGACCAAGGCTGATGTCAAGACAACAGATGGATGGGGGTGGGAAGGAGTGGAGGTGGAGTGGCTGATTTGGATGCAACTGCTGAGGAAACAGGAGAATTAGGACCACTTTGCAGGTACTTTCTGCTTTATTGACCAAGTACCAGAACTATGGCATCCAGAAGAAAACATCTGCACAACATTTTGGGTGACTTGAGTTAAACTTGAGCAGTGAAGCAACTTCCAGTTTAGAGTACAAGGTTCACTACAGAGCATCCTTTGCTCCTCACATCCATACCCTCTGTCTGTGTTCAGAGCCATTCCTGTTCCTGCAAATTGCCACAGGCCAAGGGAGGCTGCAGGAAAGCCAGATCCCTTCTAGAACAGCTTCAGACTGTTGGGTACCCTTTCCTGTTTTTAGCAACCCATATGGATATAGAAACCTGTATGCAGATCAGGAAGCAACAGTTAGAACTGGACATGGAACAACAGACTGGTTCCAAATAGGAAAAGGAGTACGTCAAGGCTGTATATTGTCACCCTGCTTGTTTATCTTATGCAGAGTACATCATGAGAAACGCTGGGCTGGAAGAAACACAAGCTGGAATCAAGATTGCCAGGAGAAATATCAATAACCTCAGATATGCAGATGACACCACCCCTATGACAGAAAGTGAAGAAGAACTAAAGAGCCTCTTGATGAAAGTGAAACAGGAGAGTGAAAAAGTTGGCTTAAAGCTCAACGTTCAGAAAACTAAGATCATGGCATCTGGTCCCATCACTTCATGGGAAATAGATGGGGAAACAGTAGAAACAGTGTCAGACTTTATTTTGGGGAGCTCCAAAATCACTGCTGATGGTGATTGCAGCCATGAAATTAAAAGATGCTTACTCCTTGGAAGGAAGGTTATGACCAACCTAGATAGCATATTGAAAAGCAGAGACATTACTTTGCCAACAAAGGTCCATCTAGTCAAGGCTATGGTTTTTCCAGTGGTCATGTATGGATGTGAGAGTTGGACGGTGAAGAAAGCTGAGCGCCAAAGAATTGATGCTTTTGAACTGTGGTGTTGGAGAAGACTCTTGAGAGTCCCTTGGACTGCAAGAAGATCCAACCAGTCCATCCTAAAGGAGATCAGTCCTGGGTGTTCATTGGAAGGACTGATGTTGAAGCTGAAACTCCAATACTTTGGCCACCTCATGCGAAGAGTTGACTCATTGGAAAAGACCCTAATGCTGGGAAGGATTGGGAGCAGAAGGAGAAGGGGACAACAGAGGATGAGATGGCTGGATGGCATCACTGACTCGATGGACATGGGTTTGGGTAGACTCCGGGAGTTGGTGATGGACAGAGAGGCCTGGCGTGCTGCGATTCATGGGGTTGCAAAGAGTCGGACATGACTGAGCGACTGAACTGAACTGAACTGAACGGATGGATATAGATATTTAATAATAAAAGTTATTATCAAGATTCAAAAATGACCTAAAAGAAATAAGTCTGAGGTAGAAGCAACCCATTAACAGATACATGGATAAACAAAATGTGATTATATATATATGTGTATATACATATATAATATTATCTATAGATATCTATGTATCCATACAGATTATCTATAGATATCTATATATCTATATATAATATAGACATAATTTAATACATTTATATTTATAGATAATATGTATTATTATATATTTAAATCTAATATATTTATCTATCTAATATATATGTGATTTAATATATTGAATGTAATTTTTTCTTTTTAAAGGTGAAAAATATTTACTGTATATATACAGTGAAACATTATTCAGCTTTATAAAGGAAGGAATTCTGAGACATACTACAACATGAATGATTCTTGAGGACATTACACTGACATAAGCCAGTGGGGGGGTTCAGGATGAGCCTCCCCAATATGTGCCACTTTTTCATGAAGCTTATTTTGAGCTAAAAGCAATAGACACATTGCAGGCTCAAAAGAAACTACTGTCCTCCTCTCCGCCCCCCACCAACTCTCTAGAAAGTATTTAAATTGAGGATTCTTCCCAGAGAAGAGTTATTACCAGAGATAAATTGTATTTAAGTGACCGCACTTACATGTCAGGGTAAACATCTGAGCGACTGAACTGATTGAAACATCTAATTATGCAACGTATACTCTTACTCTTTTCATCCTGTGAATGACTCTTCTGTCCTTGCAAACCCCAAGTCCCTATCTCTTTCCTTAGCACAGGATGTCATATGTAACTCATTTTACCTGCCTTTGTGCTTCTGTCTCTAAACCACTCATGTTTGTGGGATTCCTGTACATATGAAAATAAATTTGATTTTTTTCCCACTAATCAGTCTCATGTAAATTTAATTCTTAGCCAGAAGAACCTGGTGGGGGGGGTAGTTTTCTTCCTTCCCAATACCAGTCATAAAAGGACAAATACTGTACAACTCCACTTAGGGTTGTCAAATTCATAGAAACAGAGAGTAGAACGGTGGTTGCCAGGAACTAGGGAGAGCAGGAGATGGGGAGTTATTGTTTAATGGGTCTGGGATTTTAGTTTGGGAAGAAGAAAGATTTCTGGAGATGGATGGTAGAGATGGTCGCACAAAATCGCAAATATACTTAATGCCACTGAAAATTACTTTTTAAAATGGTTAAAATGGTAAATATTATGTTATGTATATTTTACTATGATTTTAAAAAAGAAAAGAAAGAAATAGGATTGAAAACTAAACTTCTTTCAAGATGGGATTTGGTGATTTTGGTTTTTTTGTTTGTTTTTTTAATTTTTTGGCATGGCTGCTCAGCATGTGAGATCTTAGTCCCCCAACCAGGAATCAAGTCTGAGCCTCCTGCATTGGAAGCGACGAGTCTCAACCACTGGACCACCAGGGAAGCCCCAGGATGGGATTTTGAAAGAGGGAGTAGCTGTTCCTCAGACAGCACCCCAACAGTGGCCGCCTCCCCCTCTCAGCCCGGTGGGCTTGAGACTTACGTGTTGCAACAATGAATTCCAGCATCGTCACAATGACAGCTTTCACAGTTGTCAGTATCCCACTCTGATTTCAGCTGGTGTGTGACTCCATTGAGATCCTTGCATCCTAAAATAATGCATGTGGCATCATCAGCAGAGTCCTAAAGTCATGCAACCAGAAAAAGGACACTGGGTCTAGTTGGTACCCTCTGTAAGCCACCCTACTCAGAGAGAGAGAATCTCAGTGATTTTACAAGCATCTCAGAAAAGTACTCATATATTCATTCATGGCTAAATTCAGTACTTTCTAACTCATACTACTTATCATGTTTTCCTTATAATAAGATTAAATCTATCCAGGGTTCATTTCAGAACAGACATTTCAAGAAAATGTAAGCCCCTTCCTCTTTAATTAGATAGCTATTATGAGCCAAAATTCCCTGATGGCTCAGCAGGAAAGAATACACCTGCCAAACCTGAGATAGAGAAAAAAAGAAGAAAATAATCCACCTGCCAATGCAGGAGACTTGGGTTCAATCACTGGGTCGGGAAGATCCCCTGGAGAAGGAAATGGCCACTCACTCCAGTATGCTTGCCTGGGAAATCCCATGGACAGAGGAGCCTGGCAGGCTACATCCATGGGGTTGCAAAAGAGTTGGACTTGACTTAGCAACTAAACAACAACAACAAATTATGAGCCTAGGAGTACTTAGGGCGACTTTTTTCTGCTATATTATCTATGGATAAATGCCTCTTTTCTCCTCTTTTCTTTGGTTTTCAACCACAAAAGCATATATGAAACATCTTGGACACTTAAAAAAAAAAAAACCTGCGCCTGGGTACCAACACAGAACAAAGAAATCAGAATCTCTGAGCATGGATCCCAGGCTGCCATATTTTTGGACATCTCCCTTAGTTGGTTCAAATGTTCAATCATGAATGAGAACCACTGCTGTAGATTCACGGTGGTCCATGGATCTCATGTATGCTTGAGGGACCAGCAACATTAGGACCACCTGAGGTCATGAGACATGAAGACTCTCACTCCACTCCAGGCCCACAGAATCAAAATCTGCACTTTAGTAAGATTCCCAGAGGGTTTGCACACACATTTAGTGTTTGAAAAGTACTGGAATAATCAATGACTCTCAACCCTAACTGCATGTAGGAGTCAATCAAGAAGCTTCTAAATATGTAGATCCTATCCCTGAGATTCTGATTTACCTGCTTTTGAATGGGGCCTGAACATTAGTAAGCTTCAAAAATTCTCCAGGCAATTCTCATACAGCTAGGATTGAGAACCACCTTCTTATATAAATGGAATGTTGAAGTACCTCATTTTACTCCATTTATACATCTGCCCTAACCCTCTGTCTCATGCAGATTTAAGGTTATTCATCTGCCAATAGTTTATATTTACTGAGATGCAATCAAAAACAAAACATTGAAAAGTTAGGACTTACCATTAGATGTAGAGCTCTCATTAGGTATGACATAGCATTGGGCATTGCATAAAGTCACAAAGGTGGCTAAAACCACAAGGCTGCCCAGAAGAGCATTCTGTAAAGTAAAGAAGGGTCAGGGAAGAAGAATGAATGGATTCAGTTGGTAATTATTGACTGAATGTCCTGTATGGAGGGCGCTGCTAGGCTCTGACAGGTGGTTTGAAGGTAGAGCTTCTATCTTCAGATAATCTAACAAAGAAACAAGATCTATAAAGTTACTAAAAATAACTGGGGAAAAAGCAAAATGTCAGTGAAAAGTCATAGAGCAATAATGTTAGTGTGCTATTTTATTACAGAGGAGTTCAGGAAACCCTTGTGGATAGGAGATTTTTAGCTGCTTTGCAGGGCATGTATAATTTAAATGACAGAAATAAGGGATTGAAAAGAGTTTCAAGAAGATAATAAAACAATGACAAAGATAATAAAACAATGGAAAACATACGGAGACAAATAAACCACAATTGGAGACTTGCTGGAGCTAATTGGGATAGTTAGGGTTCTTAGATCACAAGGCTAAGAACTTCATTTTCCAGATGATAAAAGCATTGCTGATGGCTGATGAACATATCAGCTCATCTAGGCTGATACTGGACCTGTAGAACAAAGGAAAGCATCAGGCTGCTCTTGTCATCATTTTGAGGTGAACAAACTAAACAAATAAACTTTAAGGTGGGAATTTCAAGAACCTTTTAAAAAGGAAGATGGGATGAGGGTACTTATTCTGTAAGTGTCTAAAATTAATTATGAGCTGATGCTACTTGAAGTAGTGTGTTGCTGATATAAAGAGAGACAAATAAATGGAACAAAATAGAAAACCCAGAAAAAATATACCTATTTATGAGTAAATATAAATATACATTATTAAAATAAATTTAGTCTTTGAAATTTGTAGAGAATGATTATTCAATAAATGGTATTAGAACAAATGGTGAACTATTTGAGGAAGAAAAAAAGTTAATTTTCTACTTTAGTTCTCACAATAAAATACTTTCTAAAAGGATTCAAAGGTTACATTTTTACAATAAGACCATAAACTAATCACAGAAATACAGGCAAATATTCTAAGCAGAAAAGGAAAAGAAAATAAATAGGTTTAAATATGTAAAAGTTGTAAGTCATAAAATTAAAAAAACAATTACCAAATTTGGAGAATGACAATATATGAAGAGTTTCTATATATCAATGGGAAAAAGAGAAGCATAGGTGAAAAATGATAAAGGAAACAAAGTGACATTTCGCACACACAGGCACAGAGCCTAATAGAAATGATGAATAAATACATGACAAACTTCCACTGACATATAACACAAGAAACGCAACCATGTAGATAAAACAGAATCATAAAAGGATGACAAAAATAATGATTTAATTTATAACACCCAGAGGGAAATAGAGACATATATGGGAAGTAAAATGCACAAGGGAGGTTTGTGTTAGAACAATTTTTATGGAGTGTATATCCATTCAAATTCTTAAAACTATTTACAACCTTTGCCTTCATCACTTCTAAGTCTTTTCACTTCTAAGACTTGATCCTATAAAGAACAGCACAGAGGAGACCAACTTCTCCTCAAGGATGTTCACTACTGTGGGAAAACAGAAATAATCAATGCTCAAGAACAGGACTGGTTTGGAAGATGGAGATTCAGAAAAGAAACCGGTCAACTGAGGAAGTAAGAGAAAATGAAGTGATGTGAGTAAATGATCACTATATATCATTAAGTGAAATACAGGTTACAAAGCATTTTGCTTGGTGTGATTCCTACAGTGTAAAAAGATACAGAGAGAGACTGAAGGTTTTGTGGCACATTTTAGCAAGTCATTTTTGAGCTGAGGGATTATGACTATTTCTTCTTCGGACTTTTATTTTCTAAATTGTCCGCAATGAAATGCCTTGATTTTATAATCAGAGAAATAAATGAATTCTCACAACAAACCCTCCATACATTTAGCTCACACCAGGACTTGAGGCCCTACCTACTCTCCCTGTTTTCTTCTTTTGAATAATCTTCAGCTTAAGATCACTGTGGAAACCTGAATGTTTTCTCAAAAAAAAAAAAAAGCTAGCCTCATTAGCAAAATTTCTGCTCTCTTCATCCAAAAAGGGGGCTACTGGAAGCGGGGAAATGATCACAGAAATCTTGAAGGTCTTGTTTCACCGAGTCTAAGAACAGAGGTGTCAATGGACATGAGCCAGGGCTACGGACCCGCATGAGTGAGGAGTGCAGAATTCCCATAACTCCTGCGACTCTGAGCAGAGACCTGTGATTCAGTGACTGGAAGATGGAATCCAAACGTGGTGACACAGGGAGAACCAGTTATTCAGTTTTGAGATTAACCAGTTGACACCGTCTCAAAAATATAGATTGCCACTGGCATGCGTTCTCTCTCTCTCTCTTCCTCTCCCTCTCTCTCCCCTCGTGAAGAGAGAGGTTCCCCTACTTGTGTGGGCATCACCTGGGTTGCTAATAAGGAACACCCAGTCTCAAGCTCATCAAAGACGGATAGGGCCTGGGCCCTTGAATATTTACCAAGTGCCCCAGGTGAGAAGCACAAGAAAAATTATCAAAACCAGTGCTGTTTCAATATGCATATGTCCCCGGGAGATCTTATTAAATAAAAAGCAGATTCTGATTCAGTGGAATTTAATGAGTCCTCATTCTAGCAAGCTCCCTGACAATGCCAATACTGCTGGTCTGAGGACCACTTCTAAACAGAGAAACTCTAAACTTCCTTCCTGTTCCCATATTCTAGTCTTCCACAGTCCCTTCCTTCTGTCTCTGCTTCCTTTCCTGTCTTCAGTAAACATGGGCCCCTGGTACCTGCAGGCACAGGAGACAGTGCAGCTAAAGGCTGGCATCTGTTGTATTTTCTAGATGGTGGGGCTTTGTGCCCAGCCTGGAGATGAAGCAGGCTGGTGGAGTTCCTAGAAATTGTGTCCTTTGAGCTAAGTCGCTGCTCCTTGAAGAGCCTTGTCCTGTATGATCAAGAGTCAGGAGTCTTCAGAGGGAGTCTTAGGCTGGGCAGGGGCCCTGCCAGGGCTGTAGCTTAGGGTTAAGTTCACTCTGAGGCTGGAGGAGGGGGTCTGAGTGGAATTGGGAGGATCCCACCATTTTTCTACTATTTCCATCTCTGTCTCAAGACAGTTTCTGAGGCGTGGCCTGAGGGAGGATCCTCTCCAGCCTCACTTTCTGCTCCTGCCAGGGTGGGGGGCCACTTCCTTCTACTTCCCTCGCACCCTGAGAGCAGCCCATTCCATTCCCTTTTACTCACTCTACGAAAGGATACTTCAAAAAAGATCAAGTTTAAATTAAAGACAGAGAGGGATCTGGATGAGTTTTTACAGATTTTGATGCACATTTCTTTCTTAATACAACAGGAAACAATGAAAAGGGCCTAGGGTGTTGTCCCCAATTTCACTGAACATAGAAATTACTTGGGCAGCTTAAAAACCCTGAAACTCAGGCAGGCCTCACTGCAGACCAATTAAATCAGAATATCTGGGATTGGAGTCAGGTATCAGTATTTTTCACTGACCCCCAGGTGATTCCACTGCACAGGCAAGTTTAGGGACCACTGGCCTAGAGAGAGGGGCTCCTGGGTTCATGTCTCAGCTGCCCCACAGGCTCCTGGAGAGATCCCTGAGGCAGCTTCTTGCCTTCCCCAGGTTCAGTTTCCTGTAAAATGACACAGTGCTATAGCTCTGAAGTTATGTTTGATTTCACAAATCACTCACTCAAAGCCAAGGAATTAAAGAATTAGAGACATATATGAAACCCAATTTAATCCCAAAATTACTGGAAGAAATAACAGCTTAGAGAACAGAAATAATGCTAAATTCACAAAGATGTTCCCAAGCTCCCAGATGCTCATCCTCCTACACATTGTATTTCAAGTATAAAGGATTCATGACCAGGTCACATTTACCCTGAATAGTATCCAGTAGAAACATCCATCACAGCTTATGAAAATAAAGACTATACATATTTTTTTTTTCTTTTCTTTTCTGTATGAAACCCAGTTACCTACCATTGTGATGAGCAGGAGTCCTTGCAGGCATGGGCATCCAGGGAAAGTCACACTGGACTTATATCAGAGACAGCAACCGCATGTTTGGCATCATTAGAAAAGATAACACGCCAAGGTCACATTCAGTGTTTACAGAGGCTTGACTATCAACAGGAAAGTATGGTTTCAGATGATTTATGAGTTGTTCATAAATCAGGTCTCCACCCCAATCATATGTTTACCCTTGCTGTTCCCACCCCAATATGCATTTGCCTCTGATGTGAAAGGGCAGAGGAAGAGAACTCTCCTTTCCTGAGCCTTCCCTTATGCTGAGTGGGTGGTTAGGCACATGTATCTTTTTTGATCTCACACACAAAGAAATGAAGATTTACAAAGTCAGGTGTAGAAAGTGGGCTTCAAGAAGGAACATAAGAATAGTTTAGTGGTCAGCCCAGCAGGCTTCCTGAGGGTATATTTTGAGACAACAGAAATGTCCCAAGCCACTCCCCATGGCTTGAGAACATAGCACCCTTGCAGCCAGGGTTCCCTGGACAACCCAGGGACTAAAACTCCTCTTCAATCTGAAGTCGTCACTCCTGACTACATCAAGCAAGCTTTCTTTCTCTTTGTTCAACCATGATCTTCTGAAAAGCCCTGCATGCCCAGGATGGCCTTTAGAGTGTAGCATCAAACAGAACCTCCTGGTATATTTGAGGAACTTAACATTTTACTAGTTTGCTCGGGCTGCCATAACAAAATACTTCAGATTGGGTGGCTTAAACAACAGACGTTTATTTTCCCACAATTCTGGAGGTTAGAAGTCTAGGATCAAGGCTGTTAGCAGGGTTGATTTCTACTGAAGTCTCTCTCTTGGGCTTGTAGATGGCCATCTTCTTGCTGTGGCTTCACACGGTCTTCCCTCTAAGCACATCTGTGTCCTAATCTCCCTTTCTTACAAGGATACCAGTCATATTGGATTATGGTACAGTCTAATAACAGCCTCACTTTACCTCTTTAAAGGCCCTATCTTGAATACAGTCATTTCCTGAGATACTAGGGCTTAGGATTTCAACATATGAATTTGGCGGTAACACAATTCAACCCATAGCACCATTGTATCCCCAAATGTCCCCCTACAGCTGGCCACAGTGCCTAAAATTTCACCCTGGGTTTTCCTCTGCCCACAGAGGTTCACCTCTTACCCGACTGGCTCTTAGAGCTCTTTAGAGCTGGCCATGGTGATCTTTTCCAGTGCTAGCCTCTACCTCCCCTAAAATAAGCCTTACACCCCCAACACCACTTTGGGGAGCTCTCCTGTTCCCTTAAGGGGCTACCTCCCTTCTCACCAGGGACCCCACAGGTCCCTGCTCACTTCTGCTTTCATCTCATGTGTTTAAACTGCCCACTGCTGCCTCGAAGTTCCTGAAAATCAGGGGCACATTTGTCATGGTTCGTGGCCCTTTGGTTTCTTTTGAAACGAGTTTGAAGAATCTCACACAATGTGAGTCCCATCACACCTAAGTAGCATCTAGGACTTGCCACCCTAGAATCCTTGTCACAGGTGTGTGACTTCAGTTCCACAATCAGACACACTGAGCAGGACCCCCCTTAAAAAGGACACATGGAAACTGCCACCATACAGAGTCCCCCAGGAAAGATGGCAGTGGCTGATGCTGCTCCAAGGGCGAGGGTGTCCAGAGCGCAGTGTCAATGGCATGAGCAGCAGTGACTGAACAAAGGCAGTGACGTCTTGCTGGAGCAGTGAGGTTTGGGAGTCTGTCCAACCTTGTGGCAACCAAGCCTATGTCTCTGGCCTTCCACAAAGCCTGTGAGCTGCCTGACATCTTTAATAAATTTCTTTCCTACTCACAGACTGGAGCATGTTTGTCGCTTGCCACTAAAAGCTCCGTGACCAATTAGTGACCATAACTTATTCCTGTCCATGTTCCTCCCAATGACTGACCCAATGCTTGGCTCAGAGCAGGCATGCAGGATAGAATCACACCAGGTGATTCCAGGTATTCCAGCAAAGGAAAAAGATCCTGACATTGTCAACCAGTGCCATAGCTAGAAAGTGCTCACCAGCTATTCACTAGGTACTACGAGGAAGGCAGTGCCTATCTGTGTCCAGAGGAGCTGAGCTGGGGCTTCTTTTGGGGAAAGGACTTTGTGAGCAAGTATGGGGGCTGTCCACAGGGAGTGGGGGAGGAAGGAGCACAAAAACGAACAGTCTTCAGATGGTGCTGCAGCCAGCTCTGTCTAAACCTGCCTGACAAATTTTCACTGTTTGATCCTATTTCAATTTCATAGACCGAAGGGACTTTATTTACTTATTTATTTTAGATTTTTATATACACACACACACATACACACAGTGGTAGAAACAAAGAGAACATGGAGATAAGCAAAATAAATTCTGTGAAAAAATTTTTTTTTAATTCTGTGGTTGTCCTATCTGAAGAGAACTATTGTCAGCATTTTGGAAGATTTCCTTTAGGAACTTTCTAGGTATATCTATATATATATATATGTATACACCATGGATTGTAACCCGTCAGTCTCCTCTGTCCCTGGAATTCTCCAGGCAAGAATACTGGAATGGGTAGCCATTCCCTTCTCCAAGGGATCTTCCTGATTCAACGATCGAACCTGGATCTCCCGCATTGCAGACAGATTCTTTACTGTCTGAGCCACCGGGGAAGCCCCAGGTATATTTTCATTAAGGAAAGGCAAAAATCATAAGCACTTTTTCCCAAGATAGAACATGTACATAATACTATACATAGGCTATTGAATGTCATTACAGAATCTGCTTTTCTCATTTAGCAATGCTCTGACCATCTTTGTATATTAACTATTTTAATGCCTACGTTTTATTCCATAGAATGGCTGGGCTCTCACTTACTTAATCAACCTCCTCTTGTGGAACACTCGGGTTGTTTCTGACTTTTTTTTTCAAGAATTGGGAACACCATCCTAGGAATTTTGTCCTTTAGATACTTCCTTAGAATATATTCATAGAGGTAGAAATCCTGGGTTGGAAGTATTACTATTTCATTATTTGCTAACCTGAAAGGTGGGAAACATTACTTTGTTTTAATTTACTTTTTTCTGATAAGTGGCAAGATTGGAAATTTTTGGTCTGTTTATTTGCCAATGCATTTCTCCTTTTGTGGGTAGCCCATTGCCTTGTTCTTTTACCTACTTGTCTATTTTGATGGTATTTATATTTTTCTTTGGATGAGTAAATAGGTTTTTAATATATTAAAGATATTAATCGTCAACTGTCACAAATGTTAAAATTTTTTCCTCACTTTTTTTTAGTTAGAACACTGACTCTGGAGATTGAACTAAGGAATGAGTAATTTTCCTCACCTCTATTTTTACCTTTAATGTGGCATTTTGACATACAGAGATTTTAAGCTTTTTCTTAGATCTATCAGGTATTTACTATGCAGTTCCTGCTTTTATTTATGTACGATTAATAGCTAGAAAGGTCATGAGGTTTCCTTTTGGTGGTGTACCACATTTCAGAACATTGTGCTTTCAAATAGGTAATTGCATGTATCTGATAAAAACATTTGAGAAAAAGCCTCTCTTCCACTTGTCTCCCAGACTCTCAGTTTCTCAAGTTAGAACTCCTGGGTATTACTGATTCCTTACATATCCATCTTCCTAGAGACGGTTTATACAGACATATTTGTGTGCACTTGCCTTTTGAAACACCATTCATAGCATGTTGCACACGTTGTTCTGTATTTTGCATTTTCCTCTTTTCCTCTTAGTGCTCTATTCTTTTTAATACCTGCCTAATAGAGATTTGAGTTCGATCCCTGGGTCAGGAAGATCCCCTGGAGAAGAAAATAGCAACCCACTCCAATATTCTTGCCTGGGAAATCCCATGGACAGAGGATCCTGGTGGGCTACAAACGAGTCCATGGGGTCACAAATGAGTTGGACACAAATTTGCAACTAAACAATAATAATATCCTACCATCTGGCTGTAGGGTAACAAGTCTCTTATTGATGAGATCGCTATTTAAGTTGCTTCCAGGTTTTACTAACTATGCTGCTACAAACATGCCTTTGAACTCCATTCCCATTTAAAAAAAAACTTTTTATCTTTAAATAATTTAAGATTCACAAGAATTTGCAAAAATAGTACAGAGAGTTCCTGTGTATCATCAGCCAGCTTTTGCCAATGACAACATCTTAAATAACCCTGGAACATTTTCAAACCAACAAGAGATCCACCTTGGTACACTGGTAACATACTAAAACTAAACTGTATCTTTATTCTGATTTTATCAGTTTTTATATACACTTTATGGCAATTTTGTGTGTCCAATTGCCACTTAACAGCACTTCCCACTTGCCTTTCTGGGCCTTTTCTACTCATGCTGTTTTTGAAGCAGGGTGGGGATAAGTGGAGGTGCCCCAACACATGTGACATCTTACAACAGCTTTGTCCTTGCCCAAGTAACACTGGACATTGCCTAACCTTTTCACAATCGATAATCTCTACCAGACGGTTTTTTTTTTGGTTTGTTTTTTTCAGATGGTTTTTATAAAGGTCCTCGATTCATTTTCTATTTATCTCTGTCTCTTTGTGTGTGTGTGTGTGTGTGTGTGTGAGCCTGGTATAGCAGGGAAAATCTAGGATTCATACCACTTTAAAAATATTTCACAAATTTGTTCCCTACTTTTTCCCGTAAAGATGGACATGATAAATTATAAACAAATATAACATATTGGTGCAAGGGAAAAATAGATTTCAACTAGTCCAGTGACTGCACAGTTGCCTGGGTGTGTGATCCTGGGCAACACACTTGAAGGAGTGGCACAAGTTTCCTAGTGCTGAAAAGTCAGTATCGTTTAGGAAGGCTTAGGAGCCTGTGCTCTGCAGGCAGACAGACCAGAGGTGGACTCCTGATTCCAAAATGTTTACTGTATGTTCTCCAGCAAGTTACTTAACCTCTCTGTGTTTAACTATTCATCTAAAAGGGGGACTATAATCACACCTACTCTGTTGAGTTGTTCTGAAAATTAAAAGGGGTAAAAGTGCTAAAAGTAAAGCCAGATCACTTTCAGCGGTTTCTCATCCTGCTCAGAGTCAGGCTGGAGTCCTTCAGGGCCCATCAGCTCCTCCATGACCCTTGGCCCCCTGGTCCCTCTGACCTTGTCTTCCCTGCAGGCCAGTCACAGGATCCATGCCTGCCGGCCTCGCCCTCCCTGCAGACCCCCAGACACCTCCAGATCTTTATCCAAATGTCACCTTCTCTGGAGGTCCTTTCCTGAGCAGCTACAGACCATCTACCCACAGGCCCATCCTCATACCTGCCTCCTCTCCCCTTCCCCACTTCATTTCTCTGCCAGGCACTGATCATCACGACACCTGTTTCTCATCATCTACCCCTCCCTCAGCTAGAACATCAGCTCCTTTAGGGCTGGTACTTTCACTCTTTTGTTCATGTCTTTATTCCCAACTCTCAGAAAAGTGCCTGGCACAGAGTAGGGGCTCAACAGTATGTGTTGAGGGATTGAAAAACAAAAAAGTGCTTGCACAGTTCCTAACACCCAGTTCGTGCTCTGTAAATGGAACAACAGCTGAGCTGCTGCTGTTGTATAAACTGAGAATGATGGTAACACCCACCAGGCCTGCCGTGAGATTTAAACTAAACCATGTATGTCGGAAGGGCTGTAGAAACTGTAAAGTGCTATGCAAATGGGGGGGGGGAGAGTTCTTATTAAAAGGTTGTTTATTGATAAGCTTTTTATTCATTAGAACCTTCATGAATTGTTTGGACTGATCCTTGGGTCTCAACAGATCACAGCCTGTCACAGAGTAACCATGTATAGGATCATTTGTCCCCATCAGGGTGCAAAGCTTACTGTTCCAAGTTCTGCCCGTACAACTTGCCAGGATAAATGCTTGGTGAGGGGGCACACGTGCTCTCCACCTTGTCCCAGAAGTGTGTGCCAGTCTCTTCCTCCACCCAAGTCACTACTGACCTCTGGGGGGGCATTTGCCAAGCCATACCACGCTCCCACTATCTGGAGAGAAAATTTTCCATTACTCTCCTTTGAAACTGACTTTCTAGGCAAGGAGTGTTGTACCAATATTTAATCTTGCTGTAATTAAAAAGGACAATGTGAAGACACTCTCCAGGGGCAGCTGGCTTGCTTGGCAGCCGGGTCTTTAAGGGGAGTAGTGTCCTGGTGGGGTTGCCGTGTTCTAGGCTGTAATGCTCTGTGGAGAAAGCTGGGTCTACAGACAAAAGCATCACATGTTCTGGTCTGTGAACCCACAGGGTTGTACCAAACTCCCCAGAAGCCCATATATGAATGTTGACCTAGCAAGGTCCCTTTATCACACTGGGGAGCACAAAATGGAAAAAGAACTGCATGTGTCAGGAGGCTGCCCTGTGGCAGCACTCTAGTGGCCCAGTGAGGGGCTTCCTGGCAAGATCTCTGAGTTCTCCCACTCTGCAGATGGGGACAGCAGACCCTCTCGCTATCCAAGAGCCCATGAACAAGAGCACCTGATTGGAACTCAGATATGCTGTCTCCAAACTCCACTCTCTCCTGTGTCTCACTCCATCTGTGGGCCAGTCTCTTCCTTTAGAAAATGCTGCCTGAGAAGCTGGGTGAGTGCAGAATCAGAGGGAGATTTAGACCAGAGGCTAAGACAGAAGTAAGTTCTAATCAAAGTTCTGCCCACCTCACACCTGGGGCAAATTTCTTAACATTTCTAATCCTTAGTTTTCTCACTTATTAAGTAGAGATGATGATCTCCATCCCAAAGAATTGGCCTGAAAAAATAATGAGAAATGTGTCTAAAGTGTTCAACCCAGTGCCAAGTAAAGGGTGATGTCATCTTTTTTTTTTATTATAGAAGTATATTTAATGTATCAGAGAAGGCAATGGCACCCTACTCCAGTCCTCTTGCCTGGAAAATCCCATGGATGGAGGATCCTGGTAGGCTGCAGTCCATGGGGTCACCAAGAGCAGACACTGCTGAGTGACTTCACTTTCACTTTTCACTTGCATGCATTGGAGAAGGCAATGGCAACCCACTCCAGTGTTCTTGCCTGGAGAATCCCAGGGATGGCAGAGCCTGGTGGGCTGCAGGGCTGCCGTCTATGGGGTTGCACAGAGTCAGACACGACTGAAGTGACTTAGCATATTTAATGTATAATATTATGTTAGTTTCAGGTGTACAATATAGTAATTCAACATTTAAATACATTACAAAATGATCACCACAATAGTCTAGTAGCCATCTGTCTTCATACAGTTCTTAACAGTTTTATTGACCATATTCTTTATGTTGTGTGTTATACCCCTCTGATTTATTTATTTTATAACTAAAAGTTTATACTTAATCGCTTTCACCTGTTTCACTCAAGCCCCCACCCCCTTCCCTCTGGTGACCACTGGTCTTTTCTCTGTATCTATGAGTCTGTTTACTTTTTCTTTGTTCATTTGTTTTGCTTTTCCATATGTTTCACTTATAAGTGAAATAATACAATATTGGTCTTTCTCTGACTTATTTCACTTAACATAATACACTCTAGATCCATCCATTTTGTTGCAAACGGCAAGGTTTCATTCTTTGTTATGGGTGAGTAGTATTC
This sequence comes from Giraffa tippelskirchi, assembly GCF_054371585.1. NCBI lineage: Eukaryota > Metazoa > Chordata > Mammalia > Artiodactyla > Giraffidae > Giraffa > Giraffa tippelskirchi. The sequence goes on along the minus strand of NC_137276.1, from coordinate 49,230,880 downwards.
CATTGTATACCACATCTTCTTTATCCATTCTTCTATCGATAGACACTTAGCTTGCTTCTATATCTCGACTATTGTAAATAATGCTGCAATGAACACAGGGATGCACATATCTTTTTGAGTTAGTGCTTTCATTTTCTTCAGGTAAATACTCAGAAATGGAATTACTGGATTGCATTAAAGTTCTATTTTAATTTTTTGAGGAACCTCTGTGCTGTTTTCCACAGTGGCTGCACCAACTTATGTTCCCATCTACAGTGCACAAAGGTTTCCTTTTCTGCACATCCTCATCAATGCTTCTTATTTGTTTTCTTTATGATGACGACCACTCTGACAGGTATGAGGTGGTATCTCATTATGGTTTGCATAATGCTCTGTTTGATTTGCATTTCCCTAAAGATTAACCTCTTTTCATATGACTGTTGGCCATCTGTATGAATTCTTTGGAAGCTTTTGCACAGCAAGGAAACCACCCACAAAACAAAATGGCAGCCTACTGAATGGGAGAAGATATTTGCAAACAATATATCCTACAAGGGTTAACATTCAAAACATGTACATATCTCAAGCAACTGAGTTCCCCAAACCCAAATAATCATTGCAAAATGGACAAAGGATCTGAGTAGGCATTTTTCCAAAGAAGACATACAGATGGCCAACAGGCACATATTATGATTTTTGGTAATGACTGGTGCCACCAAGTAACAGCAGTTTGTTGCATTCTTTTCCCCTGGGAATCTGGTGGCTTCAAGGCCTCCTCTGCTCTGGGAAGTGCCAGTGATGCCCTGCTTAATTCTGTCTCTGTAATATCGCATCTGCTTTCACACTGGGGACGGTTCCATGAGCCGCAAGCATGAAAGCACACTTTGCTGGGAATGCACCCTTCCCAACATGTGGTCTATAGCTGGTGATTCTGGAGAAGAGAGAAGATAGAAGCAGTAACCTTCTATAGGTGGGTGATCTCTATACATGTAGGCTTTTATGTGCTAATTTCCTCTCAGAGGTAGCCTCAGTGTCACATTTTATGAGATACCTTGTGAAATCCCATTATATTTGCTAGGTAAATACTTTCTGATGATCTCAAAACCTTACTTCCCTATAGTTTGGTTCTTTTCGGTAATTTCACAGATAGGCCTTTAAGAAAAGGTGGGTCTAATACTGGCACATGGAAGAAGAGTTTTAATGCATTTATTTGATAAATGTTGGCTGAGTGACTCTTTACAGTTTTCTGATAGTACAGAAACCTTTTAAGTCTAAATCCAGGATTATCTTATTTTCAGAGATACAACTTTCCGTCACTTAACCCCAGGGGAGTCATATTTGCTAAACTGATAGATGGCCTGTCTTTTAATAAAATTAACATAGATTCCTGCCTCCAATGGGAGAGAGACGTTGCCAAGAAACATTGCTGGCTCTTTATGTTTATGTATTGTTTTTGTCAAGGTGATTTTACAAGTGAGCCTTTAAAATGCTTTACTGTAACAAACTGTATTATATTGGTTAAACAGAAACTATTGTAATCAGCAGCATCTCAGAACTAGAGGGACTCTCCAAGGACTGTGTGCTCTGACTTTATGGACAAGGACTGAGATTGGGACAGTCCAGTGATTAGCTAGTAAATTGCAGAGTTCCATACATTGTCACAGAGAAGGCAATGGCAACCCACTCCAGTACTCTTGCCTGGAAAATCCCATGGACAGAGGAGCCTGGTAGGCTGCAGTCCATGGGGTCGCTAAGAGTCGGGCACGACTGAGCGACTTCACTTTCACTTTTCACTTTCATGCACTGGAGAAGGAAATGGCAACCCACTCCAGTGTTATTGTCTAGAGAATCCCAGGGACGGCGGGGCCTGGTGGGCTGCCGTCTATGGGGTCGCACAGAGTCAGACACGACTGAAGCGACTTAGCAGCAGCAGCAGCATACATTGTCAAGGAAAATGACTGTAGTCTCAGGGAGTGGAGCAGAGGGCAGATAAAGAATGAAACTGGGTCACCTCAGGTCCATCTAAAGTATAGAAATAATAGGACCAACCTGCTTATCTCTCAGGGTGATCTCCCATCTGAGGAAATTGATAGATGGCAAAGAATAAATATAAAACACTTTAAGACAAACTAAGCTTTTCTTGCTATTATCACAGCAAAGAATGTTCAGGAGTTCCTGGTAGACAACTATTGGTCTAATTTTTAATGTTTTGGGATGAGCCATCTTTGAAATGGGAAATGCTGTTTTGCCAGCAGGAACTCAGTCCTGCTGACACTTGGGATTAAGCAGATGACGATTGGAGAGAATACACCACTCTCTAAGATGGCCTTGGGAAACCAGGCTTTGAAATGAAGTCTCTATAATAGACATTGTTCTTGTAGATAAGTTTTCACAGAGCCTATAGAGCCAGACAAGAGTGATCAACGCACATTTCCCACTCAGTCTCAGCCACATTCTTGTGTCTTCTAAGTTTCTGTTTCTGGGAATATGGGGTACTGTGGTTAGAGGTGTGACTTCCCCTGACTTGCAGTTTGTCACACAAAAGAGGGTGGATTCCAGTGAGACGTCAGCCAGAGTGAGGTCCTCAGCACCTCACCTTCCACTGCACCCACCAGAGCCAAACTTGGGGAGCAGCTTTACAAGTCCCAAGCCTTAGCTCTGCCCCATGAGCTGCTCAGCGTCCATAGAATCACACAGCCCACAGTGGAGGCTGTGCAAGGTGGATACCCAGGATCAGAGTGGCCCCCACTCACTAGTCTTCAAGGTTATTACTTATCTCCCATCTGTCACTCTGCATTCCTTCCAGAGCCTTTCGAAATTGTTTTCTCTTCTCTTAAACCTCCCACCCACCTGTGAAGCTTCCTTCACATCCAGAAGATAATCTCACAGGTAACAGAGGTGAGAACTTCACACTTGCCCCTACATAGTGACCTGCACCTTCTTCTATTCCTTTCCTTCCCTCCAGGTCCCTTTTCTGTATGACTTACTGTCTGTATCCCACCCCGCCCCCACCCGACACACGCGCGCGCGCGCGCACACACACACACACACACCTTCCCAGGGACTTCCTCCAGCCTGCCTGGTGACAGGTGGTCATGAAAAGTATGGACAGGTGCAAATGGAAAATATCCAGCACTCGAGAGTTGCCGAGCTCCCAGCCAGGGAAAGTGTGATCCTCACCAAAGAACCATCCTCCCTGAAGGCCCACCCAGCCCCCTGTCAGTTTTTCACTTTAGATCCTGATACCCTACGGCTGGGAACTGGGAGGCCTAGCATGCTACAGTCCATGGGATCGCAAAGAGTCAGACACAACAGGGCGACTGAACACCACCACCACCACCACCATCCTCGGGAGGACCAGTTTCTGCATTATCCAGGATGCCGTCCATTAGGAAAATGAACTCAAATGAACATAGGCCATATTTTGGGTTCAAGCATTCAGACCAGACGTAAACTAGCTTCTGGGTTTAGGGGATCAGACCTTATCAGGCCTTGTGATATATGAGTTTTCACTCTCCAGGGACTTCACTGGCTGTCCAGGGGTTAAGACTTCCTGCTTCCACTGCAGGGGGCATGGGTTTGATCCCTGAGCAGGGAACTAAGATCCTGCATGCTGCATGGCCTGGCCAAAGAAAAACAAAGGAAAGAAAAAGTTTTACTCTCCAGAAATCAAAAAGATGGAGGCCAGTGATACTCCACATATTCAGTTCAGTTCAGTTCAGTCACTCAGTCATGTCTGACTCTTTGAGACCCCATGAATCGCAGCACACCAGGCCTCCCTGTCCATCATCAACTCCCGGAATCTACCCAAACCCATGTCCATCGAGTTAGTGATGCCATCCAACCATCTCATCCTCTGTAGTCCCCTTCTCCTTCCGCCCCCAATCCTTCCCAGCATTAGGGACTTTTCCAATGAGTCAACTCTTCACATGATGTGGCCAAAGTATTGGAGTTTCAGCTTCAACATCAGTCCTTCCAATGAACACCCAGGACTGATCTCCAAATGAGTATTTCCATCTATTTTAATACAATAAGATGAATTCACTGCTATTTGCCAAAAGATGCGGCAGAGGGGCCTTAAACACCAATAGAACAGCAGGAATGTCACAGGTGTGGGTTTCCTGAACCATCCGGGAACAATGTACATACCATGAGCTATGTCCGCCTTGAATAGGTGTTGAAAGAATGTGCTTGAAGCTGACAAGCCATGGACCAGGAAGATTTTTGGTGAATTAGTTGTTGTTTTTTTTTTCTGTAAGGCAATTGGAACCCTTATCTAGAGGAGTGTAAAAACAACAGAAGCAAGTGAAACACTGAAACAGAGAAATGGAGCTAAAGCAAACATATCTGGGATTAACTACCAGAACCTGAGAAACAAAAGCAAGTTTTGTTCCAGAGAAACCGGAGACTCAGGAATCCCCAAGGAAGCTCAGAAGTCTCGTTTGTCAAGTGGATTTAAGGCTATTTGGTCAAGGATCATGTGTTTACAGCTTAGAGTGACTGTGCAAAGAACCCGGGAACCACTGCCTCCCTGACCTTGACCAGGGCTGTCCAAAGACTTCACCCTTTGTGAAGCTGATGCTTGCCTTCTTTTGCAGATAAAGCGATGACAGTAAGGCTCTGTGGACAGATAGCTTGTTCCTTCTTTCTGGAATAGTATTCAAAACATTGAGCAACCAATAGGACTCAACCACTGACCCACCAGTACAGCTGGCAATGTGTCTGGGGGACCCTGCTGTACCAGGTGTTACCTCTTCAATTTCTGAGCCTGGTGAGGTGGAGGGGTCAGGTTCTTAGCTGAATGGAGGCACTCAGGGGTTTCAGGGCAGTAGGCATTGATCTGCCAGGACACCTGAACTGATGCCTGCCAGCATCACCAGCCCTGACTCTCTCCTATAGAGCACCTGCAAAGTAAAGCAGCCCCCAGAACCAGAGAAGACAGCCAGCCAGCAACCTTCACAGTCTTTCTATGAGCAGAACCTTCCAGAACCACCTAAAAATTGAGGGCTAAGAGGTAGGAATAGAGCAGGAGCCAACACAGCAGTCCCCTCATAACTGCTGATCTGTGTCACCTCATTGAGTTCTCACTCCCATTTTACTAGCGGACAATTGAGATTTAGAGGGATGGAGAAATCTATCTGGGGTTTTCAGGCGGTGAGAAGGAGGCAAGATCTGAACTCAGGTCTGCTGACTCAAAGCCTGTGGTCTTTTTTTTAAAAAAAAACCTTTTATTTTTACATTGAAATATAGTTAATTTACAATGTTGTGTTAATTTCTGGTGTATAGCAAAGCGATTCATATATAGATATGTATGTGTATATATTTATTTTTCAGATTCTTTCCCATTATACTTTATTACAAGATATTGACTATAGTTGCTATACGGAAGGTCCTTGTGCTATACAGCAGGATCCTTGTTGTTTACTATTTTATATATAGTTGTATGTATATTTTAGTCCCAAACGCCTAACTTATTCCTCTGTTCATTCCTCTTTGGTAACCATAAGTTTGTTTTCTATGTCTGTGAGTTTCTTTCTGTTTTGTGAGTAAGTTCGTTTGTATCATTTTTTAAGATTCATATATTGATATAGCAGTCCTCCTTTTATGGTCTTCTTTCCACACCTGCCTGAAGGGCCCTGTAGCTGCTGGATTCAAGCAAAAAGAAATAAGCACAATGCAGCCAGAGCACCAGGATGGCAGCTGCTACCTGGATGGGGTTTTTAGGCCAGGGAAATCCACTGCTCTCTTCCTTTCCCTTCCTGCTCCCTTGACAACGGGTCTGAGCCTCCCATGGATTTTGGCATCAGGAAATTCCAATAGATGCTAATCAGCCTAACAATTTTGGCCAAGGTTAACAACCCACGTGCTTTTATTTTTATTTTTCAAACCCACCCTTCCTTATATGCATTCACTAGGGAAGTAAGTGCCTCTCAGACTTTGTGAACTAACCGTGGTTAACTAACTGAAAAGGAGCATACAGCTAATTCAGTATGTGACCTTGGGCAAATGGATCACTCTCCCCAGGTCTTGGGTTCCTCTTTGGTAACTGAAGGAGAGTCCTCAAGACGGCTCTTGAGGTGACAAGCTCAGATGCTTCAGTGGAAAGTTAGGAAACATGAGTGAAGTGGGTGTGGTGTTTAGATGTTAAACATAAGTTAAGAAGAGCCTTCACTTCTCTGAGTAAATTTGCATTCTGTTTCTCATGAAATGTATTATCACTTCCAGTTTGTCTTGCTTTATCTCAGTTTTGATGGAGACATATGTGTAAAAGGTAACAGGGAACTGGGCCAGTGTGATAAGTGACTGCTGACACCCAGTTTAAGAAGAGGATAGGAGTGGCAGCCTTCATGCTGGCCCAGGGAGTGTCAGTAACCCATGACCAGCAGTCCAGCACAACTTCGCATCAGCCAGCTGTTTTAAGGCCTCAGTTATAGCTTTGATTTCTCATATTTTCTGATACTATTATTAGTTATTTTTTTTTAAATAATTTTATTTATTCATTTATGGCTGTGCTGGGTCTTTGTTCCTGAATGGACTTTTCTCTAGTTGCGGGGAGCAGGGTCTACTCTCTAGTTGTGGTGGATGGACTTCTCATTGGGGTGGCTTCTCTTGTTGTGGAGCAAGGATTCTAGAGTGCACAGGCTTCAGTAGTTGTGGTTCTTGGGCTCTAGAGCACAGGCTCAATAGTTGTGGCACATAGTCTTTGTTGCTCCAAGGCATAATGTGATCTTCCCGGATCAGGGATTGAACCAGTATCTCCTGCCTTGGCAGGCAGATTTTTTAGCACTGAACCACCTGGGAAGCCCCTATTATTATTTATAAATGAAGACATAGGCAGTAACTATACAAACTTAAAAGTGCATATATTTACTCTTTGGATATATTGGTCAAATACACTATCAGAAAACAAACAGGACTAATTTTAGACAAGTATTATAGACTGAACGTTTGTGCCTACCCCCAATGTATGTTGAAGTCCTACTCCACCATTGTGATCCTCTCTTAAGGATTTATCTGGCAGGTTCCACTAGCTGCAAGCTTGTGTATGCCAATGGCTGGGAAGCTTTTAATACCAAGTGCCTTTAATGACAGTATAAAAGCAAATGGACACACATAAAATCAAGGATGTGCATCTTGGTTTACGCAAGAGTACACAAGGAGATTCAGGTGGAGGTTCACAAGTCTCAAGCAACCTAAGGCAGAATTTTGACAGTAGCAAGGGAACTTGGGAGACAATTTTCAAGCTTATGAAGCGATTGGTTGGCTTAAATAGCAACAGTAGTTAAATTTATACAGTGTGTTATGGTTTCCTTTACATTGCCTTTTTGTTTTAGTTCTGTAGTCCAATTATACTTATTCTGCAGGTGGTCATGCTGAGTGACCTTTAAAGGTACCTAGGACTTCCCTGGTGGTCTAGTGGTTAAGACTCCATGCTTCCAATGCAGAGAGCATTCTCTGGTTAGCAAACTAAGATCCTGTATGGCTAGCAACTTGGCCCCCCCAAAAAAGGAAAAAAATGTGCCTAGGCTATTAGGGGCTCAAATCCAATTTTAAATTTTTCCAAAATTATATCTCCTCTCAAATCTCATCCTGATTCTCATCTGTTACATCCAAGTTCATGGAGATTCCTATCCCTTATACTGCCTATTTATTTGTAATATTAAACCTTTATTTTTTATTATTTTCTTCTTATTGAAGTATACTTGATTTACAATAGTATATTAGTTTCAGGTGTAGAGCATAAGGATTCAGTATTTTAAAGATTATACCCCATTTAAAGTTATTACAAGATAATGGTTACAATATATCATTATCACTTATGTATTAATATTTTATACATAATGGTTCATATCTCTTAATTCTGTACCCCTAATTTGTCCCTTACCCCTTCCCTCTCCTCTGTGGTAACCACTAGTTTGTTTTCTATATCTTTGAGTCTGTTTCTGTTTGCATATACTTTTCTTTGTATTATTTTTGAGATTCACATAAATGATATCGTAAAGTATTTGTCTTTGTCTGATTTACTTCACTAAGCATAGTATTCTCTAGATCCATTCATGTTACTGCAAATGGAAGAATTCCATTCTTTTTCTGGCTGAGCATTACTTCATTATGTATGTGTACACCACATTTTCTTTATCCATTCATCTGCTGAAGGGCATTTGGGTTGCTTCTATATGTTGGCTATTGTAATTGCTGCTGCTTGAACATTAGGGAGCATGTATTTTTTTCAAATTAGTGCTTTCATTTTTTTCAAATATATTCTTAGAAGTGGAATTGCCATATCATATGATAACTCTATTTTTAGTTTTTTGAGGAACCTCTACATTGTTTGCCACTGTGAAAGCACCAATTTACATTTCCACCAACAATACAGGAGGGTTCCATTTTCTCCATATCCAGGTCAACAATTTGTTATTTGTACGCTTTGTATAATGGCCATTCTGACAGGTGGGAGGTGACAGCTTACTGTGGTTTTGATTCCCTCATACTGATTAACGTAATGCCCCAGATCTCACCACACAGAATGGAAGATGTCACAGTCACTAGAATCATTAGAATTAAGCCACCACTTCTGAGGTCTGGGAAGGACACTGAGAAACTATTCATAACATTCCAGGAGAAGTGAAAGTGGTATTAAATTTATTATATTTTTATAAATGTGTTTATTGTACAGTGAACATACCTAGGTTGAGATGAACTTTGAGGACATGGCCTCCTTTTCTCTCCAGTTAACCTTACTCTGTTTGATCAACCCACACACCATCTTCCTTACTGCTTAGTAAGCTCCCTCTCTTTCCCTCAGGCCCAGGCACTCTGTTCTACCAAGCCCAAACTCACATCCCATTACAAGATATAATCCTGCATTGCTTTCCTAGTCATCTTTGTTTGCCTTTACGTCCCTTCCCACTTGCTACACTACTAGAAAAGAAAAATAAAATGTAAATAAAGATACTTCCTTATTTGGTTTACTCAGAGGTCAAAAGAAGGAGAGACTGATGTAGATAAATAATGATGATATTTAAGGTAGGTAAACATGAAGTCATGTGTTTATTTCTCCCAAATCAGCTGTACAATGATGGGATGGTATTGACAAATATTAGGCAATAAGACTTGCCCTTTCTTCCCACCCTACTCTACTTCCTGGTATCCCTCCATTGAGAGTGGGATGCTTCTTGTGGTAATTCAGAAAAAAGTGATTCAGCATTCAACTTTTAGTTTCAAAACAGATTTCCATGGCAGAGACAACAGCTTTAGGAGAAAAAGGCTTTGGGGGTATCAACACATTCAATTCTTAGCCTGAACACTAGGCATAGAAAATACCTAACAGCCACACAGACTGATGACGATTCCACGGGCCTGGGGAAAAGAGAGAGCTGGACAGGGGAACAATACAGTGAGTCATGGCTCCCCGATAAGAATATGTAGATGTGGATCCACATGGGTCCTCGAATGGGACTTCTGTGCTCTACCCATTACCCTACCTAGGGTGGGCAGCAGAGGAAATGGTATAGGCAACGGCGTGCGTGTGTGCTCAGTCACTCAGTTGTATCCAACTCTTTGCGACCCTGTGGACTACAGCCCGCCAATCTCCTCTGTCCATGGGATTTCCCAGGCAAGAATACTGGAGTGGGTTGCCATGCCCTCCTCCAGGGGATCTTCCCAACCCAGGGAAGATTTCCTGCATCTCCTGGAAGTGGCAGGTGGAGTCTTCACCACTAAGCCACTTGGAAAACAAATGGAAGCCCCAAAACAGAGACCCTCCTGGGAGGGTCCTGGAGTGGGGAAAGGAGGCCTGTGCTCACTTCTCAAGGGGCCCAGGGAGAACAAGGGAGGTCTTGGAACATCCCCACCGTGTGGCACGTAGTGACAGCATCAAGGTGCAGCACACGTGTTCTGTCTCCTGGGCTCCCAGAGTGGTGAAGGTGCATGTCTAAGAGTGCCCTGTCCCCTCTAAGAGGCCACTGGGCAGGCATGAGCCTTGTGCTGAGGACAAGCAGAACTCTGAGTATGCAGAGAAATACTTCTGGGAACATTTCCAGATGGGTTTTCCTGTTCTGTGAGTCCTGTTGCCTGGAGTCCTTTCACTCACTGAGTCAGGGAAGAGGCGGGTAACACCTGGGACAAAGGGGTTGTTGTTCTGCTTTGGCCCTCAACACTGGCTTCTGTTTTGGGTTCCTACCAAAACAATAATCTTGAAGACCAGGCCTGCTTCAGAAAGAGATTGAGTTTCTTAAGATTAGAATAGGACATGTCTAGTTTATGTCTGTTGTCCCACACAATTAAGAAGGGCTCCCTTTCCGTCTTTGTAGAGTAATGGAAATGTAGATTTTTATGATGGTGATGGCTGCATGACTCTGCACAATTGTCAAAACTAACCCAATTAGAAATTCAAAATAGACAAATTTTTATTGTATATAAATTATACCCCAAAACTTATTTTATTTTATTTTATTTTATTTTCCAAAACTTATTTTAAAAAAGACACAGGATGCTGGAAATTTTCCAGCAGTCCAGTGGTTAGGACTTTGTGCTTTTGCTGCCTGCAAGCTATGCAGCACCGTCCAAAAAAAAAAAAATATGCTGAGACCAGTGAATGAAAGTTAATGAAGGACAGAATGTTATACCATCTCAAAATTACTTATTAATTACAAAAGGAAAAATAGTAATTTTGCAATGCATACTAAGTGATATCTCTTTAACCAAGTATTCAAAGTTAATTGCCAATGATGGGATAAGTAAGATTCCTGCCACAATGCCCTAGTACATTCTTTTGTGGAATTTCTGCCAAAAATGCATAATGTAATCTAATCACAAGGAAATATGAGACAAATCTATTCTACAAAATAACTGGCCCCTACTCTTCAAATACCAAGGCCATGAAAGATGAAGAAAGGCCGAGGAGCTGTTTCAGATTAAACGCAACTAAAAAAATAAGACAACAGAGTACAATCTTCGATCCTGGGCTTGAATCGGGAATATTGAGACAAGTACTAAAGTTCAAATATGGACTGTGGATTAGATAACATTATTTTGCCAATGTTAAGTTTCCTGATTTTGATAAATGTACTGAAGTTATACTTAGTAAAACTGCCCTTGTTCTCAGGAAATTCACACAAGCATTTATGAATAAAGGGTCATGATATGCAAATTACTCTCAGATTACTAAAAAAAAAGTGTGTGTGTAGAAAGAGACAGAGACAGAGAGAAGAAATGATAACACAAATGGGATGAAATGCTTACAGTTAAGGTGAAAACAGATGAAGGGTAATCAGGACTTTTTAAGAAAGCTCTTCTATAACTTTTCTGTAAATGTGAAACTATGTCAAAAGAAAACGTTTCTTAAAATGTCGTCTTCATCATCAATAAGCACATTAAAAAGATGTTCACCATCATTAGTCATTAGGGACTAATGACTAATCAAAACCACAATGAGATATCATTTCTTATCTACTAGGATGGGTAAATCAAAAAGATAGAAGTTAACACATGTTGTTAAGAATGTGGAAAAACTGGAACCCTCACACATAGCCTGTGGGAAAATAAAATGGTGCAGCTTCTTTGGAAAACAGTTTAACAGTTCCTCCAAGTCTTCAGTATAGAGTCATTATATGAGGCAGAAATACTGCTCCTAGGTATACACCCATAATAATTGAAAATAGATACTCAAACAAATGCTTCTACACACATGCTCATAGCAGTATTATTCTCAATAGTCAAAAAGCAGAAACAATGTCCATCAGCTGTTGAATGGATAAAAAAGACGTGGCCTATCCATTCAATAAAATACAAGCAGGCAATAAAAAGGAACAGAGTACTGGTTCATGTAACAAGGCTGAATCTCAAAACACTGCTCATTAAAAGAAGCCAGTTGCAAAAGGCCATGTATTATATAATTCCATTTATATGACATATCTAAAGCAAATAAAATCATAGAGGCATGATGGTGTGATCACTCACCTGGAGCCAGACATTCTGGAATGTGAAGTCAAGCGGGCCTTAGAAAGCATCACTACGAACAAAGCTAGTGGAGGTGATGGAATTCCAGTTGAGCTATTTCAAATCCTGAAAGATGATGCTGTGAAAGTGCTGCACTCAATATGCCAGCAAATCTGGAAAACTCAGCAGTGGCCACAGGACTGGAAAAGGTCAGTTTTCATTCCAATCCCAAAGAAAGGCAATGCCAAAGAATGCTCAAACTACTGCACAATTGCACTCATCTCACATGCTAGTAAAGTAATGCTCAAAATTCTCCAAGCCAGGCTTCAGCAATACGTGCACCGTGAACTTCCAGATGTTCAAGCTGGTTTTAGAAAAGGCAGAGGAACCAGAGATCAAATTGCCAACATCTGCTGGATCATCGAAAAAGCAAGAGAGTTCCAGAAAAACATCTATTTCTGCTTTATTGACTATGCCAAAGCCTTTGACTGTGTGGATCACAATAAACTGTGGAAAATTTTGAAAGAGATGGGAATACCAGACCACCTGACCTGCCTCTTGAGAAACCTGTATGCACGTCAGGAAGCAACAGTTAGAACTGGACATGGAACAACAGACTGGTTCCAAATAGGAAAAGGAGTATGTCAAGGCTGTATGTTGTCACCCTCTAACTTACATGCAGAGTACATCATGAGAAACTCTGGGCTGGATGAAGCACAAGCTGGAATCAAGATTGCCAGGAGAAATATCAATAACCTCAGATATGCAGATGACACCACCCTTATGGCAGAAAGTGAAGAAGAACTAAAGAGCCTCTTGATGAAAGTGAAAGAGGAGAGTGAAAAAGTTGGCTTAAAGCTCAACATTCAGAAAACTAAGATCATGACATCCAGTCCCATCACTTCATGGCAGATAGATGGGGATACAGTGGAAACAGTGGCTGACTTTATTTTTCTGGGCTCCAAAATCACTGCAGATGGTGATTGCAGCCATGAAATTAAAAGACGCTTACTCCTTGGAAGGAAAGCTATGACCAACCTAGACAGCATATTAAAAAGCAGAGACATTACTTTGCCAACAAAGGTCCATGTAGTCAAGGCTATGTTTTTTCCAGTGGTCATGTATGGATGTGAGAGTTGGACTATAAAGAAAGCTGAGCACCGAATAATTGATGCTTTTGAACTGTGGTGTTGGAGAAGACTCTTGAGAGTCCCTTGGACTGCAGGGAGATCCAACCAGTCCATCCTAAAGGAGATCAGCCCTGGGTGTTCATTGGAAGGACTGATGTTGAAGCTGAAACTCCAATACTTTGGCCACCTGATGGGAAGCGCTGACTCATTGGAAAAGACCCTGATGCTGGGAAAGATTGAGGGCAGGAGGAGAAGGGGACGACAGAGGATAAGATGGCTGGATGGCATCACCGACTCGATGGACATGGGTTTGGGTGGACTCAGAGAGTTGGTGATGGACAGGGAGGCCTGGCATTCTGCGATTCGTGGGGTCACAAAGAGTCGGACACGACTGAGCGACTGAACTGAACTGAGGGGTAGGACATTGGAGGACAGTGGAATGATAGCTAAGCGGTATGGGGTTTGTCTTTAAGCATTCTAAAATTCTACATAGTTCTAAAATTGATTCTGGTAATAGTTGGACAACTCTGTGAATATACTAAAACCCAGTAAATTGTATAGTTTAAAATGGTGAATTTTGTGGTTTTTGAACTATATCTCAATAAAGTTTTTATTAAGAATTAATTCTACCAAGGAATAAAAAGACAACTAAGACAACATGATTAAATGGAAATGCATGCTCTGTTGTTGACTAAAAACAGAGAAGATGTCAATTCTTCCTGTTGACCTATAAATCTATTTTTAAAATATTCACAGAATATTTTTGGTACCAGATTATTCTAATGTTCATTTAGGAAAAGAAACAAGCAACAATAGTTCAAATAATTCTGAAAAAGAATAAGAATAATAATAGATTTAAATGGGATTTTAAAAAACTTGAAGTCTTAAACACTTGGAACCTCTTGAAACTTTTAGAAAACTAACTGGCAAGTTCTGAAAACCATGAAATGACAAGTATCTGCGAGATGAAGAGAAGAGCCAAGAAGAAAACATCATGTTCCTTTTTTCTGTCTCTCTTGATAAGAGTCCCAACTACTTATTTATGGCATGTGGGCAGCAGGATGATGAAAGCCTCCTAAGTAAGAGTGAGAAAGATGTCAAGATATGGAGATAGTCTAATATCATGAATGTTTATTCCTATGACCTGCTTCTGTTTCACCGTGAAGTTAGTGGTCTTTATGAGGCCAGTGATACTTTCTAAGCCTTTGTGAACCTAATATTCTGATATTCTTTTAGTTACTGAATACCTTAAAAGATGATGGCTGCTAAGAAGGTATCCTAGCAAGGTAACTATCAGGGTCATAATAACTACCCTTAGCAAGTGCCCACAATGTATTGGAATCATTCAAATACATTGTGTCAACCTCACCACAGATCTATAAGCCAAATATCATGATCCTCATGTTACAGATGAAGAAACAAATTCTCAAAAAGATTAGGTAGCTGGTTCATGGTGATATAGCTAGCAAGGCAGCAGACTTAACCACTGAGTTCTACCATCCAGAAACAAAAATGTGTGACCAGCACTGTTGTTTATTTAATCAGAATCATGTTGCAATTATTTTGAACATGTAGTTTTAGAGCGTAAGAGACACCTGGCAAACCCTTTAGATCTTGGTTTTATTTTGTGCAATTAGTTCAGAGTAAGATCAGAAAAGCATGACTGTGCTTATATTCCATGCTGGTACCTCATGGGATCTCTGTCAGCAATGAATACCGGAAACATTCTTGAACTGGAGCTAGGTTTCCATCAATAACTGGAGAATAGTCTAATTATTACAGAGATTCCTGGGCTACTTACCCATTGAGCACCAGGTTTCCAAGAGAGAGTATTCTGGGGTATTTCTAGGCAGGATAACTCTTAATGGTTGTGTGGTTAATGCACTGAGGAACTGGCCCATGACCACTGAGGAGCAGCGAATGACTGAGTCTATGATGGGAATAAACAATGACCAGTGGTACCGGCTAACTTAGAATGTGATTTCGCCAATTGCCTGATCTTGGAGGAGACAAGTGATTGTGGGCGGACAGGTCTTTCTGGGGAAAAGCTGCCCTTCCTTGTACTCTGAATAAAGAGAGGGAGAGGTATCTGGTGGGCTTTGCTGAGAGTTCAGTTCTCCAAGATCAGCTGCATAGATGGAGTTTGAGGTGTGTGATATTTAATAGAGTTCAACACCTGTGAAGGGAAGGAGACAAAAGCAGATGGGCAGAGGCTGCAAAGCCTCCCCCTACCTGCCATCAGTGCCACAGAGGGGGTGCCACAGAGCAACTGTGCCATCAGTGTCCACTTCAAACCAGAATGGTCAGGGCTTTGCACTCTACTTCACCTCACTGCTGGATGAGGCTGCCCCAGGAAGGCAGCAGCCCGGGGTGACCCAAGGTCACTCTGAAAGACCAGGGACCTTGAAACAGCTGACAGCTGGAGGCCATGCACTGACCACACTCCCTGAAGCTCGGCAGCAAGTTCTTCCTTTATGGGGGTGAGGGAGTCTGTGGTCAGTGACTTTTCCTTAAATGTTGTTGCAGCAGATGCTATCAATGCTTGTTCCACATTCCTTCAGCCCACGCTTGAGTTCATCTGTAGCCATGGGGGATTCTTCCTGTGCAGGCTCATAGCTTCTACTTTTTGCTGTTACGGTCAGTTAACTCTCAGCTACAGACAACACACACACACACACACACACACACACACACACACACACACACACACACACACACACACACTACACCACATGAAAGAAAAGTGTTGTGTTTTCAGATGTCAGATTCTGAGAAATTTGGGGGCCAGAATTTGCCACAGAGCTTTGAATTCAAGGAATGGATTGGCATTGTTGAAAGAAACTGACTCATTAGAGAGAAGAATTTGTACCTGTGTTTCTCATGAACAAAATTCCATTATCTTATAGCTATAGCCTATCTGGATGGTAACACGTAGGGGCTGGCATCTTCCCAGTTTTTCAGTCACAGTATTAGCTTTGGGGCTTCTGGGAATTTCTTATCTGAGAAAGTTACTTCTTCTCGAATTACCCATGAAATACATTGGGCAAACAGGATTTGATGAAAGAAGGAAGTTCTTTAGATGTATTGAATGTTTATATTTTAGATTTAAATCATGGCATGTACATATTGGTTCCTCCTTAAATAATCATCAGCTCACTGTTGTCAAAGTTCAGATTAACAATGGAAAGAGTTTCTTTGTAAAGAAAAACAGCTCTGCTGGTTTCCTGCTATAGGGCAAGTTATCCTGCTACTGGTTAAGGCCCTACAGAGATCTATACCCAATTTTGATTCTCTTAGTGTCATCCTTAAGATATTAGGCCAGGGTCTTCAACTAAAAACCAGGCAAAGCTAAGTGACATATATGATCAGTTTCATACTTATCCCAAAAGGGATTCTAAACAAAGCTTAAATGGGAGTCATACAATTAAGCTGATTGAATAGAATCAGCAAATCAAGATAAGGAAATAAGGCAGAAGAATTCATAGGAGTAAAAGGGCCATTGTAGCTACAATTAGAACTTGGGCAGGAGGTTCCTGGTTTCCAGGGGGGCAAAAAAAACAAAACAAAACAACAAGTTACATAATTCTTCTCAGAAAGAGAAGCATTCCAGATTCTTAACAGTTTTTGTCCTGGATTTCTAAAATTTTTAAATAACAAAAAATATTTTTGAAGTTTTTAATTAAATTTTATAAAATAGGGGCTTCCCTGGTGGCTCAGTGGTAAAGAATCCATCTGCCAATACAGGAGACAAGGGTTCGATCTCTGGTCTGGGAAGATCACACATGCTGTGGAGCAACTAAGCTTGTGTGCCACAACTACTGAAGCTTCCATGCCCTCGAGCTTGTGCTGCACAACAAGAGAGGCCACTGCAATAAGAAGCCTGCACACCACAACGAGAGAGTAGCCCCCCCTTGCCACACTAGAGAAAAGTCAGCGCATCGACAAAGACTCAGTACAACCCAAAATAATAAAAAAGTAAATAAAAAGTGTTTTTTAAAAACTCCTTGAAATCCCTTAAAAAATTTATAAAGTACATTTCTCATGTGGAACTTTATGGTGGTCCAACATATGGAATTTTCCAGACAAGAGTACTGCAGTGGGCTACCATGCCCTCGTCCAGGGATCTTTCCAACCCAGGGATCGAACCCTCTTCTCTTGCATCTCCTGCCTTAGCACGTGGACTCTTTACCACTAGCGCCACCTGGGAAGGGTTTACATGGCAGATACTAATTGATTTCACTTGAATAACAGTTTTTGCAGCACAGAAGTGAATCTTGCATAATATCTGCAGTTCTTATAGGGGAAAGAATATGGGGTTTAGTTTTAGGAAGACCTGAGTTTAAATCCCCCCAGCTCTGTTCACTATTTGGGGGATCCAGAGAAATGGTTTAATCTCTCAGAAAATAGAGATGATGGAATCCTTATTACAAGTTTGTTGTGAGGATAACGTAAAATAAAATGCAAAGCTAACATTATCTGGCATATGAGAGATGCTGTTTCCTTTTCTTGCATCAGCATGTCCTCTTCCTGATTCCTTCTTTCCCCCTGATGTATCAGTTAGACTTCTGCTGGGAAAAGGACTGCACATACGGGTGGGGTGGCCATATACAGGAGGTGGTGCTCCCAGAGGCTGCCAGCAACAGGGCAGCTTTCCACCCCTAGGGTTGGGAACCATCACCAGAAGCTGTATCCATGGGAGACGGACCCCAACAGAAGCCTTTTCTAAAGAAACACAGCTAAGGAAGGGAAGGAGCCAAGGTCATAATTTAAAGTCTCTGGTCTATTTTGAGTTCGTTTTTTGGGTTTTTTTAGGCTGTTCCATGAGGCATGCAGGATCTTAGCTCCCTGACCAGGGGTCGGACCCTTGCCCCCTGCGGTGGAGGCACAGAGTCTTAATCACTGGACAGCCAGTTGGGTTGATTTTTGTATATGGTATAAAGTAAGGGTTCCACTTCATTCTTTGCATATGGATGTTCTGTTTTCCTAATACCAAATGGTTGTTTTCCCAATGCCAAAAGACTGCTCTTTCCTCATTGAATTGCTTTGACAGGCGTGTTAAAAATCATCTGACCATATATGAGGATTCATTTCTAGGGTCTCTGTTCTACTGGTCTATATGTTTGTCCTTATGCCAACATCATACTACCTTGATTACCTTGTAGATTTGTAGTAAGTTATGAAATCAACAGGTATGAATCCTTCAACTTCGTTCTTCTTTTTCAAGATTGCTTTGCCTTTGTGGGGTCCCTTGAGAGTCTACATGAATCTTAGGATGGGCTTTTCTATTTCTAAATTGCAAATTGCAAAAAAGTCTTTGCAGTTTTCATAGGAGTGCATTGAGTCTGTAGATTGCTTTGGGCAGCATTGTTATCTTAACAATATTAAGATAATATTAGTTCTTCAATCCATAACATATGTTTCCATTTATTTATGTCTTCCGTAATTTCTTTCAACAATTTTGTGTAGTTTTTAGTGTAGAAGTCTTTTGACAATTTTTTGCATACAAGACTTTAATTAAATTTATTTTGAAGTATTTTACTCTCTTTGATATTATTATAGATGGAATTGTTTTATTAATTTCTTTGGTATTGCTCATTGTTAGTATATAAAAATGCAATTAGTTTATGTGAGTTCATCTTCTATCCTGACACTTTGCTAAATTTGTTTATCATCTCTAACAGATATTTTTTGCAATACTTAGGGATTTCTACTTCAGAGAAGGAAAACATTTTCCCTTAACTCTCTTAAAGTTCCCTGCTAGGTTTGAAATAAACTAACAAAAACAGATTAACCAGAGAAAGGCATATACAAATTCATTTAGTATAAGTTTTATGAGATGCAAGAGACTTTATAAGGAAACAAACACCCAAAGAAACAGTTAGAATTGAGTATATTTATACTAGGAAACAGTGGAAACAGTGACAGAATTTATTTTGGGGGGGGCTCCAAAATCACTGTAGGTAGTGACTGCAGCCATGAAATTAAAAGACGCTTACTCCTTGGAAGGAAAGTTATGACCAACCTAGACAGCATATTAAAAAGCAGAGACATTACTTTGTCCACAAAGGTCTGTCTAGTCAAGGCTATGGTTTTTCCAGTGGTCATGTATGGATGTAAGAGCTGGACTATAAAGAAAGCTGAGTGCCAAAGAATTGATGCTTTTGAACTGCAGTGTTGGAGAAGACTCTTGAGAGTCCCTTGGACTGCAGGGAGATCCAACCAGTCCATCCTAAAGGAGATCAGCCCTGGGTGTTCATTGGAAGGACTGATGTTGAAGCTGAAACTCCGATACTTTGGCCATCTGATGCAAAGAGCTGACTCATTTGAAAAGACTCTGATGCTGGGGAAGATTGAGGGCCAGGAGAAGAGGACGACAGAGGATGAGACAGATGGCATCACTGACTCGATGGACAGGGTTTGGGTAAACTCCGGGAGTTGGTGATGGACAGGGAGGCCTGGCGTGCTGAAGTTCATGGGGTTGCAAAGAGTCAGATACGACTGAGCGACTGAACTGAAGTGTGGAATAGGAAAACGAAAACAAATCCAAACAAACAAACTTCCTCCTCAAAATGAACTCGTACCTATAAAGAACACATTGGTGGTTCCCAGAGGTGAAGGGTGGAGGGGTGTGAGAAGTGGGTGAAGGAGGTCAAAAGGTACAAATTTCCAGTTATAACATAAATAAGTCATGGAAATGTATTTTACAGCATGGTGACTATAATTAATAATACTTATTTTATATTTGAAAGTTTCCAAGAGTAAAACTTATTATAAAAGTACTCATCACAAGGAAAAAAATGTGTAACTATGTATGGTGATGCCGATTGAGTAGACCAACTGTGGTGATTATTTTGCAAAATATATAAATATCAAATCATTATGCCGTACACCCAAAATTAAATATATGTTGATTTTATCTCAAAAATTCTTAAAAAAAAACCTCTTCTCCAAAGCTTAGATGCACAGTCATTCATAAGATGACCTTTATTTCTTATATTCAACAGAGAAAAATCCCTAAAATCTTTTCTTACATTCAATTAAGAAAAATTTCTTTGAAGAGAAACTGCAGTCAGTCAGTTCCAGTTTATAAGGAAGTACATCTCATTTCAAAGCATCATGTTACCATCCTGTGGCTTTTTGCCAGAGGACTCAAGATTTACAGGCAAGGCAAAGAGGATATTTTCTGCTCATTTGCCCGGTAGTTTAGGCATTAAGCCCAAACCTCAGAGGATAGTCCTCACTATTGTTGTTGCAGATTGTAATGAGAGACAAGGACAGCTACCTGAACCAGCTCTATGAATTTTATTTTATTGGATTGAGCAACAGTATTCACAACAAAAACAAGCAGATTATACTATCATGAGATTTGGAATTATTTATCAGTTACTCCTTTAAAGTATTCCTTATAGATATTAACCCTCCTTTTTTTTTAAACAGGAGATTCCAGATTAACTTACATAAACTAAATTGAATTATTTAGTGTACTAACACTAAAACATTATTGCAAGTTAAAATGTCACAGCATGGGCATGCGAACACACACACTCACAAAACCACATACCTACTTTGAGCCTATGTCTGATACTCTCTACTGCCCTGAGTAAAAAGCAAAACTTTTGCTGAGATTTTTTTTAAATGTATTAATATTTTAGGGATTTAAGATTATGAAATAAAAATAGTCTTAAAATTACTCATCTCCAGGCCCTATCCTTATACATGATAAAACAGATATAAGAATTAAATCTCTGGGGTCATGCCTGAGCTTGAAGTCATGAAGAGAGAGTACTTGAGAGTACAGAAGCAAACAACGAGGTCCCCCAAAGAAAGAAATCGATAGGAATCCAGGAGAGAAGCCAAGGCCTCAGGCAACCTAAGTTTACACCCACAGGGAAATTCTGCTTAATTCTGAATTGGGTGGGAGAATTCTAAACCAGAAAATTAGTGTACAATCAAGAAGTGCCAGGGTCAGAGGAAGCCATTGAGCAAATGGAAGATCTTATACATGATCAATAGATTATTAAAACAAATTCATTCAGTATCTTAGCACCATAAAGAAAAATAAGCTTGTGGAAACTTGTGTTTGATAATTTGAGTAAGTTTCCACTGTTAACTCAAGTTCAACTTACAGTTCTTTATGAGCCATAGACTACTATTCAGTGCATTTAAGAAAGTTACGTTATTTGTCAACTATTATTTCTGTAGGCATTTTTTATTTCTCCTATTTACCCAACTTAAGAGATACTGTTTTATTAAGCCAGGTGTTGAAGAGGTCTGCAAAAATGTAAGCCAATGCACTCTCTGACTAAATTGTTTTTGTGAACATATAATTAATTTTTCATAAAAATATGTAACTTATGCTGATATGCAATGGATTTATTATTGTTATAATAAATCAATAAATACTTTTTTAAAAAAAGCAAAATAAAACCAAAGAATTATGAAAAAGAACCAATTAGAAATGTTGATAATTTAAGCCCAAATTATTGAAAAGAAAAAACTCAAATTATATTCTGAATAACAGAACAGACAAACTAAAGTGTAAATTAGCCAGCTGGGGATTAAGTTGAGAGGGTCTTACAGAATAGTACAAAGAAGAAAAGAAAATGAAAACATTAAGAGACATAAAGAACAGATAAAGACATTTTAGCTTTCATTTAGGAATTCCAGAGGGAGAGAATAGAGAGAAAGGAGGAGAAAATACGTAATCAATGGCTAAGTGTTCCTCAGAAGTGAAGAAAGCTATGAAATTTCAGCATATCAAAATAAAGGGAAAAAATACTAAAAGTTACCATAGCAGAAAGATGGTTTGAAGAAATAAGGATCAGATTTTCATTGTCAATTTCATTAGCAACACTGTATACAAAAAGGCAATGAGGCAATATTTTCAATGAACTATTGAAAGGTCACTGTCATTTTAGAATTCTACTCAGAAATAGTATCACTTAAAAGCACAGGGGAAAAGGCAATATTATAAGCATTCAGCATCTAAGAAAGTTCAGCACCAGCAGATTCTCACTGAAACAAGTACTTAAGGTGTACACCTACACAGGAGAAAGACTGAAGGAATCCAGAAGAAAAAGCAGCATGAGAAAAGTAATCTCAACCACTTCATCAGCTATTCCTATAGTTTAAGACTAAGTATTAATTACCAAAAATGTTTAAAAGAACAATCTAGAATTAGAATTCTGGATGATATCAATGGAGGATTTGAGGAGAAGGGAAACAGCAGAAGGAAGTGAAAATGTCCTGTTTGGGAAGAGTATATACATACTGAGTAACTTTAGATTTTGTTAGGCAAGTATAACTTTCTGTGTGGATATAAAAAGTCGAGTAAAAAAATAGCAATGGAATATATAAATTTCACACCAGCAGAGGGAAAAAAATGGAACAAAGAAAATTTAATCAACCTAACAGAAATCAGGAATGGGGAGAAAAAGGAAACAAAAGGAGACCACAGGAAATAGCAAACGCAAAGTAAGATAACATGGTTAAATTCAAACAAATGATTGACTATAATAAGAAAAAAATTTAAGTGAATAAAAAAATGGGAGAGTTGAATGAAAAAACCATTTGAGGAAAATGAAAATTGCCAATAAGCGAAGGAAAAAATGCTCAATTTCCCCAGTTATGAAGGAAATACAAATATATGGCACTGAAATGTCATTTTTACTGATCAGATTTTTAATTTTGATAATAGCACGTGTTAGTTAGGAAGTTGGACAGTTACACTCTCATAGACCACCACTGGGGGTGTATTTTGGCACAAGTTGGAAAACAATTAAGCTTATCTATTAAAATAAAAATATTTGCATATGGGTGCAAGGAAGCATAGTCAAGGATATCTAGCAGCTTGCCTTATAACAATGAGATATTAGAAAGCACCTAAATAAGTGAGATAACAACTAAATAAGCCATAGCATGTTCTTACTGCAGAATACTTCACAGTAGTTAAAAAGAATAATTTAGCTTCTGATAATATGGATAGGTATATTGTGAATATTTAAAAATATGCAGAATGAAAGGTACAGAATTCGTGTTCATGTGTGTGGGCATGCATGCATGCTTAGTCGCATTTGATTTTTTGTGACCCTTTGGACTGTATCCTGCCAGGCTCTTCTATCCATGGGATTTTCCAGGCAAGAATACTGGAGTGGTGTGCCATTTTCTCCTCCAGGGGATCTTCCTGACCCGGGGATTGAACCCAAGTCTCCTGCATCCCGTGAATTGCAGGCGGATTCTTGACTACTGCGCCATCAGGAAAGCAGTTTACATGTGTAAAACCACATAAATAAATACTGTATGTATAGTTAAGATAGATAGATAGGTAGACACATATACATAAACACTTAGAAAAAGCTCTGAAAACTTAAACATCAGACTCAGAGTTAAGGTCATCTCTGAGGGATGAGCTGAGATGAAGAGTGGGGTGAACGGTACATGTTGGCTTGCAGGGAGAGATTGGGGTGGGGTACATACAAGGGCTTTAGTCTTCTTTGTAAAGTCTGATTTTACGTTCAAAGAAAATATCTGTGTATTATTTGCTGAATGAATTTGATCACAGTTCTTTTCCTTCTGGACACGCTTGCCTTTGCACAGATGGCAGATCTGCTAACCTAGACTAGCTATGGATTCAGGGAATGGGCTGTGTAGGCACAGGTGGCTTACCAACCTTTGCACAATAGGATTCATGATCTCTCTCTTCTCCCTTCCTTCTACCCCACAGTACTCACCAGACACTGGAATCTTAAGGAAGGAGAGGCATCCGCCATATTCAGCTGTGGACTAAGGACGGTAGCACCCACTCTTGAATATGCAGGTTACTGAGCACCTTGCTGAGCAAAGCCGTGTGTGTATGTGGAGGGGGGGGAGGTCGTCTTTTATATAAGCAGGCTGGAAAAATTATACTTCAGGTAAGGTTTCAGTGACACAATGAAACCAACCCAATAGTTTCTAGACTATTAAAGCTTTTCTGTGACCTCTCTTGAGCTATCCACTTTCTGAGCTCTAACATAATATCAAGAAAAAGGGAAATCCTCTCCACTTGATCAGTGAGAAGCTGGAAACACACTCAGAACAACTCTTTATGTCACTAATCAGTATCAGGCTTATGCATTTTGCTATTTTAAATTTGTCCATTATTTCCAATCAACTGCTTATAAATCCTTTTGTTTGGCAACCTGGAAAATTTAATTAGAGCTCTTTTAAAATGATGCTGTTGTAGAAATAAAATACTTACGAGAACATTAAATTCAAATTTCATACTGCAAAGTCTAAAGTATTTCCTCTCGACTCCCTCAGAACTTTATCCATATTCTGAAATCCCAGTAGTAAGTCATAATTTGCAGAATATATTTGGAATTTACATTTTGAATTTTTACAGTATTGCTAATTGTATTGTACTGATAGCTTACGGTGAATGATGTCAGATTCCTGATCTCTGAAGATTTACCTTCGGGACCAGGGACCAGGGACCAGGCTTGATCACTCAAGAGCTTTCATGTAGCAGAGTTTTATTGAAGTATAAAAAGGGACAGAGAAAGCTTCTGACATAGACATCAGAAGGGGGACAGAGGCAGTGCCCCGACTCACTAGCCTTATCAAGCCCTTGTATACTTTTACCAGGCCCACTCCCACAATATACATCTTAAATTAACAAGATTAGAGCTAACAGTAGAAAGGTCTTACCAGACCTACTCCCACAACATATGTCTCAAGATAACAAGATTAGTCAGAAAACCTCCTTAAGGAGAAACATGTCCTTGAGTAAGATACATTGTTATATTGACTAAGACAAAGCAATGTAGAAGAAAACGTTGGTACTTTTTTTTCCTGGAGAGCCTCAGACTCCTTTCTCCTTCTCAAGGGCTCCAGACCCCTTTCCCCTCCTTGGGGACCCTGGACTTCTTATCAACCTACCTAGGAATTGACTCTCTCAGTACCACTGGTTCTATTTCTTTCTCTCCTTTGTGGTTCCTAATGCAGTGGTTACTGGTTACTTAATTGACTAGAATCTCAAAGTTCCTGGTGTATAAACATCATTAATGCTTGATTCCTTGAACTTGCATTGGCTCGGTGCCTGGGACAATGACTGAGCAGATCCCTCTCCTTCTCCCCTGTGGTCCCAGTGGTCCAGGGGACTGCAAGGAAACTGTGGGGAGTCCTTCTATGTCTGCTAAGTCGCTTTAGTCGTGTCCGACTCTGTGCGACCCCAGAGACGGCAGCCCACCAGGCTCCCCCATCCCTGGGATTCTCCAGGCAAGAGTACTGGAGTGGGTTGCCATTTCCTTCTCCAAGGCATGAAAGTGAAAAGTGAAAGTGAAGTCGCTCAGTCGTGTCCGACTCTTAGCCACCCCATGGACTGCAGTCTACCAGGCTCCTCCATCCATGGGATTTTCCAGGCAAGAGTACTGGAGTGGGGTGCCATTGCCTTCTCTGCCTGCTATGTCTGGGCCTCCCTAAAGCCAACAGTTCAAGAGAGGGCTACTTCAGTTTCTAAGCCTAAGCAATTTTCTTCCACTACCATCCAAAGACTTTGACCCTAATATACTGCACTCCCACTGAAGATCCTCTACATAAATTGTAGGGCCCAGTTCCTGGCTTCCATGGGAGCCTCCCAAAGCAAGACTTGTCCTCTCTCCTCTATGACAATCTTTCTTCGTGACTTTTCTTACGGCACAGAGACACACTGGCTGACAAGGTTGGCCATGAAGCTGTACTGCTCACCAGGGAACTCTTAGTCTGGCTCTTTATTCCAACACTCTTTAGTCTGAGGAGTCTGGGCATCACCTGGGAGCTTGTCAGAAATGCAATGTCTCAGGCCCCATCTCATACCTGTTCATTTAGAATCTGCATTTTAGCAAGATCCCTGCAGAGACACCTCAGGACAGAAAATCAGATTAACTCAGAGAAACTCAGATTAAGGTTCTGGGTCTGAGATCTCCCCTGATACACTTGACTTCACAAATATCCTTACAGGAAACTCCTCTAGGATTTTCACTGGTTGACAATTTTAATCATGTAAGGATAGCAAGAGGGTCACCCATATGATAGGTAGATTTATGTCAGTTTTCATGCATGGTTATTACAGTACAAGATCTCTTTAACATGAATAAATTCAATACAAAACATGACTCAAAAACATGTGAAGGAATACCAGTAAAGATAGTAAGACTGAACACACAGGAAGGGGAGTTCAAAGCAGCACCATCCCAGGGGAAGCAGGAAAGGCTCAATCAAGAACATAGCAGTTACTGACCTTTGGCAAAAAGGGGTTGATTTTTCCAGAGACTGGAAACAAGGAGCTAGGCAGTTTGTAGCCTGTTTCTTTTGCTTGTCAAGCATCCCTTCTTCCTACTTTTTGCAGCATTTTTCTTATCATAGGCTTGTGTGCATGTATGTTCACTTGTGTCTGACTCTTTGCAACTCCATGGACTGTAGCCCACCAGACTCCTAGGTCAATGGGATTTTCCAGGCAAGAGTACTGGAGGGGGTTGCCATTTCCTACTCCAGGGGATCTTTCCAACCAGGACTGAACCAGAATCTCCTGGATTGGCAGAAGGATTCTTTACCACTAGCGCCACCTGGGAATCCTCCTTCTTCCTGCTTTTGGTAACAGTCCCAAATTTTCATTTGGGGACTACTTCTCTCCATTCTGTATGATCTTGGTAGAAGAACCAATTAGGGAAGTGAGAATGTGATCCAAGGGAAGCTAATGAGATTCTATTTATCTCAGGAATGTGAGATTCAGAGGCAAAAACCAAGAAGGGAGATGACTGGAACTGAGTTCTTCTGATGGTGGTGACTCAGAGGAGGCTGTCTCAAGTTCCTCTGATTTATGGTCTTCTCAAGACCAGTGTCTTGGCTTTCCTTAAGCTCAGTGAGCTCTGAAATGTCTTTACCCCAACCCCAGTTCTGTTCTGTTTGAGTTTGCCAGTCATGTTCTGTTGAGTGCAAAGAAAAAAAAAAACTGTATGGGATACAGAACGTGTAGACATAGAAACATCTTAAGTTGAAAGGAGAAGTGGAAGTCTGTTTTCTCTGGCAGAGGCAAATAGAGTGGACAGTTTGAACATGGTAAAGTTACGGAAGAGATCTAATCAAGGTTAAGTACACGGATCAAGTATAAGTAAAAGAACTGTTAACCAGTGCTGAGGGGCTAGCTAAGTTTGCAGAATATGAAATTGTAGTGATTTCCTTCAGGAAGCTAGGTGTCGGGAAGGAGAAAGGGCATAGCTGGATTGATTCAAAGCTAGGAGCTATCAGGGACCACGTGTCAAAACTATGAAGTGAGGCTATTAATGGGCTGTCAAGAGAAGTCAAAGGCTAATATCATGAACTCCAGGCAGAAGAAGCAAGGAAATAAAGCTGAGAGGGTGAAGTGGCGCAGTGGGGGCACTGAGAGACTTGCGTTAGTTGAGAAAAGACCAGGGAATAAAAGAGGGACTTGGAAGTTTAAGAGGCAGCTCTATTACAGTCCACATTGAGAAGTCAGAGTTTCAGCTGATACGGTCCAGGGTGTGGGTAATTCAGGGGCTCTGAGCATTGGAATGCAGATTAAGGTTATTAAGGCACATTAAGATCAATCTCATCCATGTGCCCACTGAAGTTGTCCATGATGACGTTAGAGGAGATGTAAGTTTGGTAATTGGCTCACCCAAGTTTTACCAACCAAATTCTAAAGTGGTTTTATTTATTAAAAATATTTTAAATGAATGTGAAGGAATGGCCAAGAGGTTGGTAGACTGCAACTTAAAAATGAAGTTTCTTCAAGAAACTAAGACTAGCTATAGAGTAAAGTAGTGGCTAATAGTGTGGGTTCCAGGCACTGTTTGTTTACTGTTTTGTCTAACTCTAAGTTACTTAACCTCTCTGTGCCTCTTATTTCCTCAACTATAATGCAAGCATAAGAGTACCTGCTTCACAAAGTCAATGTGAGAATTAAATTAAGTAATATGTATAAAGTAGTAAATTCTTAGTACTTCAAACATGTTAGATATTATTATACATGAGACATTATAAAACGTAATGTGATACTCTATGATGAATATTTGTGAAAAGTGTGAGTGTTAGTTGCTCAGTCATGTCCGACTCTTTGGGACATGGACTGTAGCCCACAAGGCTCCCCTGTCCATGGAATTCTCCAGGCACGAATACTGGAGTGGGTAACCATTCCCTTCTCCAGGGGATCTTCCCAATCCAGAGACGGAGTCAGGGTCTCCTGCATTACAAGCAGATTGCTTACTGTCTGAACCACCAGGGAAGCCTGAATATTTGTGCAAACATGTAGAAAATAACTGAAGCGGTGGTGGTGGTTTAGTTGCTAGTTGTATCTGACTCTTGTGACCCCATGGACTGTAGCCTGCCAGACTCCCCCTCCATGGGATTCTCCAGGCTAGAATATTGGAGTGGGTTGCCATTTCCTTCTCCAGGGGATCTTCCCAATCAGGGATTGAACCCGGGTCTCCTGCATTGCAGGCAGATTCTTTAGGAACTGAGCTAGGAGGTAAGCCCCAAATAACTGAGGAGGGGCACTTAAAACTATCCTTGGGGTAATCAGGGAAGTCTTTACTGAAGAGATAGAGGCAAACACAAAACATAGGGCAAGAGTCTGATAAACAAAGGGCATAAAAAACACGGTAAGAGCTATATTTAATGCTTACAGTATGGCAGGCACCCTGGTACTTTACAAATACCACATTTAACACCACATTCCTGAAAGACAGGTAACGTACATGGATTAAATAACTTGCCTACGGGCACATAGGAATGGAAAGACATTGGAATCTTCATTTTAAAAAGTAAGTTGGTCTGGCAGAAGAAGGTCTCTGCAGATGGACCTTCGGGGAAGTGTGAAGCAGAACAGCTGAATCACTGAGCGCTCCTGGGAAGCCGGGAAAGTTGAGGCTGGATTCACATGCAGGGGTCAGATTACAATGGATTTTGCCTGTCATACGAGAAATTTGGACTTGAATCTGAGGGCACTGCCTACAGAGTAAAGGATTTAGGGAGTAAAGGATTTTAAGGAGGCCGTACCCAGTGAGTTGAAACCGAGCATGTCCTTAAAAGCATGATGATGAAGAGATAGATCGCCAGTAAATCTGGGTTTCTGTGTGCTGATCCAGTGACAGCGGAGATGTAGCAAGGAAGAGGCGCAGCAGCCGCGAGCTCTTCCTCTGCACACATCTCCGGACTAAAGTTTAAAGCTCCTTGGATGGGTCTTCCAAGATTTTTTCGGCTCCCCTCTTAACACTTCTGGTTCCCTGCATACTTTCGGACTAATTACGCGCCGGCCACTTAAGCCCTTCAGCTGAAGCTCAACTTGACTCACGCACCCCTTCAGCGCCCCCTGGCTTTCGCAGTCTTCCTGCTTTTTTTTTTTCTTTTCTAAAGTGAAACAGATTTAAAAAAATTTTTTTCAATTATAGTTGATTTACAGTTTTTTAATTTCTGCTGTACACCAAAGTGATGGTTATACACATATACATTCTTTTTTCATATTCGTTTCCATTACGATTTACCATAGGATATTGAATATAGTTTCCTAGGACTGTGTTGTTTATCCGTTAAATATGTAATAGTTTACATCTGCTAACCCCAAACTCCCAATCCGTTCCTCCCCTGACCAACCCCCGACCCCTTTGACAACCACAAGTTTGTTCTCTACATTTGCGAGTCTGTTTCATACAGTTCATTTGTGTCATTTCACATGTAGTTTCTGCATATGTGACATCATATATTTGCCTTTCTCCTTTTCACTTAGTTCCTTCAGTAGGATCATCGCTAGATCCATCCACGTGACTACAGGTGTCTCATCACTCATCCTAGCCAGCTGGCCCAGCCTCCCTTCAGAGGCACCCCCCACATCCGGTCACGTGAGGGGCAGGTCACGGGGCGCTCTGGTCACGTGAGGCCGGTCACGTGCCAGGGCCGCACTGTTTGGGGCTAGGCTTCCGGAGACTTTGGGGGCTCAGCGGGTGCGGTCCTGTGGCTTCGGAGCCCACTAAACTGCACAGCCGGGATGGTGAGGGCGGCGCTCTGGGTTAGGGCTGGGCCGCATCCGTCTCCTCCCTGGAGCTCAGCCCCTCTTCTCGTCCTTCCCGCTGCAGATGAACCGGACCACCCCCGACCAGGAGAGAGCGCCGGCGTCCGAGCCCGTGTGGGAGCGTCCCTGGTCGGTGGAGGAGATCCGCAGGAGCAGCCAGAGCTGGTCGCTGGCGGCCGACGCGGGCGTGAGAGGCGGGCCCTGGGACGAGAGGGGAGGGCGGGCCGTCTGGGGGTGATGCGCGGCCTGCGAGTGGGAGGACATCAGTCCCAGTCCCTGTCCACCCAGTCTATCCCTCTCTGTCTCTCGTGGACTAAATAACGTTCCTTCTTGCTCTCGAAAACTTCCTGGTGGCAGTCCTCAGGCACTTGGGCGGATGCCGGCCGATTGACTTCAGCCCTCTTGAGTGCTCCTACTCGGACTGACGCCCTTCGCAGGGTGTTCTCTTCCTTGTTTGGTTTTTTTGGCCAGGCGCCAACTCCATCCTGAGCGGAGAGTTAGGCTTCCACCACGCCGCAGGCTTACAGTGGCACCTCATAGGCTACTCCCTGTTGAGACATGGACTGAGTCGGGTGGGAGACAAACCAGTATATGAATATCGTTGAGTAAGACACCTTAGGCCGGAAGACCCAACAATGCTCAGAGCTGTGATTCCAAAAGTCCCATTTGAGTAGGATTTTTGGCTGACTAGTCGTTTGTTATTTTGCCTTTCGTCTGTGATCCCTGTAGAATGACAACCAAACAGCACTTTAAAATTTCTCCAGAAACGAGATAGGAAGTCCAATGACTCACTCCCACTGTTTTGATGAGCTTTCTTAATGTTTTTCGATGCTGCTTGGTCTTGGTACTGTCAAAAGCAGCATCTCTTCCATTCCAGCACACACACACAAAAGTGAAAGAAAATGGCTTCTTTTCTGTTTTGACATGCAGAATAGATGCATTTAATAGACGCATTTTGATGCTATTGTATGTTTGTTTTTTTAAATAGCTACTACAGTTTCTACAGGAATTTTCACAACAGACTATCTCTAGGACTCATGAAATCAAGAAACAAGTGGATGGACTAATTCGGGAGACTAAAGCCACAGATTGTCGCCTGCATAATGTCTTCAATGACTTCCTTATGCTGTCTAATACCCAGTTCATTGAAAACGTGAGTTACTTAGTCACATCCGAATTTTAAAGAAATAATACTGTTAGAAGGAGCAGTAGTCATTGTGATGTTAAGTGACCTATTTTAGGTTCTCATAAATTTTGATGTAAGTAGTACTTCTTGGTAATTGATGTTCCCTCCCTTTTTATTAGTAAGGTTTACTTTTTTTCAAGCCTTTGAGAAAACCTAATGATAAAAATTTCCTCATATTCCAATGTTTTCATTAATTGTTAATTCTGGAGTTGTCAGCAGTTTTGGTGAATTGCATGGCCCTCCAACAAGCCTTGTTATTCTCTATAAGGAAAGCCATACACCTGGTCTGATCCTCTGGGCACCAGCATGTTATTAATAGTATACATTATGTTCTGATAAGTTATATTAAAAGCATGTGTGTGTCTACTTGGAATATTCTGAACTAATGCTTTGTTAGGCTGGCTGAACCTATGTCATAAAATCAACTCTAAACAGATTGTTGCACTTTAACCCAAGTGCAATTTTGTCTGTTTATCAAGTTTCAAAGTTTTAGATTCTAGGAATACATAGATAAACTAGAGCCCCTTCTTAGAGAATATCACAATTTTCCATAATAGTGTTATTCCAGAATAAAAAGGAATAAAATGTGGCTGGAGCTCCGTGACTGTAGGGGAGATTATTCTAGAAGATGGAGAAGAAGCTTAGTTAAGCTGACCTGTGTTTCTCATAGGGTGACTAACTTTCTAAGTATCAGTGTTAGTTATACTGTGAAAAGAGGATTATTAAATTAGGCTATCTTCTGAGGCTGTTAGATACAAAGTAATAAAAATGATTTTGAAAATTGCAAGATTATACAAAGATTTAGGATTGTTAAGAGGAGACTAAATATTGTCATGCAGATATCTTGCGAAGTATGTTTGTACATTTTTAGTAATTCAGGTTGAAATGCCACTACTGGGCTTTGGGGGGAACCTGTGTGTAAAATAAAGATCTTAATAAAGGTTTTAAATATCTCTTTGCCTGTAATTTAAGATACAGCAGATATTCTAGTTAAACCTGTAGTCATTTTTCTGGTCATCTGCACAGAGTGTCCATGCTTGGTCCTGAGCATCGTTCCTGTTGGAAGAGGCAGTTTCCAGGACTCTCATCTCTACTTCAGTAGTCTGTGTAGTCCCATCACTTTTTCATCATGCTGAATTCTGTGTCCTTTTAAATATATCTGTTGCTCTCATTCTGTACCTTTCTTCTGGATCAGGTGCTTAGCGCTTCTCAGCAGTCAGTCTTGCAGCCCTAGACTGGGCAAGGAATAGAATTGGGAGCCTTCTTTTGTACCTGAAGTGCCTGTAGCACATTGATACTGGCTTAGTACTGACTGATACTTTGGGGGAAACGGGCATTATAAGCTTCTTGTCTGAGTCATAACCTTCAGGTCTTCTCTTTCCCCAGCTCTTTTCTTTCCAGGTTTTCTTAGATTCTGAGTTTCTGATAATCCAGTTTTTGTGGGAGGGTTTTTTGTTTACTTTTTGTTTTTGTTAATTATTTTTTGGTAGTAGTTCATTATTTCTGTTCACTTCTTGGATTCCCTACATCCATCTCTCTGTCTCCTTTGTCGTGTGCTTCTTCCCCTTCCAATCTGCAGCCAATTTTCCCTCTAGATGTGCTTGTGTCCACTGCCAATTCAAACTGCTTCCCAGACCTCCCTGTAATGCTATGTGTTACATGTTCTTTCCATTCATGGTAGAGCGTCATGTTGTTAAAAGCATGGCTAACACTCAATAAAACTCTGAAGGAATCTACCTGCTGATAATACATTTGGCAGTGATTTGGCTTTGCATATGTTTTCTTCAAACCCTGACATCAGGACTTGTGTATTACAATTCTGTCTTAAATGTTGGTGCCATTTGGTTTCATGGTAGTTTATTGGAAAGATACACAAAGTGATAGGTTTTTGGGTTTTAGTAACTGACCTCAGAAGCAGCTAGTAGATTGCAAACTGCATTATTGAGTTAGTGAAACTGAAGAGCAATCAAGACTTTTTAGGGCAAGAAAATTTAGTACCTTTAGTAAAGGCTCACGAGGGGACTATGAAGGAGGAGAAATGCTAATTAACAGTGGCCAGTGCATCAGTGTGTTATCAGTAGGGAATACAATTCTTGCAGCTTCATTAATCTTTTCCTTTAGGAATTTTGTCCTGAAACATTGAGCGACCTAATTAATGACTTCTTTCATAGCATTTCCTATGATTGTAATTTTATATCTATCGATATGGTTTGATGTGTTGAACTTCTCTACTAAATCAAGCCCCATATTTTTACTAAGTGTTATGTTCTGTGGGTTCAGTGTGAGCCTGATAAATAGAGACTCAGTGAATACCTGAATGAATTAGTGAG
Organism: Giraffa tippelskirchi; assembly: GCF_054371585.1. Lineage (NCBI taxonomy): Eukaryota > Metazoa > Chordata > Mammalia > Artiodactyla > Giraffidae > Giraffa > Giraffa tippelskirchi. The sequence goes on along the minus strand of NC_137276.1, from coordinate 49,197,274 downwards.
AGATCATAAAAGTAAAGAGGACCATGGCCGTGTATAATGTGGTAAGAAATCTCAGACCCTTGTCAGATTTTTCTCTTAATGCCTCACCTTCACCTCTTACTTCATCTCCCCAAATGACGAAAAGATTCTTCAGGTAGAAATATCAAAGATATTTGACAGTTCAATTGTTGCTTGACCTTAAAATGATCAAGCAACCCATGAAGCTGTGAGTTCAGCCTGAAGGGTGAAGTAAGTTAGCATTGTTTAACTGCTGTGTACTGAGTACTTGAAATGCATGGTCCTGGCCACCCTTAAAAGATCCCATGGGTTTTGTGTATTTGCTGGTTGGTTTCTTAGGTGTCATGTTTGGATTTCTGAAGGCTGCTGATGTCTTGTGAGGTGTTTTTAATGACAGGCAGGAGAAAAAGGAGGGTATTGATGCTGTTCAGACCTAAGCTTGACGCTCAGGCTTTAAAGTTAAATGGTCTTTCTATTTAAAGTCTGAAGTGACCTTGGCAGCTGTCTTGTCTTAAAGTCTCAATTTTAAGATTTGTCATTTTTTGTTCATGCCTTTGAAAATGGCTCCCCTAATTTCTGGTCTTTGTAGAATGATTTTTTTTTTTAACATGGAGAAAGAAGCAGCATCTGAAATTTCCGATGCTAGAGAAGAGCCTGTCAACATTTTGATATGTATATTCCAAGTTCATTCCCATGCAGACATTGGACTTTAAGTTTTTTCTTTTTTTATTGTAAAAATAATGGACACTTACAGTAGGAAAGATAGATATGTATAAAAAGTATTAAAATGTGAAAAAATTTAAACTATAGAAGTCAACTATGATTCTGCTACCTCAAATTAACCAGCCACTGAACATCTTGGCGTATTTTTTTCTAATCACATGTATGTATGTAACTTTAACCTTTTCTGTATGTATGTATTTGCAGCCTGCATTTTTCTTCATGTTGGCATATTATAAGCATTTTAACACATCTGTAAGATTTACTGAACTTAATTTCTGTTTCTATTTCATTTTATGGCTACCATTATTTAACAATCCCCCATACAAAACTTTTTAAGATAAAATATTTTGTGTATCTAGGAAAGAACAGATAATAACCACAAATGCTAATAATGTGCACTAACTTGTATTAACAGATTTTAATATTTTTGTCCTTAGCTCTAAATATTTTGGGTGTGGGCTCGTTTGTTTTGCTGTCTTTTTACTCTTCTTACGTGGAGAGTATATATATAGTCTTTGGATGTATATTGGTACATGTGTATGTAATATGAGGTAGGGATCTCATTTGTTTCTTTTCCATATGGGTAACTTTTGTTATGTAGTTCTTTTCCTCAGTGTGTTTTTGTAAATATAAATAGGCTTACATGTAATTGTGAGTCTGTCTCTTACCTCTGTCTTTTATTGTGTTTATCTGCTGTAGTAAGTATCACAATCTTAAATATCAGAGATTTCTAATAAGTCTTAATAGGGCAAATCTCTGTGACTCCTTTTTATTCATAATTTTCATGGTTATCCTTGGTCCTTGGCTTTTTTACTTCTGTGAATTTGAGGATTATCTTGCTAATTTCCCCAGAAAATTCTACTAGTATTTTGATTGGAATTGCAGAGAGTTACAGATTTGGTGTTTGTGATTTTGAATGTAAATCTGATGCCATGAGCATCTTACTGCTTGTGTTTATTTTTCTTGGAACTAAATTTCAAGAAGTAGAATTCTTAGGTTAGAAGATGTGAACATTTAAAAATAACACTGTCTAATCAGATTGATCTCGGGTTAGAAAATATGAACATTTAAAAATAACATTGTCTAATCAGATTGATAGTTATTTTGAAAAGATAGACAACATCGTTCCACTGCTGGCAAAGGTCTGGGAAGTGGGGACTTGAATGTGTTGTGGTGACAGTGAGTGTTGTTCCACACAGAAATCTGGAAGAAGCTCTTAAGAGTAAAAAAGAGTTTTGTCCTTTGGCTTGGCAATCCTGTTTCTGAGAAGCCTGTAGAAATAAATGGTCCATGGCCTAAGAATTTAGTATATATTTACAGTAGCTGGTTTGCACTAGCAAAAACTGGAAATCTCCTTAATGTTCTCTAATAGAGAATTCTTGAACTAGTTATAGTCAACTTCATACCATAAAATATTATGTAGATATAAAAACGATTGAGTCAAATCTATATGCATTGACCTAGAAAATGGTTTATGAGAATGTCAAGTGAAAAAGTGGGGCAGAAGAATATGTATCATATAAATGCATTTTTGTTTAAAAGCTGGAAGGGCAGGAAACTCTGAATATGTGCATATGTCCGTATATATTTGTGTAAGAGCCTTGGGAAACAAAGAGGAGCACACACCAAACTTAAATTAGTTATTCTGAGGATTAGGTTGGAGATGGAATTATTTTTAAATATATCTCTTCTGCAGCTATCTTTATAGTAACATTTTAATTTTAATTGACATGTAGTTTCAGTTCAGTTCAGTTCAGTTCAGTTCAGTCGCTCAGTCGTGTCCGACTCTTTGCGACCCCATGAACTGCAGCACGCCAGGCCTCTCTGTCCATCACCAACTCCCGGAGTCGACCCAAACCCATGTCCATTGAGTTGGTGATGCCATCCAACCATCTCATCCTCTGTCGTCCCCTTCTCCTCCCGCCCCCAATCCTACCCAGCATTAGGGTCTTTTCCAATGAGTCAACCCTTCTCATGAGGTGGCCAAAGTATTGGAGTTTCAGCTTCAACATCAGACCTTCCAATGAACACCGAGGATTGATCTCTTTAAGGATGGATTGACTGGATCTCCTTGCAGTCCAAGGGACTCTCAAGAGTCTTCTCCAACACCACAGCTCAAAAGCATCAATTCTGCGGCGCTCAGCTTTCTTCACCGTCCAACTTTCACATCCATACATGACCACTGGAAAAACCATAGCCTTGACTAGACAGACTTTTGTTGGCAAAGTAATGTCTCTGCTTTTAAATATGCTGCCTAGGTTGGCCATAACCTTCCTTCCAAAGAATAAGCATCTTTTAATTTCATGGCTGCAATCACCATCTGCAGTGATTTTGGAGCCCCCAAAAATAAAGTCTGACACTGTTTCCACTGTTTCCCCATCTATTTCCCATGAAGTGATGGGACCAGATGCCATGATCTTAGTTTTCTGAACGTTGAGCTTTAAGCCAACTTTTTCACTCTCCTCTGTCACCTTCATCAAGAGGCTCTTTAGTTCTTCTTCACTTTCTGCCATAAGGGTGGTATCATCCGCATATCTGAGATTATTGATATTTCTCCCGGCAATCTTGATTCCAGCTTGTGTTTCTTCCAGCCCAGCGTTTCTCATGATGTACTCTGCATATAAGTTAAATAAGCAGGGTGACAATATACAGCCTTGACGTACTCCTTTTCCTATTTGGAACCAGTCTGTTGTTCCATGTCCAGTTCTAACTGTTGCTTCCTGACCTGCATACAGGTTTCTCAAGAGACAGGTCAGATGGTCTGGTATTCCCATCTCTTTCAGAATTTTCCACAGTTTATTGTGATCCACACAGTCAAAGGCTTTGGCATAGGCAATAAAGCAGAAATAGATGTTTTTCTGGAACTCGCTTGCTTTTTCGATGATCCAGCGGATATTGGCAATTTGATCTCTGGTTCCTCTGCCTTTTCTAAAACCAGCTTGAACATCTGGAAGTTCACGGTTCACGTATTGCTGAAGCCTGGCTTGGAGAATTTTGAGCATTACTTTACTAGCATGTGAGATGAGTGCAATTGTGCAGTAGTTTGAGCATTCTTTGGCGTTGCCTTTCTTTGGGATTGGAATGAAAACTGACCTTTTCCAGTCCTGTGGCCACTGCTGAGTTTTCCAAATTTGCTGGCATATTGAGTGCAGCACTTTCACAGCATCACCCTTGAGGATTTGAAATAGCTCAACTGGAATTCCATCACCTCCACTAGCTTTGTTCGTAGTGATGCTTTCTAAGGCCCACTTGACTTCACATTCCAGGATGTCTGGCTCTAGGTGAGTGATCACACCATCGTGATTATCTGGGTCGTGAAGATCTTTTTTGTACAGTTCTTCTGTGTATTCTTGCCACCTCTTCTTAATATCTTCTGCTTCTGTTAGGTCCATACCATTTCTGTCCTTTATCGAGCCTATCTTTGCATGATATGTTCCTTTGGTATCTCTAATTTTCTTGAAGAGATCTCTAGTCTTTCCCAATCTGTTGTTTTCCTCTATTTCTTTGCACTGATTGCTGAGGAAGGCTTTCTTATCTCTCCTTGCTATTCTTTGGAACTCTGCATTCAGATGGGAATATCTTTCCTTTTCTCCTTTGATTTTCGCTTCTCTTCTCTTCCCAGCTATCTGGAAGGCCTCCTCAGGCAGCCATTTTGCTTTTTTGCATTTCTTTTCCATGGGGATTTTCTTGATCCTCTCTCCTGTACAATGTCATGAACCTCTGTCCATAGTTCATCAGGCACTCTGTCTATCAGGTCTAGTCCCTTAAATCTATTTGTCACTTCCACTGTATACTCATAAGGGATTTGATCTAGGTCATACCTGAATGGACATGTAGTTTACATACCATAAAATATACCCTTTGAAAAGTGTAGAAGGCAGTAAGTGTTAGTGTATTCTTAAAGTTTTGTAACCATTACCAGTATCTAATTCCAGAACATTTTCATTACTGCACTATTTATAATGAGAATGTTTTGCTTTGGGAGTTTAAGCAACAGTAAATAGTTAAAAAGGAAGGCACAACGAGTTGCCAGAATGATGGCTCTGTATTGGAAAAGAGAGGCCACCTGCCCAAGCTGTATGGGTGAGTCCCATGACTGGTCTTCTGGCAAATCGGTGGTGGGCTTGGCTATCTATTTTCTTATAAATGAGATAATAAAAATGTATCAACCATTTTAAGCAACAGGATAAAAATAACTTACCTTTATGGTTTCTACTGTGTAAAATGTAAAAGGTCTTATACCTAGTGGGTAAGTTTTACCACTTGACATGCTCAAAGCCTCACATTTGAGTGCTTATATCAGTGCTCTGTCAGCATTGTGTTAGGTTAAACAAGAAAATGTGAACACGGGTTTCTTATTAATTTTGTGACTGTGGTCAACCGTGAGATTGAAAGTTTATTTTTTCATGTTTCCTAGTCTTTTGTGTCTTTTCTTTAAACTTAATTTTGGGAGAGTTGTCTACTCTGCTTTGGCCTCAGCCATTTCTTGAATAATCATTTCTTCTTGTTTTTGTCTTTTTTAAATTGTATGTTGAATTCTTACATCGTGATTGATTCCAAATGCTGTTTTGACTAAAAGCTGAACTTTGCTTCCATGTTTAGCGTGTATATGATGAGGAAGTGGAGGAGCCGGCCCTCAAGACTGAGGCAGAAAAGCCAGAACAGGTACTTGCTTTAAATCACTCTTCTCTCAGGCTCCTTTAGAGAAGAAAAGTAGTGATTTGTGGTATGGCTGCTGGAGGGAGAGTGGGGCAGGGAGATGGACTTTGGGAGAAATGAGAGAAGCTGCTTTTGACAGCTCAACAATTGAACTTGTTTGTTTCTGAAATTTATTGTGTTAAGAAATGTATAGATTAAGTTCCTGATTTCTGGCTTAAGAGTAGAGCAGAGGTATGTAGAGATTTTCCGTAAAGGACCAAGTAAGAAATATTTTGTTTGCTGGCTGCATTGATCTCTGTCCTTTGCTTCTTTTTCTTCTTTTCTTCCTCTTCCTCTTTCTTTTCTTCCCCTTCCTCCTCTAAAAATGTAAAAACCTTTTTTACCTTGAGGGTTATTTAAAAAAAAACCAACAACAGGCCATACTGGGCAGTAGGTGGTGAGTTCTTTGAAGATTGTGTATCCCTGTCCTTTCTTGACTGCTTTGCTTCTTATTACTACCAGTTTAAAAATGAAGGTAAGAAGAAAGCCATACTACTTGTAACATATGAAAGTGTCAGACTAAGAAAGAGCACTAGAAACCAGCTACAGTTTTGCCTATTTCTAGCCTTTAAAAATTTATTTCAAAAAATTTTATTTTTAATAGATTTGCTAAACTGTTTTAAATGTACTAGTATCTGGTTATACCAAGTCAAGGTTCAGTTTAAAGTGATAGCTATTTAGTGAATTATCTTTACAAAATCCACAAGTATGTTTTTGCACACCTAGTACAATGTTAGCTATTTAACTTAGAATCAAACATACCAGAGTGCAAAAAAGATGCAGCCAAAACAAAAAAGGTAAATTAGAAAGACTTCTGCACTTGAGGTAGAAGTATAAAACACTTCTCAGGTTTTCCCTTTTGGCTTTCAAAACAGCACTGTATGGGGACTTCCCAGGGCCCAGTGCTTAAGATGCCACTCTCCCAATGTAGGGGACACAGGTTTGGTCACTGGTTGGGTAACCAAGATCCCACATGCCACATGGTGTGCCAGAAAAACAAAGGAAAAAACTGTACGGTTTGTTTGTTTCTGTAATTATATATCAACTTGTAGAATATTTGTGAGGAGAGGAAATGACACTAAATGTATTCTTCAATACTTCCTACAACTGATGACACAGTTGAGTGTGTGAGAACTGCTGTTATAGGAAGTGGAGATGTGTGGAATATTTTCAGCAGGTTGATGTTGTGTGCAAAGTTTTGTCTAGGTGGGGGGTGTTGTTCTAGGGTAACGTACAGGATAGATTAGAGATGAAACCGACTCTGTCTTGGTTTAAAACAAGTTTATAAAATGTAACTGTCCAGTTATTTTTTTAACTGTAATTGAAAAATAACGTCTCTGCCTGGAGTATTTTCTTCTAAGTCTTAACCTTTAGAATTGTCCTAAGGACCATTAACGAAGGTTAGTGGGATACAGTCATGGCAAAGCTAAAACTCTAGGCCCTTCGTTCCTTCAGAAGCAGGGAGGGAAGTGCCCCTTGATGTCTTGTGATGTGCCATTCCTGTTTTAGGGTACTTTTACGTAGTCTATAGAGGCTGAACCATCACACCATTGTGCTTTTGTTTTTGTAAATGATGAACCTGGAGCTCCAGAACCTTCTGTAGTTTGGTGTGTGTTCAATGCATAGACACATTTGGAACTTAACACTCCAAAGTCTGTGCTGAGGCCTTCAGCAAAATCTTTGAGTTTCAACATTTTTAATGGTTTAACGTTGTAAATGGTGAAGAACAACATTTTTAATTAAGTTTTTTGGATTTTGTTTGTTTTTAAGCATGAGTCTAGGCTTCAGTGAACATTCCCAGTGTTTTATTAGGGTGGTATCAATATACTGGAGATCTTACTAAAAATTACTTTTTCCTAGGAAAAGACCCGGGAGCAGAAAGAAGTAGATCTGATTCCTAAAGTCCAGGAGGCTGTGAACTACGGTTTACAAGTGTTGGACAGTGCATTTGAGCAACTAGATATAAAAGCGGGAAACTCAGACTCTGAAGAGGATGATGCTAATGAGCGGATGGAATTGATCCTTGAGCCAAAGGTGAAGACATTGAACTGTAATATTTATTGTTATACCTGTTGTGATTTGGGTCCTTTACTTAGGTGCAGAATTGTTAAGATGTGGCCTTCACTTCTAAGAAGTGAGGATGTCACTTAGTGCTCTCATATTGACTCCATCAGTCAGAGGGTTGCTGTACAGGGGCATCAACTGAGCACTTACTAGGTACTAGCATGCCAAGTTGGGGGAGTACAGAGATGCAGGGCTTCGTTCCTACTCTCAAGATGCTTGTTATAACCATACCAGATGGTCAGAGAAAGGAGGCAGTTACAAAAGTCACCATCATAAGTGTTTTGACTTCTAGCTGGAGAAATTAGGGTGAAGATGAGATTTGAATTGGGTTTCAAAGGATGAGGAGGCTCTTGAGAGGCAGGGGTTGTTGAGAAACTGACATTCCATAGCTTGCACAAAGAGGGACCTCAGGAGTGTTAAAAGACATGTGGGTTGTTCCAGGTTTTAGTCAATATGAATAAAACTGCTGTGAATGTTCATGAAGAGATTATTGGCCTAGCAGGTGCTTATTGCTTTACTGTTACTGTCTCTCAGGTTGGCTCAGTAGTAAACACAAGAGGTTGCCTTTCTGATTTTGAGAGTCCTTGTGACACATCAGTGCTTTGTGAATTGAAGCATACTGCAAAACCAATCTCTTCTAATCATGGGTTCACTGCACATTTCTCTTTCAGTTTGAGCTTACAGCGCCCTGCTGAGCTGGGGCTGGTCCTATAACCCTGATACACTGTTGTCGTCTTGCTTTTTCACTGTAGGGATTTAGAAGTCAGCAGCAGGGCTTCCCTGGTGGCTCATGCAGTAAAGAATCTGCCTGCAGTGCAGGAGACTGGGGTTCAGGCCCTGGGTTGGAAAGATCCCCTGAAGAAGGGCATGGCCACCCACTCCAGCATTCTTGCCTGGAGAATTCATGGACAGACCCGGTGGGCTACAGTCCATGGAGTTGCAAAGAATTGGACACGACTGAGTGATTAACACACACAGCAGACCTTGGGAAATGTATTGCCTGGGTCGCATTTCCTCCTTCCAAGTCTCTCACCAGTTTTTCTGTTACAGAAAGACATGGGAACGAGCCTTCTGAGTCAGTGAACAGTCAGTCCAATTAGCACTTTGATTTCTTTGCACTAAATTAGTTTTTGCTGTATCTTTGACCTTTACATTAACCTTCCCAAACTTTCTGTCATTTTCCGAGGACAGAACTGTTCTCTTCTGTCCCTAAGATCTTTTTTATAGGGAAGAGTTGTTAAAGCCAAAGGACCGTGCCTCCAGGGTGGAGTGCTTTCTTGGCTCTAAATATTTGATGTTTGCGATGGCCTGAAATGGAAGAATCTCTAACGTGTGGCTCTAGACAGTCTACTTCGTTTTGTTCTATTGTTTGATCTTCTGATCTTATTTTACCAGCTTCACTTCTGTAAATTCTACTGTGTGTACCTCTGAGGGGTATTATTATTTTCTTTTTTTTTTTTTCCTCCCTCTCCTGGATAGGTTCTTATCAGTCTGTTGGAAACATTCCTTTAGTTAATTATGTTGACTGTAGATATTTCCCCTTTAGATAGCTGATATGCGATGGTAAATATCTGTTTCTTTCCATCTGCTACTGCTAAGTTGCTTCAGTCGTGTCCAACTCTGCGTGACCCCATAGACGGCAGCCCAACAGGCTCCCCCGTCCCTGGGATTCTCCAGGCAAGAACACTGGAACGGGTTGCCATTTCCTTCTCCAATGCATGAAAGTGAAAAGTGAAAGTGAAGTCGCTCAGTCGTCTCCGACTCCTAGCGACCCCATGGACTGCAGCCCACCAGGCTCCTCCATCCATGGGGTTTTCCAGGCAAGAGTACTGGAGTGGGGTGCCATTGCCTTCTCCGTTCTTTCCATCTAGCCCATGCTTTATATCTGTGCTCCTGCCTCTCTGCTCTGATGAAGTGTGGAGGAGGCCTTCTCCATTCCCTTCCTTTGTGCCTTGTGCCCTGTTTGTCCATACATCCCACTACCCACCTCACTATTTGTGTTATTTCCTCCGTGTGCTTCTCCAAATTTAGGACTTGATTCTCAAGAGTGAGTGAGTGGTTGATTTTTGCTCACCATGTTGCTTTTCAGGGGAGGAAGATAGGTCACCATCATCAAAGCTTGTCAGGATTTCCAGTTTCTTTCCTTGGTCCTCCTCCTTTTGGGCATGTTGCTATGCAGTTGTGCCCCTTTCCTTGTTCAGTTACTGCTGGTAAACTTTTTACAAGCCTTTGCCATTTTTGTTATTAACAAAATTATAATTAGGCACTTGAGAAGGGAAAGTCTCTATGAATCAGCTTTACTTTTCTATCTTTACCTAGGATTTAACTTTTTTTAAATCACTGATTAAAAAAAAATCCTGCTGTGTTTCTTATTCTTATTCTCTTTCATTATGTAACTTTTTTGGGGGTAGTCAGATGAAACAGGATGCCAAATGGAATACCTAATTTTATTTTCAACTTAAATATTTAACTGCTTATTCCCTTTCATTGTTTACAGGATCTGTACATTGACCGCCCTTTGCCTTATTTAATTGGGTCAAAGCTATTCATGGAGCAGGAAGATGTAGGTCTTGGAGAGCTTTCTAGTGAAGGTACACTTTTGCACTACATATTTTTGTTGCTTTAAACATTTATAGCTTAACTTTTTATTTAAAAATAATTTCAAACTTCACTTTAAAGTCTTAAAGTTACAAGACTATGACAAAGAACACTCACATACCCTTTACCCAGGTTACCATTTGTGAATATTTCACCATATTTGTGTATCATTCTCTCTCTATATATATAGTATTACTTTCTCCTGAACCTACTTAGGAGACATCATGTCACCTTACTCATGTATATGGTTGGCAGTTCATCTCCATGGAAGTTCATCTCCATCTTGCATCTATGTATTCAACCAACCTTGACAGAAAATATTTGGGAATAAAAAATGACAGAAAGTCCCAAAAGCAAATAGTTGCCATGCTGCACAGGCAACTATTTACATAGCATTTACATTATATTAGGTATTATAAGTATTCTGGAGATGAGTTAAGGTTGTATACAGGAGAAGGATGTGGGTTATACGTGGATACTATGCCATCTTGGTGTCTGTGTGTGTGTTTGTGTCTGTGTGTGTGTCTGTTGGGGAAAGGGGGTCCTGGAACCTATCCCTTGAGGGGCAGCTGTATTTCTTTGTGTATTTTCTAAGAATAAGAACTTTCTCTTGTTGTACATTCTGCATTTTCCTTTGCCCATCTGTCATCTTGGTTGGATGTGTGTATGGGGCTTTGATGTGAGACTTTTAATTTTTGTATCCTGTTTATTAATAGAAAAAAATTAATCCAAGTGGTTGAATCCTGTGAGACTTGGCAAGAATGTACAAATCAAGTATACTTTTTAGCCTCTTCCCATAGTAACTTTTATATGAAATAAAGTCACCAATTGACAGGTCTCCAACAACAGCAACAAAAAGTATAATTACCAAAGTTAGGAAATTTTATTGGATTTAATACTAGCTAATCCTCAGTCATACTCAAATTTTTCCAGTTGTCCCAGTAATGTCCTTTACAGTCTCTCTTTTTCTCTGGTTCGAAATCCAATCTACTCACTGCATTTAGTTGTCAAATCTCTCTAGTCTTTGAGTTTGATACCGTTTCTCAGCCTTTTTTTGTTTTTCACAACCTTGACATCTTCAGAGAGTATAAGCCAGTTTTTTTCTTTGTAACTTATAATTTTTTTGTAACTAATAAATATCCTGTGGGAAAATACTTTGAGCCTATATAAATGTTCCATTCCTCACTATAGTGAAGATACTTTTAATTCCAATGAATGAGTATGGATGGTTTTATCAAAATCTTTTGATGTTGATGTATGGTGGTTTGTGATCTTGAGAAGAAATTAAGAATGTTTTCTTAGGAATATTGGCTATAACCTTTATCTTTCTTCTAACCAGAAGGTTCAGTCGGCAGTGATCGTGGGAGTATTGCAGACAGTGAAGAAGAGAACGAAGAAGAGGTAAGGGCTTGCTGGTGTGTCCAGGTCATAGTGGGCAGGAAACTTAGGGTGCATTTAGCAGGCTCAGTAAATAACATATTCATGAATTAGCAATTTGTTTACATAAATCTCTTAATAGCAATAGAAGCCATATTCTCAAGTCTTTTCCTTGGGATGGGAAGTTCCTTTTTTTCTTGTGTACAAAACCAAAGAAAACTGCTTTAAACCTTTACATTACCTTCACCATTACCCTCCCTCCCACCTCCCCACCAAATCCTCTTCTTACCAATGTATTTTGAGAGGGACAGCTTAGATAGTTTGGTGGAATCTCTGCCTGAGTACAGTCTTTGAGTAAGTTCTATCTTTGAGTAATTCTAGGAGAAAAGTCCATATTTAAAACTTTCTTTACTCTAAAACCTTCTAGGCCAGAAGATTGCTGAAAGCGTCCACTTACATGTTAGCTTTACTGCTACCTCTGGCATCTTCACACCCAAAGAGCCTGATCTGACTCCCTGTTCCCTAAGGCCTCAGAGTCTGTGGGCCTTGGCCTTGACCCCTATTGTATCTGGGGTTGTTACTGCAAAGGGTAGAAGCTCTTTGAAGGATCATTCCTGACCATTGCTTTCTACAAGGTGACAGCTTTGTGCCTGTGCCCCTCCCCTCTCCTCCTCCTCTGTTCCCACAATCTGTTTCCTTTCCTCCTGCCTCCAGCCCTGCCCTCAAAAAACCTGATAGAAGGAGATGACCTTTTTAAAAACAGCCTTGCTTTCACTGATTGTCATTAGTTAAACCTTTTGCTTTTAGCCACTGAAGCAACTCTTTACCTAATGGCCTGTATTAAATACTAATGTTCCCTTCTTGGGCCTGATGAAATAATGGTTTTACTTAAAAGGAAAATAGCGAATGCAAACCAAACAAAATGCAAACCAATGCAAACCAAGCAAAATGCAAACCAGTGCAAACTGGCTTTTGATAATTTAGTTAATTACAAGTGCAACTCTTAATCCAAAGGTTAGAAATGGTGGGACAGATTGATATGAGGAAATTGTTAGGTTTAAAAGAATTACAAAAATAACGTGTAACTGGAATAGCCCTTGGTGATATTGCCAACTCTCCAGCTCATTTGCACCTTGATTCTTCAGGTGATCAGTAGTCAATTCAGAGACCAGTCGGTGGTGGCTGCCCCAGAGACTTAGACACGACATCCTTGCTGTACTTCCAAGTAGAGCCAATGTTAACAAAGCCCTTTTTTTCCCCCCAAAAAGGAATCAGATGAAGATTTTGCCCATCATAGTGACAATGATCAAAACCGGGTAAGATGCATATGTTGAAGTGACTTTTAAATTTTAATTTAATCATAGCATGTATAATAAATCCATATTAAAATTACTTTTGAATCACTTATGGGAAAGTTAGGATTTATTCATATTTATAGATATTCATGTTTCCTTCAAATCTTAATGTTTTTAGGCTAACTACTTCCTTGTATGTTTTTCTCAATTTTACTTTATATTTTCTTCATTTTTCTTGGACAACAAAGAAGTTAAAAAAAAAAAAAAATTGAGAAACAGAGCCTCTAAAACACAGCCCAATTACCCATATTGAAGTTTTTACATGAATTCACCTTTCCTTTTTTAAAATTTAAGATAATCTTGCAGCAAGGCTAAGGAACACTCAAGAAATGGAAATCTTATCATCCTACTGTCTTGGCACTGTTGTCTTAATTTTTATATATCCTTCTAAGGACATGTTCTTTTCATTAACATGCGTAGTTTATTTTTTTGTTATTTTATATTAACCCATCACAAGGATTTCTTTGTCGTTTTAAATAGTGTTTGTAATTTGCTTTGTAAACTTACATATTTGTTTAACATACATGTATGATACTGTTGTAGTCTCTAAATGTGTATGGAAATAGTTTTAAGATTTTTATTTTTGAGATAATACTGCATTCAGAGTTTTCATTCATAAAAACCCTTTGCCTCTGACCTCTTTTCTTAGGAATTAGGTGATCTAACACTACTTGATACTACTGTTTAACAGACATTGCATATTAACAGATGGCACCTAATGATTTTCCCAGAATCTCATCAGCACTGGAATTATGTATGACTTTTGCTACTGTAGTATATGTTCGTCAGTATATTGAGATGATTCCAGTTTGTGTTTCACTTTCCTAATTGAGAAAAATTTTTTCCACAAAAATTTCAAACTAGCAAATGAAAGATTCAGCACTTTTTGATTGTTACTTTTACTTCTCACTGTTGTGTTTCACAAATGTGGCTTGTCTTTATGATTTTAGTAATCAGCCCTTCTGGAGAGTGTCTGTATTTCTATGGAATTTACTATTAAGATTGATAAATTCAGACAGTTTTCAAATAATATAATATGGTGATTTAAAAGCATTGGTGGAACTATTTATATTGTTAAAAATAGACTTGTTTTGTGTGCCACTGCTAACCTCAGAGTTCAAAGGATTAAATTAGTTGAAAGAGTGCTCTAAGCATAGTGATTGGCACAATTGATTGATTTAAATGTTAAAAGTGTAAAAAAATTAAATAGTTTTTACATACAGTGGCTACTTTTGTAAAGATTAGAACTTAACACATAAGATTAAGTTTGAGTCATCTATTCTTCATATCTTTACACTCTCTAGAGGTAACTGGTGTTATCTGAAAGTACATATTTCCAAGTGTTGTCCTTTGCTTTTACAAATATGTCTGTGTTTGTAGCAATGGTGTGTGTCAGAGGGTAGTGAAGTCGTTCTGAGTTTTATCATTCAGTGTTTTCTTTTTAACTATTAGTATTTTTATTAAGATAATAGTATACTTAGTTTATTCATTTCTCTAGTGGTGGATGTTTTTAGTATTTCATTTTTTTGCTGTTGCACTGAAAATAAATCTTGTGTATGATTTGCTCTAGCACATTTACTGCTTTGTAACTTTTGGTGCGTTATTTGTTCTTCCATTTTGAAGGAGAAGTCTAAAGGCTGAGTGGTAGTATCTTTTTCAGCTTGATGCCTGTATCTGATACCTTTAATCTGATGGTTTATGCTCTTAGCACACTGCACAGATGAGTGATGAAGAAGAGGATGATGATGGTTGTGACATTTTTGCTGACTCTGAGAAGGAGGAGGAAGATGCTGAAGACACTGAAGAAAATTCTAGACCTGTAAGAAAGGCTATAATTGCCATCACCTGGCAAGGTTTTAGAAATGATTCCTAAGATTCATTCCTTTTATTGTCATTTATATTTGTAACTGTCTCATTTTGCGTCATAACATTTTTCACTTCATCACTTTGATCAGTAATTCATTTTCACTTTTGGAAATAATAGTTGAGCATCCCAAGTTGCCAAACAAGGACCACTTTCTTCTCCAAATGTTAAGATTTTACTAGTTAGATCATTCAATATATATTCACATTCAGAGTTTCAAGATCCTAATACTCCTTCCCCCATGGACCTCATGGTATTTTTGTTATCTAGATCTTTGAGTATTAAAGCTGAAGTATTAAAAAAAAAGGCAATAAAGAGCATCTCCCTTTGAAGGAACACTGAGTCCTCTTTCTCAGGTGATCTGTTATAGGGGTGCATATGTTTACATTTATTTAGTTAAAACATATCTTCTCATCAGATCAATTTCTTTGCCATTGTTTGCATAGTTTTGTTGGGTGTCCCAAAATAAACTGTACTAGTTAGTAACAAAAAATAGTACAAAAAAGTGATTCTTTTGGTCTTCCCTGGCTGTAGAAAAGAAGCAGGCCTACGTCATTTGCTGATGAACTGGCAGCTCGGATCAAAGGGGACGCCTCGAGCCGGATGGAAGAGGAGCACACAAGTATGTCACCTCCTCTCAGAGGCACTCAGAGGGCTGTGGGGCCTAGGGACCCCTCTCTGGGCTTCCCTGAGGGTGGGTTCCTTGTTTAATTACTAAGGCACAAGAAGTATAAATTGTAGTTCTTACCAGTTTTGCTTTATAGATTCTCTGATAAGTAAACACTGGACTGCCCCCTCCCCCAAGAAAAGTGCACATATACACATCTATATATGAAGTTTCAGGGGATTAATAACACAGCCATCAGCCCTGGATTAAAAATCCCTGGCTTAATGTTTACTCCTGTATTTTATTTTGACTAAATAAAAATGTAGCATACAGTATTTTCTAGTGATTTAACAAAGTGGAAAGATATCAGAAGAAATCTTTCAGCAAGTGCAATCCTGGTATGTGCGTGATCTGCTGTGATAGCTGGACCCTTCTGCCTTAAAAAGAGGCACTTCTGAGTATCTTCTCTGGGTAGGGCACTGAGTGCGGTGCTCTGGGTAGGGCGCTGAATAGGTGCTCAAGTGGAGCAGAGACACAAAGTTGAATGTCTTGCTTTTAGCTTTGGAGTTGTGAGGGTGGCGGATGTGCATGAAGGTTCAGTAGATAAATACCAAGAATAGACTGTTACTAACTGTGAAATATTCTTCAAGCCTTATCCCCAGGGGAAGCGAAACCTCAGAAGACGTTGAAAGAGAAGAAGGAAAGGAAAACTCCCTCAGATGGTAGGTCTTTCCCCTCGATCCTCTTCTTTAGGAGGCTCTTGACTCGGGAAGGGGAATATCGCTTCTGTAATTCATTAAAATGCCTCTTTTAAAACTGAAAAATGAGGTCTGTCTCCGTTCACTTTTAGAAAGGATTTAAGAGCATGCTTTTGGGGGTGTGGGGAGAAGTGAGTGTGGGTTAAAAATGCTTTAAAGGTTTGATTTACTGGATTTTACAAGGACTGTTAGCTGTCTTTCTAGACATTTATAAACTAGGGATTGCTAGCATTTGTTTTCGGTAAAGAATATTATATCCGGCCCTTTCACGTTCAACAGTAATGTCCATTGTATTTCACTTGGGGCTGTGTCAATCTGATCTCTCTTCAGTCTACCCTTCTGTCCCCCAAATTCTGGTGGGATAGGTCTTGATGGCAACTGAAGCATATACTTGCTTCAGAAGAAATGAGATGAAAGGGATGCCTGCAGAGTTTGCTCTGCTCCAGACACTTAGCAGACTTGAGAGTGGGAATCCAAAGAACCTTTTAAGGAATTCGATGGCCTGTTTAATGGGTTTTTGTCTGAAGGCCCTCAGACCACTAGCATTCAAATAGTGCTTATTACATATGGTTAGATAAACTCCCTGCCAGTTTTGGAGGTATTGTAATGTTAATTCCAAGAATTGGAGTTCCAAACCCATCTTTAATTCTCCATGCAAAGCATTCCCTTCTGTTTGCTAGATGAAGAAGATAACTTATTCGCACCCCCGAAGCTGACAGATGCAGACTTCTCGCCGTTTGGTTCTAGAGGCGGCCTGTTCAGTGGAGGGAAGGGACTTTTTGATGATGAGGATGAGGAGGTGAGTCCGTGGTAATCAGTGAAGCTCTCCGTAGCTGTGTCATGGGTTTGCAAGGAAGAAATAGCTTTCAGTTCCTTTAGTAAGGAAACAATGGCTTCTTAGTTGGAAGTTGCTTCTACTTTCATATTTTAGGAGATTTTGAACTAAGGATCACAAAGTAAGGAAATACTGTATCTTGATGCCTTTGTTAAGTAGGGAGAGGATGTGAGAGTGTTAATAGTGAAAAATTTACATTTATTTGCTTAAGTGGTTGTTTCTTAACCTTGTCTTTTGTCTTCTTCCATGTTTGTATTTAGTTTCTCTGTAGATTAAATTGGGCTTCCATGATAGCTCGGTGGGAAAGAATCTGCCTGCCAGTGTAGGAGATGTGGGTTTGATTCCTGGTCCAGGAAGATACCCTGGAGAAGGAAATGGCAACTCACTTCAGTATCTTTGCCTGGGAAATCCCGTGGACAGAGGATCCTGGAGGGGCTACAGTCCGTGTGGTCACAAAGAGCTGGACATGACTTAGATGCTGAATAATAACAATAAGACCTAAACTGTTTCAGGGTGTGATTTCATCATAGTCTTCACTTTGGAATTGATTTTCTGGCAGAACCATAGATGTGTATTTTTTAAACTTGATAAGACACTTTTCTTTAGAAATCTTTAAATACAACTCCGTTTTCCTCTGCTGTTTTGAACTGTGTTGTTTACTTTATTATAAGCAGAGTGACCTCTTCACAGAAGCCCCTCAGGATCTGGGAGCTCGAACCCCTGTTAATGAAGGTGAGCTTGGATTGAGGCTGACTATGCTTCTTCGTGTATAGATTTCCAGAACTGGTTCCTTCCCATCAGGAGATGGAGCCCTTGAAGTTATCCCCAGACTTTGTTTCTCGGTTAGGCAGGAAACGGTTACGTTTGCCTTGACCTAGTTAAAAGCGGTTCATTTGCACTAATTCGTGTCTTGCAAAAACAAAAAAGTACCATTTGTAAACCCATATCACAATTTTGTCTCTTTCATAGAAAAAGTCAACCAGGGAAAGCACTCTAACAGTGTTGAGGATATCTTAATTTAATCAAGTTCAGTTCAAAGAAACATTTCTGAAATTCTGCATCTAAATGGGAGATCAGTAATTCTTTAGCCCAGTGTACATTAGAATAATTTGTGACACTTTTAAAAAGCACACATATGCTATTAAAAAACTTAAAAATTTTATTCCATTAAGTCTATGATAGTCTTGAGAATTGGGAATGAGTTATTTTAAGTGACTTGGTCTCCCCAAGCCAGAAGTTATCAGATTTTGGACTTACTATGATGCTGGCTGACCTGATTGTCTTGAGGTTCCTACTCGACGCTTTTTTGGCATCTGTGACTTGCCTAGTTTCCTGCTTTCCTGTTATTGTCTTCGTTTTGGGCACTAATGTCTCAGATATTTTGTTGTTCATTTTTTGCTTGCATGTTCTCATTAACTGGGATGGGTGGAGTCAGAACTGTTGAGCCCTGCTTGCTCTGCTCCCGCCTTCCCCATCTGTGCTCTACATCTTCCTTGGCCTCGGCAGCCAGCCGCACTGCGATTGTCTGCCCAGAGTCTGTGATCTTCCATGGGAGTCACAGCCTAGATTGGTTTAACACCAAGAGAAGAGTCATGACATCGGTAGAGAAGATAATACTAAAGAATTTTTAAATGGCTCTTTGAGGAAAAATTAGTTTTTTAAAGTCTCCTGTTAGCTTTGTGTTACGTTGTACATATTTTAGGAAGGTGCATTTAGCAAGGAAAGTTGTTTTCTTTGTTGAAATGTTATCTCTTTGTTTCTCATTTTAGCATCTTCATCCTCTAAACCTGGAAAGAAAATTCCAGCAGGAGCTGTTTCTGTATTTTTAGGTATCATAATTCAGAGTTTGTTTTTGAGAACTATATAGTGTTGTTTTTGTAATTTTTAATACTATCCTCTTCAAAGAGCTGACTAGGGAGGAGAATAGGAGGAACTTCAGAGGGCATCCACAGAGAGCTCACTTACCTGTGTTAGCTAATATTCCCTTAGAAACCAGTGGCCTTGGGTTTTTTTTTTAGTGTGGGTGATCAGTTGATTTTGCACTGTGGGACATTCTGTGTCAGTAAAGGATGCATGTTGTTGGGTCCTGTTAATGTGTTTGTGGGTGAACTGAAACTACAAGTTCCTGGTGGTGGTACTGTTTTGGTTTTTTTTCCTGTGAGGTCAGGAAGCCCATCCTCACTGGCTCAGAGCTGGTTTGTCCTGTCCTTCCACAGGGGATACTGATGTGTTTGGTGCCACCTCTGCCCCGTCACTGAAGGAGCCCCAGAAGCACGAGCAGCCCCCTCCAGGGAAAAACTCTTACGTCCCAGCATCTGCTGGCCTGTTTGATGATGACGATGATGACGATGACTTTTTCACGGCATCCCGTAGCAAACCTCCCAAGACAGGTACTGCTCCAGCCTCTGTTTCAGGGAATGTAGCTGGATAAAGAATGTTGACCTAAAAAGGCATGAAGTTCCCCTGGTTTCTCATCTCGTACAGTGCTAGAATCCCTCCTCAAGCATTCCTGTCAGAGGTGTCTCATCTCTATTTAGTTATGGTGCCTTGGCAGTCTCTATTTTATGGACCAATCTTTTCTTCTTTAGAAACTAATTACTAGGATTATCTTCCTCATAGGGAGAAAAATCTGCTCCCCTCTAATAGCTGATCAGGATTCTAGTTTTGACCTTCTCAGTTACCAAAAAAGTTTTAATCGTGCTTTCTTCCAGTGTCCTTAGTAAACTGTATATGAACAGAGCATCTATGCCAGGTTTTCGGTTCCAACAAGCCCAGGTGACCTTGACTTTTCTCTTCTATGATGGAGTTTTCAGCCCCTTGACTGCTTTGGCACTGTCCTTTCTTTACCCCTCAAATTTCAGCCATTTCGTTCCTGAAATCACTCCTCTGAATTGGTTGTTATTTAATGAGCAGATGGCTCTCCCAGGACTGTTGTAAAAATGCAGATTTCAGTTCAGTGGATTTAGGGTGGGGCCCTTGAGTCTCCATTTCTAACAGGCTCCCTGGTGGGCAGAGATTACTGGTCTGTTTGTTGTACTTGGAATAGCAAAGGATTTGGTTCATTGGTTTGTTTTCCAGAAGAGAAAAGTAGACCACTGAGGTGCACACAACTTCCAGCAACTTGAGCAAAGAGCTCTTTCTCCTAAGGACTCAGTGGACCAGGAAGCATCAAGAAGCAGGCTCTTCGAATTTAGCTTATTTTCCAGCAATAAGTGTGAAAGTAAGGATAGCAGCAGAAATGGAAGGGAAATAATGGCCTGGTTTTAGAAAGGGTGCAGACTAGACACGTAATATGCTCACATCTAGGCTGACTGAAATGACAGTGAATAAAGGGTGTACTACTTCTCATGGCTTGGAAGGGCTCTCACTTGGTATCATTAACTGATTTGGAATCACAGGTAAGTGGGTGCCACTTTGCTGGACCTGCTGCTCTCCTGGGACATTCATGAACCAGTGCCCTCATTTCAGGAACACACACCTCACAGCTCATTCAGTGAAGCAGTTGTGGTTGCGAAAGGTTGAAAACCACCCAGATAGTCACCAGTAGGGTAAATTATGGTCCTTCCATTCAGTGGAATTTTGTGAAGCTGTGAAAAAAATTGAAGTCCATCTGTGTTGACATGGGAAGATATCACACCCTGGGTACATGGAAGGAAAATTGCAAATCATAAGATTTTTTTTTTCAAATTATGTTATTTAGAGCCATGTTTGTGAATTGCTAGAGCTAACATGTTATTATATCTTTTGTGGAAATTAGAAGTATGTACATCAAACTGTTCTGCTGGCCTTCTCGTTTGGGTGGGCAGGTGGAATTATGGGGGATGTTTCATTATTTGATTCTGTATAGTTGGGTGCTTTTAAAAAATTATTCATTTATGGCTGTGCTGGATCTTCATTGCTGCTCATGGGCTTTCTCTTGTTGTGGAGAGTGGGGCTACACTCCAGTTGCGGTGTGTGGGCTTCTCATTGGGTGGCTTCTCTTGTTGGGGAGCACAGGCTCATTAGTTGTGCCGCGCAGGCTTAGTTGTTCTGAAGCGTGTGGGATCTTCCCAGACCAGAGATAGAACCTGTGTCCCCTGCGTTGGTAGGCGAATTCTTTACCCCTAGATCTCCAGGGAAGTCCCTGGCTTTTTTTTTTCCCCCCTTGGCTGTGCAGCTTGTGGGATCTTAGTTTTCTTCCCAAGGATTCCTAGAGTGGTTGACTCATAAATGATCTTTCTGTAGGTCTCTTTCTACCTTTTATGCCAGTCCAGACTACTCAAAGCATGTGCCGCTGCTTGGAGAAGGATGTAAGCCAGATAGTTAAACTGTCTGTGCTGTGTGTTTCATTGGAGCAGCTCTTAATGCTCTTTGAAAAATTACAGCTAGTCCATTTAATATTTTTTTGTAACTAATTGAGCAATAACATACTTGTTCTGTTTATTCTTTGAGAGAGAAGTTTTCATCTTCGAATTCTGTGGTGGGATTTTTGACCTTTGTGTAACTTTATGCTGTGGTCTCTTTCTAAAGACAAAGTCAAATACACTACCAGTATCTTTGACGATGAGGAAGGAGACCTGTTCAAAGAAAAAACAGTGGCTCTGCCAGAAGCTACTGTGAATCAGACAGATGAAAATAAAGCAAGAGCAGAAAAAAAGGTGAGCAGGAGGGAAGACTAAGCCTAGGAGTGTATATTTGGGGTATTTTGTTAATTCATCTGGAACCCAAAGGGAAGTATTGTCTCCTTTCAAGTGTATAGTGAACTTCAGATGTATAGAGTGTTGGAAGAATACAGCAAACACCCAAGTAACTACTACTGCCTAGATTAAGCAGTTACTGGATTTTGTCTTCCTGAGTGGTTTTAATGGATGTGTTAAATGGATGCATTGATGATCTTTTCCTGAACCAGTTACCATGTGCAAAAGAATATTGTTTTACTTCTGTCATTTCTCCTGTGTTTATTAGCTGAGATTCTTCTGAACAGAAGAGCTTTCTCTCCCCCTTCTTCCTTGCCTTTTTAGTATCATTATAGAATCATGGATTCTCCGTTCACTATCTTATAATCCATTAACATCGTCATTTTTTTGATGCTCAAATTGACCTGTCTTTGACTAGTGGGCTGCGTCCCCCTCAGTCTTTGAGCTGTGCTCACTCCTGTCCCTTCACTTGCTATCCTGCACAGCTTGATCTGTCCTCTTTCTAAAGCACACCCCTTGTCATGTGTTTGTATGAAACCCTGGCCTTCCCACTGCCATCCACCTGGGTGCCAGCATTCAGAACACAGCAGGCTCCTACACTGGCTCCAGCTGTACACATCCCATTTGTGCTCTGTATGCTGTAGGCAGTCCGTTCCACACTGACACCCCCAGATGAGCCCTCTGCTTTACCTGGTTTTTCTCTTCTTTCATGGTTCCCTCTGCCCAGAATGTCCTTGCTTGTACTGTGTCCCATGTCCAGGTCCCATCTGTCCTGAGAAATTTACTTTACAAGGACTGCTTCTTCCGTCTTTCCTAACATACCAATTTTTAAATTCTTTTTCATGGTACTTCTCTTGGCCTAGGTCCACGATGTTTTTATTCCTCTGGTGCATGGCCTGAGACCTTATCTAGCAGAGATTCAGTACATCTTGAGTGAATGAACCCTTATTTCCAGGTTTCTGGTTTGTTAATTCTTTAATTTTTTTTTTCAACAAAGGTTACACTACCTTCCAGCAAAAATCTCAAGCTCTCATCGGAAACAAAGACTCACAAAGGTTTATTTTCAGATGAGGAGGACTCTGAGGTAAGGAATTCTTCTTCTCAGTTCTGGAAATTACTTCATGGATATGACATTGGGAACTATTTCTAATTCAGGATGTCTCAGAGATATAAGACTTAGTCAGTACTTTAGTTCTTCCTTTGAAAACAATGTTTTGAGAATACCTGGTGTTTAGAAAGCAATGTGCGTACAATCCTTTCACTGTTTAAATCTAGTACATCTCCTAGGAGAAAAACTCAGGATGCTCAAATTTTAGGCTATTAATTGATGTGCAATGTAATGAGGTGCTTCTACCAGAACAGAAATATACACACAGCTTCCTCTTTCAGGAGGAAGTGGGTATCATATGAACAGTGGGTATCGTATGTAGTGATACACACACTCTGTGTATCACTGGAAGTAATAGACTTCCTTCACAGAAAAAGATGTGGACATGGCAGAAATTTACATGCAATTTCAGGAAATTGTGAACTCTGGGTTAGACTCTAGTGGTTTTGTTTTTTTTTTAAAGCAACGGAGCTCTTTCTGTAAGTGAAATGTTGCCAGTGTGTAAAATGCAGGAGAGGCATGGGAAGCTTGGTGCTCCTCCTATGTGGCTCTTTCTACCTAAACAGACCTATGGGACTCTTTGGTGCCCAGGCAAAAAACCACTGGGCTGAGTGTAGCTCTTTTCACTTAATGAACTCATTAGCACTATATTGAGTAAACATTGATTTCACGATTAAAAAAAATTTCATCAAGAGAAGTCTTTGAAACTGTTCTTGTCCTATTTGTCTGACTCTTACGTATTGAAGATTTTCTTCCTGAGGGAATAGTTGTCCTATTTCATGTTTCGTCCTATTTCATGTTTCTGATTCATGTAACTCAGTTTGCAGGTCTTACTTTGCATTGTAGGCTGACATTTTACAGCATTTTGGAAATTTCTTCATAATCTACCAGATCTTTGTCTAGTTTGCAACATTTCCTAGCTGTCATGTCAAGAGTACAGAAGATTTTAAAGTTAAAACTGAATATGTATTTATTTAAAAGAAATCATATCCTACTCTCAGGAGGCACGTCAGGTGGTCTGGCAGAGACATTACTTTGCCAACAAAGGTCCGTCTAGTCAAGGCTATGGTTTTTCCAGTGGTCATGTATGGATGTGAGAGTTGGACTATAAAGAAAGCTGAACGCCGAAGAATTGATGCTTTTGAACTGTGGTGTTGGAGAAGACTCTTGAGGGTCCCTTGGACTGCAAGGAGATCCAACCAGTCCATCCTAAAGGAGATCAGTCCTGAATATTCATTGGAAGCGCTGATGGTGAAACTGAAACTCCAATACTTTGGCCACCTGATGTGAAGAACTGTCTCATTTGAAAAGACCCTGATGTTGGGAAAGATTGAAGGCGGGAGGAGAAGGGGATGACAGAGGATGAGATGGTTGGATGGCGTCACTGACTCAATGGACATGAGTTTGAGTAAGCTCCAGGAATTGGTGATGGACAGGGAAGCCTGGCATACTGCAGTCCGTGGGATCGCAGAGAGCTGGACATGACTGAGTGACTGAACTGAACTGACTAATATCCTACTCTTATTAGAGGGAAAAGGGGTATAACTACATTAAACACAGTCACAGGTCCAGTAATTTGGGAATCTAGCGTCTATTTCTATTGTTACATGTGTTTAATCTCTCTGATTCTCTGGACAGAAAAAGGAAGTTATTTTTTAAGCATGGTAGGAAATTGATTGGAAACATTTCACCTGTCTTTTGTCGTCCAGGTGGGAGTTTGGAACCTCTGGGTTCCTGTGCGGCCACCTGGAGTCGGGTGTGGGTCTCTCCCTTCTCAGCTGCACACAGTGAGGACGGAGGCTGATGTGTGTTCCTCAAGGACGGTGGCAGCCAGCTTTCCTCTCTGACAACAGAGACCTGGATGGACAGCATCTGTCTGCCATAAACTTTAGTGTTTTATATCTGATACTTTAAAACTGATACATTTTATTAACCAGGAACTTTAATCTTGATCCAACAGGATTTGTTTTCTTCTCAAAGTGTGACTAAGTCAAAAGATGCAACTCTCCTGCCTAGCAAACCCCCCAGCTCAGTCTTGCTTTTTGATGATGAAGATGGAGAGGTAAACATTGTTACTGCAACACAAGCTAATCAAGTTTTCAGTTAGTAGAAAACCATTGCCAATGTAGCGTTGTATCCAGAGGATCTTACAGTAGAACAGGGTGACAGGAAAGCAGCCAAGCCATCTGAGGCATATGTAACAAATACATTTCAGTTTTTATTTCAGTGATTCCTTTCTTAAGTTCTCTTAGCTGCACAATGGGCAGGCCGTTAGATTTTTTGACCCAGCTGTATGCAAGACTCTGTAGATTTCACTTGTATAATCTGCCTTTAAGGAATACTTTTTAGGGGATGAAACCCAGTGATCTATACGAGTGTCTCAGATGAAGTGGGAATAGAGGGAAGAAGACAGCCATGTCGCCACTTTGCTTTTCTTCCCCACCCTGGATGAGAGAGCAAAGTGGGGGAAAGAAATGAGAGGGAAGAAAAACCAAACTTTTGCTCTTAATGCAGAATCATGGTGTGGCTGAGCTCATGGGCTTTGGCATCAGACCTCCATGTTCATATCCTAGGTGCACCACATGCAGATCAGGGACCTTGGGCAAGTATTGATAACAACCTTTCTGAATCTCATCTGGCTTAATAGTTTATAATGTCATTGTGACAGTTGTAACAACTACTGCACAGCCCTTGGCACAGTGCCTGGCACATAGTAAGTGCATAGTAAATGTTAGCTCTATCTCTGGTATCCCCAGTGAGTGCCAGTTCATTACTCTCATGGCCTTTCCTGCCTTTCCACGATTTCCTTAAAGGCTCCCTTTATCTAATCTTTCCACTTGAGAACCATTCACCTGTTGTAGTATATTGTTAAGAGTGTTTTTCTGTTTAACCTGGGCTCAGGCCCTTTGATGGTTTTGTTCTCTCTTCCCCAGGTGTGTGTCTTTCATAAATGTAAGAAAGTAGAGAAAGCTTCCCATTTCTTTCTTTTTATTCATTGCTCTGGTTTGTAATTCATAGAAAGAAAGGTGCAGGTTGCTGGCTGCTGCAGGGGCTGTACTGTTCTCACACCATTTGTAGGCTTTGGGTCCTCCCAGTGAGCATAGAAGGCCCCCCCACAGGAGGGCCAGACGGAGCCAAGTTCCCTCCTGTTTCTATGACCTTGTCCTCTTTGTTATTCCCCCTTCTGCTCCCATCTAAGTGTTCTGCCTTTGAATTCTGTTTCACTTCTATGACTGAATACAGTTAGAGAAGATGGTAAGCTGTTGCTGTAGGATTATACATAAGAGAGAAGAGGCATTTACTAGCACTGTATGATTTTTTTCCCCCCAAAGATGTTACATATATATTTTTCACTTGACTGGAGACTTACTCTCTAATAACTTAACACAAGAGAATATCTAGTTTTTTGTTTTATGTGTTCAAAGTTCTAATACTCTTCTGCCCTTTTTTTTTTTCTAGGATAATCTTTTTGATACTCCAACTGCTAAGAAGCAGACATCGTCTCTACCGACTCAGAGCCAAAAGAAAGCAAAGCCCTCTGAGCCTCCCAAAAAGAAACCATCTGCCTTACTGTTCAGCAGTGATGAGGAGGTGGGTGGAAAGTTATCTCCTAGTGAGGAGTAAGGGATGGTTTGATGGATTTAAGAGTTACGGCTGTCCTAAACATCTTCCTTTGCAACCTAGTGTAGATCTAGTGAAGTTTGGTCACTAAGAACTATATTCACAAACTTGTCATTCTATTCTTGAAGAAAGATATTTATATAGTATATTAATTTAAAGATTTATCTTTTCAAAGTGCTTGGGCATAAAGTAAGTATGGTCCTCAAATTTACAATATATACTTATCCAAATGAATTAGGGCTTATTTCACTTTGTTAAATGATAGCTATGTTTCATTAATCAAGGACTATAGCTCGACAAGGTAGGAGTGGCTTATGCTGGTTTAACTCCTTTTCTGTAGGAGTCTTCACAGTATTTCCATTTGGTATCTGGGTTATATATATTGTTGGAGCCAGTGGAGAATACAGATTTAGCTGTGTAGAAAAAGACTTAAGTATAATAATAAAAACTGTGAGCATTAAAAATCTTCTTATTTCATGATAATTACTCTGTTTTAACATTGTTAAGTTTTGAGGGAAGTTACAGATAGATAAATCATAGACATGTTCTGAGGGTAGGTTACAGATAGATAAATCATAGACATGTTCAGTTTTTTATTGAAAGAAACTTAAAATGATACAACATAATTTGCTTTTTCTACTCAAACCTGTGAACATTGATGGATTTTCCATTTTTTTTCTTTCTAGCATGGTTAGTTGGTTGTTCTCCCTGTAGTAATGGCCAACCATCATTTGAATTTTCTATCATATTATTGCAGTTCAGGGAAAATAAAAATACCAGCTAAAGCAGGGAGCAATAGTACCTGCAGAGGAAAGATAAACAGGCTTCCATTAGGGGAAAGTGGCTTGACTCTGGCTGCCAGTGAGATCACCTGGAACCTGAGAGAACACTGACCCCGGATGCCACCACTGGGGATTCTGAATGAATTGGTTTGGGGAATGACCCATCAGTGGAGTTTCTAAAGCTCATTTGGGGGTTCTGGCTTGTGGTCAG